>NC_072431.2:37737500-38044583 GCF_028878055.3 Symphalangus syndactylus
TAAGTGCTTCCTCATGTTACACAATGACTGTTATTAGTTTCTGCACAAATAAAACTAAATATTTTATATCATTTGAACATATTGAAAAAATGGTACATGTTTATCATAATGCTTGCTATTTTATCAAATACTCTCAAAAACAAGCAGCATAAAAGTCTCATCATTTCTGTCTCACCCTATTAATATGGTTTTACAACATAGATTTTTACTGATCATAAGACCATATTATTTTCAATTGAGTGCTATTAAATTGTAATAATTGGAAATTATCCAAGAATTAAATGCTCGTACTCTATTTTTTCAAACATATTTAAAAGACTTTTTTTAGTCTCTTTCCATACCTACTTATTACAATTCCTGACCTCCCCAACATGCACATAACACACTTTATATAGTTTTAAACCATCACTGAGATGCTAAAGAACACTCTAAGAACACTATAGGATACGAAGCAAACGACCGTTTGCTATACGTGGAGATAGTAGAAGATAGCTACACAGTGCTCACTCTCCAGCCTCATTCGATGTTAGCCTACTTTATGTCTGTCTCCTTTTTATATCCTTGGCCTAGGGCAGTGGTTCTCAAACTTTTAACAATGCATAAAAATTACCTAGAGAGCTTGTTAAAACAAAGTTTCCTGGGCCTCACCCCCAGAGATCTTGATTCAATAGATAGAGTAGGATTCATATATTTACATTTCTCTCACATTCACAGATGAGGCCAAAGCTGTTGGTTTAAGGACCACTGGCAGAGGGGTGGAAAAGTTTTTGTTCCAACAGATCTCCAATTCCATGAGAAATTTAAGAAAATATCTGGGGCTGTGTCATCTTGGTCCTTCTCTCAGTGAGATAAAAGTGACTTAGCTATAATATCACCTAAAAACTTGAAAGTAAAGGGAAGCAGTGCTATAAACATCACTTTAATTAAGTCATTCTAAATCATTGTTAGAAATACCTTCTTAGCCCTAGACAATTTAAGTAAGCAGAAGGTTTTGGATTTCCAGTTGAGTTTGCCTCTGAATGCTGTGCAACTCAATTTGAAACAAAGATCTTTACTAAATGTTGCTAAATGTCATAAAAGTGAATAAAAGCCAACGATGTGCTAAAAAGATGATGCCTACATATTTTAAAGCCTCTTTTTCCCCCTCACCCTTTTGTCAAGTTCAGTCCATTGTTAGCAAAAAATTTGCAAGTAAAAATAGTTATGAAGCTATAGCACAGCTAATAAAGTTACAATGATAATATTTATATTCATATTATAGTAAAATATTTTATAATCATTTCACATGATACCTAGCCAAATAATTCTAATTATGCCAAGAGGAAGTTTTAAGACTTCATCTATATATAAGTCATCTTATGTAACTAAATATCCTCTTAGTTCAATTTAATGCATTTTATCTACACAGTTCTATAAATAGGAAATAATAAAGATATCATTCACAGGGGTTATCATGAGCCTTAGAAAATCGTTTTTACCAACTGTTACAGGCTAACATATTTTTACTCTGTCTACAAGGATTCTGGTGAATGCTAGTTAACTGACTTAAAATTAAGCCTGATTATGAATTATTAATGAAACAATACCTTACTATAATAGTTACATTTTTATTTTAAGTAGGTGATATTCAAGTCAACAGCCAAAATGACAAACTTTTCTTTCCTAACCATTGAAATTGAAAGGTTAAACTCTTCTTGACAGTAAGATTTACATTATCACCCAGTGCTGGTTACTTTCCTGACCAACGCTGAACAGTTTCAACTACCTGTTCTCTGCTACTGTGGTTTGTAAAGTTGGAGAATCTAAATCTGTACCATTTCACTTATTTTTAGAAAACATAATTCCCCTCTAATAAATAAGACTAGATGATCAGGTAATGGTCTCCTAAAAGATAGAACGCATACAATTAGGTGGGAATTTCTTGAAAATGTTGGATGAGTCAACCCTATACTGTCTAAAATCTCAAATGACCCAACATATATGTCAATGATACCAATTCTGGGAGGTGGATTCATCACATTCCTGACATTTTATATTTTACTTACTCTTCCTGGTGTTCTAGTCGGTTTTGAACTTTAAACAAGGTTGAAAGAAATGGGGGAGGCAGAGTGAGGAAGGTCAGAGAGGACAGAACTAAATGGACTTCATCACTGAGTAAATGGTGTTTTATTTTTATTATGTAATTGGTCCAATATTTTTATTTTCCCTAAAGTCAAACTCATAAAAATGTGTAATAGCTTCAGAATAGCAATGCGACGAGACTGCTTATTGTGACAATCAACAATCTGGGGGCAGGTAAAAGAGGAGTAGTAGCTGAAATTAAATGCCCTTTTCAAATGCTTTGGTAAGTGCAATTCTGATGGGGATCTTCCAAGCTATTCTCTCCTACCTACAGAATTCCAAAGAGTTCCAGGGTGTTTAGTTATATGTCAGTGATATTTGAACAAAATTTTAAGGTCTTTGAAATGGTAAATCCAGTAAACAAATGTGTTCGGTTGGGGATCCAAAATTTTAAGGCTAAGTTTTATTATTTATAGATATCCAGTCTCAGTAAATGAAAGTCTAATTATTTTGATGTCAGAAAGTCAAATAAAAATTAACAAACCAGTAAAAAGAAAAATACATAGGAGGCAAGGTGCTGTGGCTCATGCCTGTAATCCCAACACTTTGGGTGACTGAGGCAAATGGATCGCTTGAGCCAAGGAGTTTGAGATCAGCCTGGGCAACAAGATGAAACACCGTCTACAAAAAAATACAAAAATTAGCTGGGTGTAGTGGCGTGTGCCTGTAGTCCCAGCTACTTAGGAGGCTGAGGTGAAAAGATCACCTGAGCCCGGGAAGGCGAGACTGCAGTGAGCAGTGATCACACTGCTGCACTCCAACTTGAGTGACTAGAGTGAAACTCTGTCTCAAAAGAAAAAAAAAATAGGTAATATTCTTATTACTGTAATGTCTCATGATGATACATTAAAAAATAGAATCTAATAAATGATAAATTCCATGCTTGAAAATATGGATTATACTATAAGAATATGTTAGTAAATATGGATCTTCCTACTGTAACTAAAAACACACACACACACACACACACCACGAAGTAATGAATTTGAGTTTACATTACTTAAAAACATGTAACTTTCACAACTCAAAGTATTCTTATTAAGGAAAGATGTTGAAGCAAAATGTCAGTTTTAAATCATCACAGGTATGTGATACATAAAAAGGTGAATATACGATGCCATATTTATAGTAATAAGAACAGCAGTTACTATTTCCAGACATTTACTAGGGACTTGGCACAGTGCTAAGTGCTTTATCTCAATGAATCTTTTCGACAGCCCTGCCAAGTAAATGTTCACTTTGCAGAGGAGAAAGCTGAAGCTTAGCAATGTATCTAAAATGGAAGAGACAGTAAATGAAGTAAGAATTTTAACTCAGTTCTACTGACTCAAAAGGCTGTATTTTTTTTTTACCATGATACTACATTTGCCTAAAGTCTCAGTTGACCAAATATATGTGTCACAGTGACTAAACATGGAGACTACTGTTAGGCACTTTTCAGAATTTATGATAGTTGTCTTTAAAAGACGAGAGTGACATAATATACTGTATGGGCTGCCAGAATTTTTTGGACTTCAGGTTTGACCTATCAGACTGATACTCTTAGTCAAATTTTTATAGTTGTTTGATTTTTTTTTCTTTTTCTGTAGTGAAAACAGTCTACATTTATTGGGTATATTCTGCAGGGCAGCGTGCCCACTTTACTTGCAATTATTCGCCACCATGTTCCTCATGAGTTAGGTACATTATTATCTCCATTTCCTAGAAGGAAGCAACTTAACAAAAAAACAATTCCATATTAAAGGTAAACAGGATATTATGTTCCGAAATCTGCATTACTGCCTTTGATTCTCTGATATATTCAGCTAACTTGAGAGATCAGTTGTTGTGGTTGTTTTCATTTTAGAAATGATGGGAGTTGGAGGGAGCATGAAGGGTCAGCAGAGTCAAAAAGTATGTGTGATTCCTCTTTTAAGTGTGTGTTAAGGCAGCGCAGTTAAAACTCACCTCCAAAAAAGAGGAAAAGAAGAAACCCCAAATGGAAAATTTTAAGTCGGTTGATTTAACCAAGTAGTCAGTGATGCAAAGAATGCTACCAGGAATAATTTGTTTCCTTTCTACTTACTATGCTAGAATCAAATATGACTTCAGCTGTATGTTGCTTCTGGGAAATTGTAAAGATCTTCTCGAAATTTTTTATCTTTTTCAGAATTTACACAACTGTTTCCATTAAGTATTTTAAGTAAAAAATCATAAGCAAAAATATACATTTAGAAGATATTGTTCTGATGGAAGAAAAACCTGGTACTGCCTTTCTAAATAATGCTGTACTACATTTCACAGCTTAAAGAATAAATATGTCAAAATGAGTAGATTCCTTTCTAAGTTACAAATTCATATCTTATACTCACTTTTCGTCAGTCCCTATAACGTGCTATTTTATGTTGCTTTGCCCCACACTGATAGTTTTTGTAAACTAAGTCCTACTTCACTTACTTTTAAAGACAAATGTTTGCTTAGTGTCTACAAATGTGTGCTAACTGTAGTCCCTCAGACATTCATTTGTGTTTAGAGTTTGCACTTAAGGAGGACAATGGCGTTGTAAATGAAAATGACCAGTAGCCAAAGGGAACATATAATTGTTTGTAATTAAAAGTGTTGCTGAGTTAATCGGATTCACATTTGAATATACTTTAAAGCATTGCTGTCTTGTCAAAATGAAGACTTCAGTTTTCTGTCTCTTTGGAATTTTTTTTTAATTGGTAATGAAAACTAAGCAAATTATACCACTGAGATTCTTTAACCCACTTAAGTACAATAAATAAGCCGAGTATGTTTTGATCAAAGTTTTCACTGGAATCTCCTTTTAACTTTTCACCAGTTTCATAATTAACAGTTTGTACAGGCATTAGCCTATTTACAGCGTTTGCTCTGCAATGCCCTGTACTGTTGCTCTCATCTTTTTGAATTACAACACAAGCATACTGAAATGTTACATGCTTCCCTTGGTAACTGAATCATTCATTTGAAACACCATTGGCTTGCTATGATTCTTATGGGAGAGTTTTTTGTTGAATTTTTTATTTGGTTAAAAGTGAGTCCAAATTAAACAAAAGAATTTGAAATGTTGGCTGCCTTGCCAGAATAATGGAACTGCCATAATTTTGTAGCAAATCATATTTCTGGAACCTGTAGAACATGACTCAGTTTGAGTGGACTGTCTCAGTTTTTCTAAACGTT
Organism: Symphalangus syndactylus; assembly: GCF_028878055.3. NCBI lineage: Eukaryota > Metazoa > Chordata > Mammalia > Primates > Hylobatidae > Symphalangus > Symphalangus syndactylus. Next base: position 37,742,802 of record NC_072431.2, read on the forward strand.
AAAGACTTAGGTTTTTCTCTGAAAAAGAAAAAAAAAAGAAGGCACAGTGATAAGAGAATCTAAAGTTATGTCAAACAAATTACGTTTTAGTTATTAATGGCTAGTTTGTAAATATCAAAGATCCACTTATTGTAGTGCTTGGAGCTGCATTTGCATGCTGATGAAATGCAAGTGGATGGCTGTGAACTATAGGGTTATCTCTAGTGCAGCAGTGGGGAGCTCCAGAATCAGACAGTTGAGCATCTGACCGACTCAAGAGTCCAAGCTGCAGACCTCTTCTATTCACTTTCTTTACGACAATTAAAATATGCAAAGTGATAATTTTCCTTAAGTAGCCTTAAATGTGCGATCTATTTAAATGTGAAGAAAATTGCCTGAAGCTTCTGGTGTGAGGGACAAAAAAGAATAAATTATGCAAATAGCAGAAAAGGACTCTACCACTTGAACGCCTAATTTTCCTGTAATAAGCATACTGTTTCATTTAATTTTTTGCCTCTTATTAAAAGTGACAGTTCTTTTGCACTGTCTGATGGTTATATCTGACACAAGCTAGGGAAATGACTGCTAGACTAAATGCTAAAGCATTTTGGTAGCTTTTTTAGATGATGGTTACATTCACAAAGTAATTATGCACTGAAGAGTAGAGAAATAAGGTTTAATTACACAGTAATCGCTTCTGATGGACACGGCAGAAGTGTGAACACCGCCAGACTGCAATCCATCAATGACAAACCCCTGGCCACTTTTAATTCCTCCTCATTTGCATCATAACCTCCGCACCAAGTTGCACAAATGCTGTTAAATGTTAATAGGAGCTGTCTCTCCACTCAAAATGAATGCTTAAGCTGTTTCATTTTTTTTTCTCCTCCACCTCAGACCTTCAAAACCAGCTCCTCTCTGAGAGCAGGCATTAAGCACAGAGCATGGTGCGTGGTCACTGTTGTGCTAATTGGGAGCAACACTTAAAGTTTTATCTCTCAAGCGCTAATAATGCACACTGCTGACAAACCAGTGAATAAGTAATGTACTTGGAGGAGGGGGGGAAAGAAAGGCATGCCTAGAATGAAAAATGCAGTTGGGACCGTTGTTCAGTGACTAGCTATTTGATTAGGCCCTGTAGTCATATTTAATCCAGATCCTTAGGGAACATAGACAAAATTACATCTTCATCTCATCAAACATTCAGCCATATTTAAGCATTCAGCTGATCAAGCTTTTATTGTTTCTCTTGCAGCAACATGGAGACAATGTTGTCCTGCATTCTTCATTCCAGAAGCTGATGGAGGAAAGGACCTATGAGCTGTGGGCTGGCTTTATAGGCCCCACTGTACTTTAGGGAATTCCAGTAGCAAAGGAATAAAATCATTTTAGTCACTATGCACTAATGGTTCAGTTGGTAAAACCTCTAGCCTTCAGTTCTATTTGTACAGTCTTTAATAGTCAACCTCATTTTTCTTATTTCGAAAAAAATGTTCTTCCCTCTACCTTGTCTTTAAACCCAGTCTATTTCCTGGGACAGGTCTACATCATTAAACTGCAGATGGTTCTTTTTCTATTAAGCAGCAGGTATCATTCTTGTCCTGACAGGAGGAGGCTCCACCTGCTGCCGGCCCACCAATACTTCCAGCTGACTGCTTTGCAGAACAGGAAAGGTAATTTGTAAGCAGTATGCTAAGTTTAACAGTAGACTATAAGAAGTGACAAAAGAGCCATTTTCTGCATGAAGATTGAGAATTATCAACACCTTTCGGTGCATAATAGTTAAGCCTTTATCACTTGAGGAGCTGCTGATAAGGTTAAGAACACTAGACAAACTGCTCATTAGTGGAAAGGTTTGCCTTTTACATTAAAGACCGCTGGGTACTGGAGTTCCTCCAGCGAGCAATACATTCCTGGCATTTGAAAAGAATGAGCTGATCCGTGTACATAAATGAATATGGAAAAGAAGACCTGGAATGTTCTAATGATATTAGTGAGGTTTTTCTTAAGCTTAGAGAATGATAAACCTGTTAAGTGTGCTCAAAAGCTGTGTGATCTGGTAGGTAAGGCCCTAGATTAGAAGTCATAAGACTTAAACTCTTCTGCATTTTACCGTGGACAAGCTGTGTGACCTTGGGTAAGTAATTTACATTTCCTAAAAATGAAAATATATTACAAGATGATTCAAATATGGAATATCAGGATTCATTAGGTTGGATCAATAAATAATATAAATCTAGGCCGGGCGCGGTAGCTCATGCCTGTAATCCCAACACTTTGGGAGGCCGAGGCAGGCGGATCACCAAAAGTCAGGGGTTCGAGACCAGCCTGGCCAACAAGGTGAAACTCCGTTTCTACTAAAAATACCAAAATTAGCCGGGCGTGGTGGCGCGTGCCTGTAATTCCAGCTACTCAGAAGGCTGAGGCAGGAGAATGGCTTGAACCTGGGAGGCAGAGGTTGCAGTGAGCCGAGATTGCACCACTGCACTCCAGCCTGGGTAACAGACCAAGACTCCATCTCAAAAAAATAAATGAAATAAATAAATAATGTAAATCAGTTACAAGTATCCCATATACTAATGTATTGATAATAAATATGGTGACAAAGGATTATTTAAGACCCATTCATTTTATTCTGGTGGGTTGGATTAGGAATTATAAATTGGAATTTATCCTATTCATTCTGAGACCCCTTGTATAACCAGAGGAATAAGATTGGTATTTCTATATACCTGCTATTTGGTTTCATATAAGTGGGAAATGGTAAAGATAACTTCCTTGGGGGTTCCTTATCACATGCACTTATACTTTAAGCCTCTGAGTTCCTATATAAAGTAATTTTAACTCTATTTTAAAGATGAAGAAATGGAAGCTCAGAGTTGACATAAATTGCACGAGGATGCATATGTTTGAGTAGCTACAATAGGGTTTGAATTCAGGTCTATCTGATTTTAAAGTCTGCATGTTTAACCACGTTTTGGGATTGAGTTCCATTTATATAGAGAATAGCAATGCAAACTAAATCTGTTTCTGTTTCCATCTCTCTCTAGCTGTATGACTTTAGTCCTATTCATCAATCTTTCTTTCTTTTGCCTACTTAACATGTTTGTAAAATCCCATAAGGGAGTGCAAGGCTTAACTTCTATCACATTAGAAACAGCTCAGCCTACTGATGATATCAGGCCAATACTGAGGAGCTATCCTTTAAAAAAATACAGCTTTCGACTTAATTTGTTGAGATTAAGCATAACATGTAAAATCTGTGTACCCACCTGTAAAAATCTCAGGTATATAAATGGTGATGTTCTTGCCACCTCTCAACAAAATATATTGTGAACAGTATTCTGTTCAACATACGTGTACGTACATGTCACCCCAAGTATGCTTGTGCGCAATTGAGGTACAGTGTGCTGGCCTGAGGCAAAATTGCATTGGTGCTCACGATCACATTTTTGGAACCTCCTTTTCTTCTTTAGTAGTTTTTCCCTGCTCGGGCATGAAGGTAAGCCAATTATTTAAAGAAAAAAAAAAAAGGTCCAAGAACATTCAGCACCAGTTCCTCATGGCTAGATCAGGTTAAAGAAGGAAGAGATGAAATAAAGATTTACAGAGATTTCCAGAAAGCCCTGATGAAGGAAGAGAGTGTGCAGCAGCAGAAGCAACTGTATTGGCAGGGAGAGAGATATATGAGTATGCATGCATAGTGAAGGGAAAAGAAAAGTAAAAATATTTTTTTCTCTTATATGAGCTTTCTTTCTGATATATCAGTTACCTGTATTTTTATGCAAGCATCCCAACCAGGTTTTTAAAAAGCAAATTTTAGGCACTTCTGAGGTATGTCAAGATACTTTATGTCTCAGACATAAAGCCTTTCCTGTATGAATAAATACAAGTCCCCATCCCAGCTGGTCTCTACTCCAGCAATCCATGTTTCAGAATCTATCAACAATAATCAAGTAATCAAGGTATTTTATTTTCCCTTGAACTGAAACTACAATAGACTCACAAGTTCATTTCTTCCCTCTTAAGTGACAATTGTGCTGTCAGCCTCCGGGTTAACCATTTATAGATTTGTTTCACAGAGATTTTGCATGGTCATGTAATTAATGCGATTATAATTTCTTGTCCAATGTCTCTCTCCACCAGACTATAAGCTGCTTTAAGTTAATCTGTCTTGTATACCCCTGTATTCCCAGTGCACAGCACAGTACCTTGAGCTCTTTAGGACACAGAAGCCATAAACAATCTTTCTAAGAAGGTGGTGGCAAGCAAAAGCAGGGAAATACTAAAGGATTTCTTAGTAAATTCCAACAGTGAAAAGAATGAGAAAGGGAAAGATACATGAAGATGCACTGAAAACCTGAGCTCTAATGATTTTAGGAAGAAAAATCAGTGATAGAGAAAACTCTGGCTTTGGGTAACTCATATCTAAGTCCCTTGTTTTCATAACCATAGTGAATCGTAGTGCAACTTGTGAGTTTTGAGGTCTGAACTCTACATTGTAGGGTTAAAACTAGTTTATACATGAAAAGATTAAAAAAGAAGATGAAAACCATAAAAATACACGGTAAAAATTAAATTATTTATTTACTGTTTTTAATATAAATGACTCACCGCTCATGCCTAAAAAGCATACAGCAACAAACTTGGGAACCATGTCATCGTGTGTTAGATTAATTTTGAGGTTCCTTTTTTTTTAATACAAGACACAATTTTATATAGTCTGTTGCATATGTAGTATAATCATCCACACACATCTTCAAACTAGATATAAAATTAAGGGTAAGTTCGTATTCATGATTCCTAATTATAATGGAAAACTATTTGAATATAAGATGAATATTATTATCAATCTATAATGTGGAGGCAATTTCTAGAAACTGCATGCTATATGATAAAAGTATGCTATGAATTAATCTATAAGTTGTATTAATTCTATTCTCTTATGCCAGCATCATAAAGCTTCCAGTGTACTTAGAAATTCCCGAATCAAAGGCACTGTACAAGTAGAAGGTGGTGCACATATTATTAACCTTTCTGCGCCTGTTTCCTCATCTGTAATATGGGGTTAATGATATTTCTGTACCTCACGAGAATGTTGTGTGAATTAATGTTTGTAAAGCCCTTTAAGATCCACGGATGAAAGATGCCATAGATGTCCAAAGGTGATAATATTATAGTTATTGAAATTGGAAACACCAATAATGCTGAGAACTGAATATATATTTGGTTTCAAGGCACCCAGTATGTTATGAACCCACAAGCACTTACAGAAGCTTACTGCTTCAAAATTAATATTTTGATATATATAGAATAAGTCCTAAAGAGATACTACATATATGGTATAAACCAAATGGATGTAATTCGTTCATAACTGGCAAAAACACAGAGCTCACATTATTTTTATGTTCTTTTATAGAAAGTGGTGCAGTAGAATGTACTGGATCCATACTTAAAATTTTGTAATGTCAGAATGGTCTATTTAGAAAGAGAGTCAATAAATAACATGTTAAAAATGCTAACACGATTTAAGGAAATTTTCATTTGTACTCCTCTTATTACTGCTGTATTTTTTTCATTTACATTTTGAGTCCACTTGAATAGTTGATAACTATTAAGTACAAAATACCTAATAGCAATCTCTTTGAAAAAGAAAAGTAATACAAATTATCAGTTGTTACTGTTTGAACAAATTTTTATGTGACTATTAAATATTTTTGTAAAAGTTTAAAAAGATATTTTACTTATGCACTATAATACAAAAAGGAGAAGAAAACAAGTTTTCCAATACTGTAGCCGTTATTTATTTATTTATTTATTTTTTGAGACTGAGTCTCGCTCTGTCGCCCAGGCCGGAGTGCAATGGCGCAATCTCAGCTCACTGCAACCTCCACCTCCTGAGTTCAAGTGATTCTCCTGCCTCAGCCTCCCAAGTAGCTGGGATTACAGGAGCCCGCCACCACACCCAGCTAATTTTTGTATTTGTAGTAGAGTTGGGGTTTCACCATGTTGGCCAGGCTGGTCTCGAACACCTGACCTTGTGATTCGCTGGCCTTGGCCTCCCCAAGTGCTGGGATTACAGGCGTGAGCCACGGTGCCCGGCCTGTAGCCATAATTTAAAAATATTCAAGTATCTCATGAGATATATGATATGATATTTATCTATCATTCATTAACAATTCATCATTCACTTATTGTGTTTATTTTTGCTGCACATAATACAGTAATTTTAAAATATAACTTGCAAGAGTATATGTAAGTATGTGTATGTTTGCATATGGAGTAAACTGTATAGAACATGAAAACCATTCCATTACCAAATTGTATAATAATTACCTCTAGAAAGTGATTTGGGATTAAGAGAAGTGCAAAAGAGCTTTTTTTTTCGTTTTTCTTTTTCTTTTTTGAGACAGAGTCTCACTCTGTCTCCCAGGGCTTGCAGGCTGGAGTGCAGTGGCATGATCAGAGCTCGCTGCAGCCTTGACCTCCTGGGACCCAAGCAATCTCCCACCTCAGCCTCTTGAGTAGCTGGGACCACAAGCCCAAGCCACAACACCCGGCTAATTTTTTAAATTTTTTATAGAGACGTGGTCTCACTATGTTGCCCAGGCTGGTTTTGAACTCCTAGGCTCAAATGATCCTCCCACTTCAATCTTCCAAAGTGTTGGGATTATAGGCATGAACCACTGCACCCAGCTTTTATTTTTTATTTTACACAATTCTATATTGATTGGTTTTGTTACAAAAAGCATGTGTAACTTTCTCATTTTTAAATGCCACAAAATGAAAAACAAGTTTTAAAGACTAAAAAATAAAGATGAAGATTGATGAGATAAAAACTAAAGAATTGAAGTTAGAACTTAAATAAGATACTGAATTTATTGTCAGACTGAAAAGGAGGACAAATAGTTAAAGGGAGGATTCATTATCCTTGATTATAAGTTAGGAAAATTAACATTCACATGTGTTTTTGTTTTTTCAAGGCACATCTTAGAGATTTTCTTAGATTTAATTAGAAGGAATGCAATTTTGTCTTTTAATCCATTGAAGCACAATTTTCAACTAAGCAGAGAAAAGGTTAACTTTAAATGATAGTGGCAAACCAGTCAAGGAAAAACAAGAGTTCACAATTAAGTCAAAGAGTCAAACAAATGTTATATTTAGAAAGTCAAGAGCTTTGTTTTGGCTGCTTTAGAGGTTTTCCCCAATTTATGGGAGGTTCAAGGTTACCAAGCTCGGCATCCAGAGCTCAAAGTCATTCAAGAGTTTATTCAATATTCGAGTTCAAAGATTTAACTGTGTATTACAAAAGAAAATTTGAAACCTGGGACTACCAACTTTTGAAGAGTATAAGTAAATGATAGTAAAAGGTCACATGGGCCAGCATATTTCTAGACAGCTAATAAGCGAAGAAAGCTATATTTAGAAGTTTACAATCAAGGAGCACTAAAACATGTTTAATGTCTTATCAAAAATTATGTTTTTATATGTGTATCTATAAATAAGATACTTCCTATAAAATGTGAATAATAGGTAAATAGAACTGAGATATTATGTGACCTGAATTCCATTTCTTCTACTCTAATAACAGTTCTTGTATAACTTTTTGTTTCATCTCTGCTCTTGACTTTTTGACTTCGTCATACTGTTTCTTTTACTTACAAACTCCTTGGTTAATATTTGGAAAGAATGGCCGGACACAGTGGCTCACACCTGTAATCCCAGTACTTTGGGAGGCGAAGGCGGGCGGATCACGAGGTCAGGAGATCAAGACCATCCTGGCTAACATGGTGAAACCCCGTCTCTACTAAAAATACAAAAAATTAGCCGGGCATAGTGGCAGGAGCCTGTAGTCCCAGCTACTCGGGAGGCTGAGGCAGGAGAATGACGTGAACCCGGGAGGCGGAGGTTGCAGTGAGCCAAGATTGTGCCACTGCACTCCAGCCTGGGTGACACAGTGAGACTCCATCTCAAAAGAAAAAAAATTTATATATATATTTGGAAAGACTATAGTACTCAGAGGAAGTACTTTAGAAATGCAAAAAGCCAGTGGTATTTTATTTAACCTTTTATTTTGACTAGTTACATAAATATATTAACTTCTTAATTTCCTTAGAATCTTCCAAAATCCCTCTTAGATGGGTGAATGATATTATGTGTCAATGTCATGACTGACTTCCAGCAGAATGTGTTGGATTGTAATGAAGAGATCAGTGCCTTTCACAGTGTCTAGCAAATAGTCAATGGCTAATAAACATTAATGAATGAATGAACTGCTTAGGTAGACATTGTGCTCCTAATTAAATTATTTAGTTGGTTTACCCATATGAAGCAAGATGTAGAAAAATATTAACTACAATCATCCCATCATCCACTGAACCTCTGAGGACATGAAAAACAGTAACTACCAAACATAGATCTAATTACTCCTTTTCCATTTCTTCACCAGCTCATTTGGTTATTCTCTCAGGTTCTAGTGAAAATTTTCCTTTCATTCTGTTCCAGTGTCTACATTCTCTCCTAGTGACTCCCCAATTTATATTTCCAACCTCAAATATTTAACTGAGTGATATACATGCTTATTAATCTGTTGTTTGTTCATCCATTTGTTTAAAAATTACTTTTTTAAGATTCACGCTTGCCCCCCTCAACACATCAGCCAAATTAAGCCTGCTAAAACAAGTCAAATCATGGCAGTCCCCTAGTCAAAACCCTCTAATGACACTCCATTTTACTTTGCATCATTACAGAAATCTACAAGGCCTTATATTATCCTCCTCCCTTTTAAATTCCCCATCTCATCTACTGTTACTCCCCCTTTACTCCTTCTGCTCAACTGCCTTGCTATTCTACAAACATACAAGATGCTGTTCTATTTAAGAACCTTTACACTGGCAGTCTCCTCTGGGAACACTCACCTACATGGCTTGATCCTTCACCTCCTCCCAGCCTTTGCATAAATGATACCTTCTTGGCATAACTTCACCTGTTCATCACTTTTAAAGATGATGCCCTCCCCTCAAGTACTCCTCATCTTCTTCTGTGCCCCTTTTGTCTTCATTGCACCAGTGACCCTCTAACATAAAGTTTGGCAAATGATGGCCCATGAGCTAAATCCAACTTGCCACTTATTTCTGTAAGGTTTTATTGGAACACAGCCTAGGCCATTTTTTAATGTATTGTCTTTGGCTAGTTTTGTGTTGCAATGACAGAGCTGAGTAGTTACAACAAAAAACACCTGGCTCACAAAGCTTCAATATATATGTACCATATGCTCCTTAACAAAATCTGCCAAAACCTGATCTAACATATCAAAGAGCAGGCAAGGATTTTATTTTTATGTTTTAATATTTTTTGCTATGTCTTTGATGCCTATAATAGTGCTCAACATACAGTAATCGTATGGTAAATACTTGCAAATAAATTAATGAATCTCCTAATATGTGCCAAGTACTAGGCAAGGCCCTGAACATGCAGAAGTTTTATTCTTCCTATATTTTTCTCAGAATCCTACTAAATTTTTTTGTTCAATCTGTTTTCCCTAAATCAAATAAAACAAAATAAAAACTCAGTAAAAGCTATTTCACATCTCCTCACTCTTTAAACCTTCAACACACCTGGCTCACCACGCCCGGTTAGGAGAGACAAGGTTTCACTATGTTTCCCAGGCTGATCTGAAACTCCTGAGCTCAAGCAATCCACTTGCTTCAGCCTCCCAAAGTGCTGGGATTATAGGCATGAGCCACCACACAGGGCCATTTCAGTTGTTTTTAAACCGTGCAGTTTGTGGTAATTTGTTACAGCAGGCAGAGGAGACTAAAACAGCACGCGAAGTTCCAGCTACACTGTCAGCTGCTGAAAATCAATCCACTCTAAGGAATTTATTATACTGCATGTTATCAATTTGATCATACGCTCAGTTTGGTCATACTCTCACATGAAATCTGAAACATTAGCGATTACCAGTGTTGTTCATATAAAGTAGCAGGGGAATAGAGGATAGACTTGAATAACATAAAACATAGTCACTACATTTGTACTTCTGTGGCTAGACCTGAGATCCCTGCTGGAACATGTCATAAGGAACTGCCCATGACATCATAGGTGTGAGGAGAGGGAAATGTGGTAGAGCAGTTCAGTCCACTACAACAGGAATCTAAGCCCCCTCCTTCTGCAATTTACTTATGTCTTCTAGACTTGCATGGTACCGTTTACATCATTTCCATTTTATAAAAGAAATGTTCTATAGACTTCTAATTTTATGGTTCCAAGAATTATAATAATTATTATTTTTTAGACACAGAGTCTCAATCTGTCATCCAAGCTGGAGTGCAGTGGTATGATAATAGCTCGAACTCCTAGGTTCAAGCAATCCTCCCGTCCCAGCCTCCTTAGTAGCTAGGACTACAGGCATGTACCAGCATGCCTGGCTAATTTTTTAAAATGTTAAAAAAAATTGAACCCAGGGTTTCAAACTCCTGGGTTTACGTGATCCTCCAGCCTCAGCCTCCAAAAGCATTAGTATTACAGATGTGAGCAACTGTACCCAGCTAGTTCCACAAATTATATAACATCAGTTAAAACTGAGCAAGTGGGATGGATAGTAAGTACCGTGGGTATTTACGGTCAGGTATTTGTTCTCTGCTGGGTAGGGTGGCAAGTAAATGGTTGCTTTTTCTTCAGAGACTAGTTTGTTAGTGAAAGAGGGCATTTTAGTCAAAATTTTTATAGGTCCACAGTGATTCTCATATTGGAAATTTCCAGAAACTTCATGTAAATAGCAAAAGAACTTGTTGATCAGTTAGCATAGTTTAGCCTCCTGGGTTACAGATCAAAGTGGAAAATGGAGTGGATGTATCAGTCTACCACTGACACTTCTAAAACCCCGTAATATTGGTTTTTTTAGGTCATAAGGCCAAGTTATAGAGCTTTTTCTTGTTCTGGGACCCACTCAAATCTTGTAATGTTAAGGTTATCCACTAAATTCATGAAAGTAACATGCCCAAATGTGTTATATGTTTTCTCCAAAATCCAAATGTGTGCATCAAACATTGTGCATCTTTCATTGCGTTGGAAAGTGCAGCAAATCAACTCTTACTTTAAAGAGGATCTGCTGACATGGCCCAGACCACTACACCCCAACAACTTCACCAGTGACAAGTTCCTGCATTTTCATGGGGTTTATTTACAGCCCTTTGGAACACTTGTCTCTTACATTTAAGATGTTGTCTTCTGATTTAAGATGCCCCATCATCATGTTCTGTCATGTATCAAGGCAATAAAATTCTCTCCAGATCATATTAAGATGAACAGGAGATGAGTTGAGGTAGGTTAAGTCAAGAGAGTAAAGGCATATTGATATTCCTGCTATGTGAAGGAAAGAGCTTCTTTTCATCTTTACTAATGGAGGGAAGGGAAAATGTGTTTATTAAGTCACAGGTGTCAGGGACCATACTGATTTCCTCCAATAAAGACACCATATTGAGAATGTCAGATGTAATTGGTATCATTGCTTGATTAAGTTTCTGATAATATATCCTCATTATCAAAGACCCATCTGACTTTTGCATAGGTCACTATGCAAGTGAATAAAACGGGGAATTCATACCACCTCTGTAATTGTTTAAGCATTTGGGGTAGCACATCCTGCTGGACTTTTAGCTTACTATCTTAGCAAAGGCAGGCAACAAAAGCGTCCAAAATGTAGTTTGGACCTTATTCTGCAATAAAACCCACTCCACATCAGGAAATTCTTTATTAAGTTTTCTTATTCTCACTATACATTCTCGGCCTATAAACAAATGGATCTGAAGTCCCTCAGAACACCTTCTGAAATAGACTTGGACTAAGATTTTACTTATATCTGTAAGTCTCAACTCTGACCATTGGATCTATGTGGTGTTTTAGGTCTCCAGGGATTAGTATCATTTAAGAGACAGTATCCAATAATCCCATAAAGTCTGTAGTTCTCCAGTGCGAGGATTCTCAAGTTACGGTCCCTAAACCATCAGCTTCAGTGTCACCTGAGGACTTATTAGGAATATCAATTCTGGGGTCTCCACCCCAAACTTACTGAATCAGTGAGACCCAGAAATCCATGTTCTAAAAGCCATTTGCGTGATTCTGATGCACACTTAAGTTTAAAACCCACTGCTCTAGTACATAATTATTAAGTAGTAACAGGTAACCCTAAGTCAGCTGTGGAGGAAGGCTCATGCTATGTATCTTTGATCTGATTGCCAGGTCATTCCTTATAGATCTGGCCTTCTCAGACTAAGGTCTCTTATAAATTGGCTTTGGTCTGAGAACAAAGTAAGAATAAGTGAATCTCCACTACCATAAATGAAGTTACTATTTAGCCCACCAAACCTCCTAGGATTTTTCTCCTTATATAGACCAAACAGCTCCTTGTTTGACAGTCCTTTTATTTTGTTTTAAGGACCTTGTGATTGAATAGCTGATGCCAAAGATCTCTGAATGTCAAACTTCCTGATGACTATAGGGAGGGAAACATCTTTGTGGCTTATGGTAATTGTGCCCACTTGATCTATAACGAGTAAGCACCCCTACTTGACTTCTGAGTCTCTGGCATCCTATTATTTCCATTGTCATCAAGAAATCTAATTCCATTGTACCATGCTCTACCATCACCTCTGGAGAACAGCCAACATAGAACATTACTTCAGTTTTCAAGGATAATGGTACCCCTCCTTACCAATAGATTCATTTTAAAAAGTCTTGGTAAAGGGCATGTCCTCAGGGCCCTTTTGGGTGACATAAGTAAAGACTGGCTGACCAGTAGCGCATAATAAATCAATTCCAGCATTCCCATTTTCCTGAGACTTGATTTTTCTATATTGTGCCAGGGAAGTTACATTATTCAAACTCATTGAATTTACCCCACTATTGATGGGGTCCATATTTTAAATAACCAACTTAATAGACTTAGCTCCTAGGTGCTCAAGACAACACATTTGAGCCAAAATCCTGAGTGAATAAACCCTTATCAATATATTCAACCTAATCCAGCCTTATATGTTTTCTTCCTTGGTCAAACAGCCATATAATTTACTTCCTTGTGTGCTCTCCAGATTCCTGTCAATAGAAATCAATGAGGTTCCGCAAGTCTTTCATGGTATAGGATTTATTCTTCCCAGCCTTGTACGCCACTTTTAGATTATATCAGAGTCTAATACCCATTATTAAGGGTGGTAGAAATTAACGGTAGGAAAGGACAAGCACCAGGCTGAGAGGCAACTACCTAGACCCAGCCATTAAAAGGCTGGTTCCCTTAAATACTGGGGTGAGGCTGGGCGCGGTGGCTCATGCCTGTAATCCCAGCACTTTGGGAGGCCAAGGCGGGTGGATCTCGAGGCCAGGAGATCGAGACCATCCTGACTAACACGGTGAAACCCCGTCTCTACTAAAAATACAAAAAATTAGCCGGGCATGGTGGTGGGCGCCTGTAGTTCCAGCTACTCAGGAGGCTGAGGCAGGAGAATGGTGTGAACCTGGGAGGCGGAGCTTGCAGTGAGCCGAGATTGAGCCACTGCACTCCAGCCTGGGCAACAGAGCGAAACTCTGTCTCAAAAAAAAAATAATAATAATAAAATAAAAAATACTGGGGGGAGGCTGCCTCTGCTGGAAAGGCAAGGACAAGGGATATACCTATTTGAAGTTCTCAGCCTAATTTTTGTCTACCCAAATGTACCTATTTCAACATATGAGATTTTTCTTTTCACCTTTCTACCAGTTCCTTTACCTTGGTATAAAAGATCTAGTAGGTTTAATTGGCTATCAAATTTTCAGCTCTTACATTCCAGCCATGGGCTTGATTCTCATTCATATCTTCCCAACTTCAGGAGATTAAAGACTCTTTCATTGCTGCCAGTGACTTGATTTTTCCATGTATAATTGCAGTTTGATATTTAATTTTTCCTTTATACATTCTTTAGGGTCACCAAAATAAGCCAGCTGATGCCACCATCTTTACAATCACCATTGTTGCCACAGTGATAAGTGCCATAGCTACTTGATTGCTCAATACCTTGCCCCATCCACTGGTAATAATTTGGGTAAGCATAATGCTGCTGTATGCCATGCATTGCTCATGCCTCATCCCCTCCACTTCCCTAGCAAAAGGGTTATCAATTTACTTTTCAAACATGTGGAACATAATCCCAGAATCTCATTTGAGAGTCAGTTCCTGGAGCCACTTCCAATAGCAATCACTGTATTATTCTTATTAGACTATAGGGAGGGAACCAGGAAAACACTGTTTTATTTTCTGTCTCAGCAGGGAACAGATGGCATACTAAAATTAGGATAATAAAGGAGTGTTTAATAAAGAGATTTTTACAAAGGGTGAGCAGGGGGTAGGGAAATCATAAGAGATAATGAAATACCTAGAATAAGAAATATCAGGGGATCTGCTATCACTCCTAGGGCAGAAAGGATAAGGAGAGGGGTGTACACTGCAAGTAGGGAAAGCTGGACAGAAAGGGCCATTTGGCAGGAGCTATGACATTTGGTTGAGGGAACCAGACAGCGCATGAAAATACCATAGAGAGGAATAAATACATCATCTTCTTCCTTCCTTTCCACTGCAAGAACTTCCCTTTGGCAGAAACTAATAAAAATCCAGAGGGTAAGAGAATTCATAGTTGACTCCTGTGAACAGATAAAGGGGAACTAGAGAAGAAACAGAAGCTATCCAGCATAATATTGATTACTCCCAACTCAATGTCTCTAGCTCCAATGTCTCTCATGAGGGTCAGACTTTTATATGCAACTGCCTGTTCAACATTCCTCTTGAATGTTCACTTAAACATCTCAACTTTAGCATATTTGAAAGGGAAATCTTGGTTTTGCCTTCCTGCCCTCACCTACACCTCTCCCTCTTTATCTTCTCCATCTTAATACATGTCATCACAATGCCCCCAGATGCTCAGTCCAAAAATGTAAGGATTATTCTTGATTTTTCTTTTCCTCACACCCAATCCATCATCAAGTCATGTCACTTTTGAGTCTAAAGTATGCCCTAAATTAGACCATTTCCTATTATCTCAACCACTTGCACCCATACCAAGTAGTCATTATCACTCACCTAGACTATTATAGTAACCTCTCAACTTGACTCCATGATTCTACACTTGGCCTCTTATACTCTATCAACCACCAAGGAACCAAGGAATACTCCTGAAAATTTAAATCATATCATTATTACCATCTGCACAAAAGCATCCCGTTAAACTTAATAGCAAAATCTAAACATCTTATTACGCCCTAGAATGCCCTGTATTGGCATTCTATATATCTGCTTGGGCATTCTATTTAACTCTCCAGACTCATTTCCTAATGTGCTGCTACTCCAACCCCCTCACTGGCCTTCTTATTGTTCTTAGAAAACATGCTACTTCTTTTTTTTTTTTTTTTTTAGACAGAGTCTCACTCTGCGCCCCATGCTGAAGTGCAGTGGCACGGTCTCAGCTCACTGCAACCTCCGCCTCCCAGGTTTAAGCAATTCTCCTGCCTCAGCCTCCTGAGTAGCTGGGATTACAGAGGCATGCCACCATGCCTGGCTAATTTTTGAATTTTTATTAGAGATGGGGTTTTGCCGTGTTGGCCAGGCTGGTCTTGAACTCCTGACCTCAGGTGATCCACCCGCTTCAGCTTCCCAAAGTGCTGGGATTACAGGAGTGTGCCACTGTGCCCGGCCCACTCTAAATTTATTGCTGTATTAGAATCTTTGTTTTTTTTTTTATTGCTGCTACTTAGATTGTTTATGCCCCAGGTCTTCAACTGATTCTTTTATGTCCTTCAATTCTATCACGTCATGTCATGTCATATCATCAAAGGTTCTCTGACAACCATATCTGAAGTAACACACTCCTACCATTTTTTATCATATTGCTTTTTCTTTACTATCTGAAATTATATTACTTATTATTGTGTTTATTTTCTATTTCCCCCACTAGAATATTAACTTCCATAAAGATAAAGCCTGTGTTATCTTGTTCATTTCTCCAACCCTAGTGCCTATAAGAGTGTCCAACACATAATAGATGTTTGATAAATATCAAACACATTATAATTCTATAAGTAACATACAAAAAACCCAATCTCATAAAATGAAGACTTAGTGCAAGGGTAAGCAAAGGACCAAGATAAGCCTAGGTAGCTTGCCGGTATGGAGTCCCAGAGTTCAGGCCCCAGTAGTCAATTGTATTAGATCTGATTTCACTTTATTGCAGAGTATGTTATTGAGTTTTAAAGTGTATTTTGAATACGTAAACAAATAAATACATGTGTAAATACAGTATCAAGTTAGTGCTTTCACACAGCTATTCCAAAACACTGGTGCTCAGTATATCCACATATAAATTCATCATATCCCTTCATCCAAAAGCATGTTGTTTCTCTTCTATGTATTTCTTATCTTGGCAATGGTACAAGAATCACTCTGTCATCAAGACTGGAAATCTTGTAAATTTTTAAGTTCTACTAAGTCAAGTAAATTCAATATTAATAATATAGCTCAAACATGTTTCTTCTTTTACATTTTTTATGATACTTCCCTAGCTGAGGACCTCATTCATGGTTTATTAATATTCCTTAACTGCAATGAACTAAAAATTTGTGTCCCCCAAAATTCATATGTAGAAGTCCTATTTCTAATGGGATGGTATTTGTAGATGAGACCTGTGGAAGGTAATTAGGTCGTGAGACTGGAGCTTCCATGAATGGAGTTAATGCCCTTATAAGAAGTCAGAGAGTTAGCTTGATCTTCTTTTTGCCAGGTGAGATTACAAGAAGAAATTGGCAGTCTCCAAACTGGAAGTGAGCCCTCACCAGAACCTCATCCTGATCTTGGACTTCTAAACTTCTTGGACCTCTAACCTATGAGAAATAAATTTTTGTCGTTTATAAACCACCCAGTCTATGGTACTTTGTTATAGCAGTGTATTAGGGTTCTCTAGAGGGACAGAACTAATAGGATAGACGTATATATAAAGGGGAGTTTATTAAGGAGTATTGACTCACATGATCAGAAGGTGAAGTCCCACAATACGCCATCTGCAAGCTGAGGAGCAAGGAAGCCAGTCCGAGTCCCAAAAACCTGAAAAGTAGGGAAGCCTTCAGTCTGTGGTCAGAGGTCCAAGAGTCCAAAAGCTAGAGAGCTTGGAGTCTGATGTTCAAGGACAGGAAGCATCCAGCACAAGAGAAAGATGTATGCAGAAGACTCAGCCAGTCTAGTCTTTCCACGTTCCTCTGCCCGCTTTTATCCTAGCCACATTGGCAGCTGATTAGATGGTGCCCACCCAGATTGGGGGTGGGTCTGCATCTCCCAGTTCGCTGACTCAAATATTAATCTCCTGTGGCGACCCCCTCACAGATACACCCAGGAACAATACTTTGCATCCTTTAATCCAATCACATTGATACTCAATATTAACGATCACAAGCAGACTGACTGACAAAGCCATTAATCTTACCTGCTGATTGTCTACTGAACTTAAAAAGTCTTTTTGGAGTATTTCCTAAAGCCTTGGTCTGTCAACATTATGTGTTTCTAACCTTAATCATCCAGATCTTTGCTTCTTGAATCTTCATATCTCATGTCTCAAGCTCACTATGCACATTCTTATCTCCACGTTGCTTGTACTATGCCGCCATCTTGGAATTCTTTGCTTTTTTTCTTTCCAATTTAATTTTTTTATTCATCCTTTAATGATAAACTTGAGTAGCATTTCCTTTATACAGTATTCCTTAATTGCTCTAGTCAGCCTTAATTGCTCTTTTATTTCAATGCCTTTTTTTTTTTTTTTTTTGAGACAGAATCCCACTCTGTTGCTCAGGCTGGAGTGCAGTGGCATGATCTCGGCTCAGTGCAACCTCGGTCTCCTGGTTTCAAGCGATTCTCCTGCCTCAGCCTCCTGAGCAGCTGGGATTACAGGCACACACCACCATGCCTGGCGAATTTTTCGGTAGTTTTAGTAGAGACGGGATTTTGCCATGTTGGCCAGGCTAGTCTCAAACTCCTGCCTTCAGGTGATCTGCCTGCCTCAGCCTCCCAAACTGTTGGGATTACAGGTGTGAGCCCCCACACCCGGCCTCAATGCACACTTTTAAGCTTCTCTTCTGCCTTGAATTATATGTATCAATATGCCTTTCTTTGTTACTGTCTTGAAGTTATCTTGAAACCCAGGACTATGTCTTGTTTACCTCTTCATTTTCCTAGATTTCTTAACATAAACTAGGCAATGTATGCGATGGGTGTTCAGCATTTATTTGTCTAAATTAAATTACAAGTAAAGATTGGCAATTTTTCTTTATGCTTTTAAAGATATCAACTTGATTTCTGTTGACAAATTCAGAGTAGTTTTGCAACTTTTCCAGTGGCCCCTCTTCCAAAAGATCAAACAATGACCTTACACCTTCAAAGAAGTTATTCTTACCTTTTAGAATACTTTCAAAACTACTCATTGAAGATCTACACAACCTCCTCAACTGCGCTGCCATTGATCTTACTTTTTCAAAGAAAAAGTTACTAGATTTACTCCTCTGATTCTTCATGGCAATTCAGAATCATTCTAATTCATAGGTATATAAATCTGCCAATTTTATTGAAAGTTGTCAGAAATGGTAACAATCAAATCCTAAGAAATCAGAAAGTATTATATGATTGGTGGCAGATCACCTCTTTTATGTTGGAGTATCTCAGTAAGTTATAGATTTTTCAAAAACAAACAAAACTGCATGAACAGGTCCCTAAATAGTAATATTAATACAAATAAGGAATTTATAGTTTATATGAGTTTAATGGAAATTTTGAAGTGACAGAGACAATTTAAGAGAATCATTTGTCAATCTAATTTAACAGTCAAGGCTTAAGCCTCTGCATTACTATTAAGCTAGCTTTCTGGTAAATCCTTAAGGGGACAGATGCCAAATAAAAGGATGTATTTTTATTAAATGTAAAATCCATTAGAAAGCCTCCTATTAATAATGTGACATTGCTATTTATGGGATGATTAGTGCCTATAACTACATATATAGTGTTAAACTGTTTGCTGTAAACTGATAGCAAAGATTCTAATATGATATCTTCAGCTATATTCATCCTAATAGTACTAACATAGACTTCTTGTATTTTTTGGTTGAAAATAAAGATTGCTGTACAAGGGTTTTAGATGCTTCCCCATTGATTTTCAAGATGTAACCATGTTGGAGAAGTAAAGTCTAATCATAGGTGACCTATTTTATATCTAGAAAAAGGTAAATATCGGGAATATATACATATATTTCAAGTTTTGACCAACTCAATTTCTGGAGATTGTGTTCCACTTGTAAGAATACATTAACAAAGAAAGTTTTAAACCTCTTCTAGAGTGCTCAGGGAGGTTGTTGCCAATGTGGTTGAAGACATTCTCCTCTATAGTAGATATCAATATTTTGGTAGGGAAACCTCTCTCACTAAGACTCATTTCAAGCTGGGCTCCCAACACTTTGGGAGGCCAAGGGTGGAGGATCCATGAGCCCAGGAGTTCGAGACCAGCGTGGGAAACACAGGGAGACCCTGTCTCTACAAAAAAGGTAAAAAAAACTTTGCAGGACATGGTGGTGCATTACTTGAGGTCCCAGCTAAGGGAGGCTGAGATGTGAGGATCACTTGAGCCCAGGAGGTGGAGGCTGCAACAAGCCATGATCACGCTACTGCACTCCAGCCTGGGTGACAGAACAAGACTCTGTCTAAGAAAAAAAATCCATTATAACTATGGTACAGTCAGTAAGACAAAGTACAGTAATACTAGCTGACAGGTCTTCAAGTGGCTGAGCAATGCAATGGATGCTATTGATTTCCATCAGTAAAATAGTCATATTTTCTAGATGCCATAAGCAAGTAGCTATGAAATAGGAATTCACCTATAAATAAGTCCATCTAGATGACTGTGATCTCATAGAGTTATTGTAGTTAAATCATTCTGGTCTTTGTTTCAATACTTTTTAGCATTTTGTTTGTTTTTTGAGATGGACTCTTGCTCTGTCACCCAGGCTGGAGTGCAGTGGCATGATCTGGGCTCACTGCAAGCTCTGCTTCCTGGGTTCATGCCATTCTCATGCCTCAGCCTCCCTCCCAAGTAGCTGGGACTACAGGCACCTGCCACCATGCCTGGCTAATTTTTTGTATTTTTAGTAGAGACAGAGTTTCACCATATTAGCCAGGATGGTCTCGATTTCCTGACCTCGTGATCCGCCTGCCTCGATCTCCCAAAGTGCTGGGATTACAGGCGTGAGCCGCTGTGCCCGGACTTTTTAGCATTTTTAAAAGTGAATTTAATGCTTGTGAGTAGATACTGAGCAGAGTTAGAAAATAATAATTTACGCTAAGGTTACCAGCAGCACAATATTATTAAATAATCCAGTTTTGATTCCATAAAACTTCTCTAATTCACTGACACTGCTGTTATTTTGTAAGGGTTATGCTTTGCAGCATAATATTGATTAGATCAGCAAAGCTACTCTGATATGAGTTACAGGTGTGGAAACACCAACACCCTAGAACAGCATTCTAAAAATAAAGTAATAACAGAATATTAAGAGTCAAAGAACCCATTTATAGGTGAAACAGTTGGCAGGTAAAGAGGTAAAGAAAAAAGAGAAAAAGAGAAGACTTAAAAATAATGCAGAAGGCAAGGTGCGGTGGCTCACACCTTTAGTCCCAGCACTTTGGGAGGCCGAGGCAGGCATTACTTTGAGGTCAGGAGTTCAAGACCAGCCTGGTCAACATGGTGAAACCCCGTCCCTACTAAAAATAAAAAAATTATCTGGGTGTGGTGATGCATGCCTGTTATCCCAGCTACTCGGGAAGCTGAGGCAAGAGAATTGCTTGAACCCGGGAGGCAGAGGTTGCAGTGAGCCGAGATCACACCCATGCACTCCAGCCTGGGAGACAGAGGGAGACTCCATCTTAAAAAAAAAAAAAAAAAGAAAAAAAAAGCCGAGGAAGAAAAAAGAAATTCTGTATAAATGTACTGATATATAACTTTTGATTTTGATAATTTGAAAAAGATTAACAAGACAGGTACCAAGTAAAAGAAACTGCACAATGCAGATAGATTGGAAGCGATTTAGAATATTAGAGCAGTATGTCAGCTCTAGCCTTGCCAGGAAAAAGCTGGAAAGGCAAGTCTAACAACTTCTGGAATGCCAGGAATTGAAAAGAGCAGAGAGTAAAAGGACAAAATTTATTATCGGTTTTCTGAGAAGAGTGAAGACAGGGTTAATACAGAGTTTTTTTCCCAGGTAAGGGGCACCAGGCTAGTAACCCTGATTTTACTACCAAATAGATCTAACGTAGGAGTGATAGAACAGGCTTCAACCCCAGAGACCTACTCTAGGAGTGGCATGATAGTTCTTTAGAGTTAAGGGAATAGTTGATGGGATGCAAATTATGGTGGCGTTTTGTGTGATATAAAAAACTATACTGGCACCACCAAATGGGATTTAAATTGAGCCAGTTGCTGCTTAGAGTTGTTACTTTAATTTTTTCAAAGATTTGAGGTACAGTTTAGAAATATTCCATTTGAAATATAAGGAAAAATATATAAAAATATGTAAAATAATGAAAATATTTAAAATACATAAAATGTGCATATGTATTTCTAGCCTATATGTTATATTTACAAAATTGTTCTTAACTGTTGAAGAGCTATAGCCAAGTCATCTAAATTAGGACTTTTTTTTCACATCCAGGAATTTTATTAATAATTGTGCATATTCGGGTACTCTGAATTTGGCTCTTGCAACTTTCTCTTATGTTAATAAATGCGTTTAACTCTCACTGATTTTATTCCTTTTACATGTTTGTTTACATTAATACCAAGTAAATTATAGCTTGGTTTCTTTGCTCAAGTCTGTCACCATAAAATGATACGAGGGTTTCCAATTCCAATGGTGTGTAAAGCATTGTCTTACTATTTTATATCTCTGTAAGGAATTTTAGGAATTGAATGGTTGCAGTAGCAACAACAACAAAAAAATGTAACAGGAACTGAGAGAGATGATTTCCCATAACAAATAGCCTTTAAAAAAAATCACGATATGGCCGGGCGCGGTGGCTCACACCTGTAATCCCAGAACTTTGGTGGCCGAGGTGGGCGGATCACGAGGTCAGGAGATCGAAACCATCCTGGCTAACGTGGTGAAACCCTGTCTCTACTAAAAATACAAAAAATTAGCTGGGCGTGGTGGCGGGTGCCTGTAGTCCCAGCTACTTGGAGAGGCTGAGGCAGGAGAATGGCGTGAACCCGGGAGGCGGAGCTTGCAGTGAGCCGAGATTGCGCCACTGCACCCCAGCCTGGGCGACAGAGCGAGACTCCGTCTCAAAAAAAAAAAAAAAAAATGATATAAAATTTAAGTTAATAATACCTGGCAAAAAAATATAGGGACAATAATAATCATATCACTTGTAGTTTTCAGAAAACACAAAGCCATTTAGTATTTTGGGTTCTAGTTATGAATGATTATTTGGTAAAATGCTACTTTAAGAAGACAGCTTGAATCACCTGGGAGCTTGTTAGACATGCAGAATCAGCTGGGTGTGGTAGGTAGCTCATGCCTATAATCCCAGCACTTTGGGAGGTCGAGGCCCAGGCAGGTGGATCGCTAGAGCTCATGAGTTCAAGATCAGCCTGGGCAACATGGTAAACCCCTTCCTCCAACCCCCGTCATTACTAAAAAAAATAAAATAAAATAAAATAAAAATAAATAACCGGGCTTGGTGGTGTGAGTTTGTAATCCCAGCTACTTGGGAGGCTGAGGTGGGAGGATGGCTTCAGCCAGGGAGGTGGAGGTTGCAATGAGCCAGGTTCGCACAACTGCACCCCAGCATGGGCAATAGAGCCAGACCCTGTCTCAAAAAAAAAAAGGAAAAGAAAAAATGCAGAATCACAGACCCCACCCTAGACTTACTGAATCAGAATTTACATTGACAAGATCCCCAGGGATTCGGGAGCGGGTGCACATTAGAGCTTGAGAAGCCCTGTTGTAGCTTGTGACTGGTGTCCAAACTTAGCATGCCTTAGTTTTCCTAAGAAGAAAACCCAGGCCTTGACCTGAGGCAGACTTGTGCTGCTGCGTACTCTCATTCACTGAGTGATCTTGAGAAAGGGCCTTTACCTCCAGGAGCCTCAGACTTCTTGTCTGTAAAATGGGCATTGTAATAATTATATCCCAGGCTTATTTTGGGAATATTCAATAAATGCTCCCTTCATTATTTAAAAATAAGTAAAGACAGCCCGAATGGGAGCCACGTTCTCATTCTACTTTCTCTAATCAAAATGTATTGTGTAATGTTTGTGTACTAGTAGTTCAAGAGCAAATAAGTATTTGGTTAATGGCTAACACATTTCTTAAATTTATAACTGTTAAGATAAACATTGAACAAAGAAAAAGATTTGTAACCAAAATGTAAAGTCATTTGACCCTGGATAGTCAATGACAATCTTATTCACAGGATAATTCATAATGAGATAGTTATTATGAAATTATCAATAGCCTGCTATATCACTTTATGTTTATGATCCACAATGCTTTCCATAGCACCACGAATAGATAGTTGTTGAGTAAATGATACTTTGACGGTGAAAATAATCATGTGCCACGTTTGGTTTTGCTTTTGCTTATTTCTTATATGACAAAATGGGCCTTGCATTAGATGTTTCCCATTCCAGGAACACTCATCCCAAATATTTATATGGCTGAATCTTTTGCATCATTTAAGTTTTAGCTCAAAATGTGCCTTCTTTGACTACCAATCTAAGTGGTCTCCCAGTTACAATTTTATTTTCAGTTTAGCACCTATGTTAGTTTACTAGGGCTGTGTCTCAGTCTGCTCTTGCTGCTATGACAAAATACCTTAGAATGGGTAATTTATAAATTATAGAAATTTATTTCTCACAGTTCTGGAGGCTAGGAAGTCCAAAGGCATCAAACCAATACTAGATTTGGGGTTGGTGAAGGCTTGCTTACTCTTTGCTTCATAGATGATGCCTTGTTGCTATGAACTCATACGGCAGAAGAGTGGAAGGTCAAAAGGGACTCTCTCAAGCCCTTTTAAAAGGGCACTAATTCCATTCATGAGGGCTCTGCATTCACCTTCTAGAGGCCCCACTTCTTAATACTATTGCATTAAAAAGTCAGTTTCAGCAAGAATTTTAGAGGGACATATATTTTCAAACCACAGAAGGCTGCGGTAACAAAATACAACAGACTAGGTAGCTTAAGCAACAGATATTTATTTTCTCACCATTCTGGAAGCACAAAGTCCAAGATCAAGGTGCTGGAGTTGGTTCCCTCCGAGCCTCTCTCCTTGGCTTGCAGATGGTCACCCTTCTGCTGCCTCTTCACATGGTCATTCCTGAGTGCACATATCTCACATGTGTCACTTGGCTGTTCTAATCTCCTCTTCTTATAAGGACACCTGTCAGATTGGATTAGAACCACCTAACTGCTTAATTTTAACTTAATTATCTCTTTAAATGTTATATCTCTGGATGCAGTCACATTCTAAGATACTGGGGGTTAGGGCTTCAAATGTAAATTTTGGGAGTTTACAGATTAACCCATTACAGCACTATATATGTATATATAATTATAATGTTTATGTATATTTACTTGTTTATTATCTATTCTCTCTCATTAGAATATTTGCTCCGTGACATACCTCAACTGTATTGCTCATTTGTGTCCCCAGCACTTAGATCAGAGCCTGGCACATGACAGCCACTTAGTATGTGTTTGTTGAATGAACAGATAAATGAATGTTAAAAGCATTTAATTATCAAATCTTTGATACCTATAACTATTATTACAATTTCAATAATTTGAGAGTCAAGAGTCAGAAAAAGCATTTAGTTAAAAAAAATCTTATGGATGTTCAGTAGATGTTATTTCCCACATAAATCTCCCAAGATTTTTAATTTACAATGAAAAGATATCTTATGTTTACTGGATATAGGTCAGGTTCAGAAAGCAATGAGAATCTATGCCCTAACTTCTAGACAGATGATGTAGCAAATATTTCCAGCTGTTCAAAAGAAATGAGTAGCGTTGGGAAGGTTAGGGAAGAAATATATAAAATATTATTTTTCTCTATTAATTGATTACCATTTCTGTGAGCTAAGTGAACTCATTCATGACTGTGACAGAGACTACAATTTTCTTTTCCAGTGTCTACTTTCCATTCTTCTATATTAACAAGATCCCATGTTTTAGATGAGTACTTTGGTCACCCACTTAAATGATGACGTTTCTCAGACTCACTTGTAGTAGAATTTATAGCCATTTGATTTAGTTTTGGCCTGTGAGCTGTAAGGGAAAGTGTTCAATGATGCATCAGGAGAGTCTCCTTAAAACAAAAGGAGCAAGTGAGTTGAGTTATTTTCCCTTTCTTTTTTCACCCTCTTGCCTGGATCATGGTGGATGTGAAAGCTAGGTTCTGATAACCAGCTTGGACCATGAGAATAAGGACCACGTTGTGGGGTGGTGAAGAATTGAGCTGGAAGAAAGGAACTTGCATCTGTTATGACTTCATGGAGCTTCTGTGGCTGCACTGGACTTTCTTATCTTGAATTGATGAAAGTGAGAGAGAAATAAATTTGTTTAAACAACCCTTATTTAGGGATCTTCTGTTATCTTAACTAATACAATGATCAGTAGCCTTTTGATCTTTATTAAAAGATTATATCATCTCTTACTGAGTAGTGTCTGTGGTCCTTGCAATTCTTGGCTTACCTGAAGGCTTTTTTTTTCTTAAACCCAGACTTTTAATGATTGTACCACTGCAGCACAGACTTTTCTAGCAGTCCAAGATGTACAGCACTAGACACAACTGCTTTAGTTTTAGTATAAGTCGAATTTTTCTTTGTCCTTGAAGGTCTTCTTATGTATTCCCATAGCGTCATGAATTAATCCTTATGGTAGTGCTTATCACAGTGTGTTATTATTGGTTATCTACTTTCCTGCCTGCCTCACTACACTCCTTAGAGATAGTAACCTTGTTCACTGTTCTTTCTCTAACAGTTTGCACAGATCTTGGCCAACTAGTAAATGCTCATATAATTAATAAATAGATTTGCTAATATCTTACCTACTTCTCTGTTTTCCTCTGATACTACTCCAGGAGAGACAAAGGCAGATTCAAGGCAGGTTTTATAATTCAAGTAGACTAACTGAGGCGGACCTTGTTTGTAATTCTGCAGTGCTATTTAAACCATGTACAGAATCTGTAGTGTGTTAGCAGTGGTTCTCAAAATGGTCCTATACCAACATCAGCAGCATTGTAGCTCTAAAGGGACTGCTTAAGAAACTAGGTATAATGATGATGATGAACAATGTTACAGAGTCATGGGGAGGCAGTATGGCATAGTATTTAAGAACACAATATTTGAAATAAGAAGGCCTAAGATCCAAGTACCAGTTTTACTACTTACTGTATGGGGGAACTAATAATTCTACTTTATAGAAATGTTGTTGAGATTTAATGATTTAAGAATTAATTTATCAATATATACATTATATTTTTTAAATGCCAAGTTCTTTAGATGGTGTATAGCACATAAAAAAGTTCAATAATTATTAGCCATATTGAGTATAGTTCCATACAAGGAGTTTGGTATAGAACTCAGGGTCACATTTATTTCATCTTGCTGTCTAGTACAGGCTCAGGCTTTCTTAATTTGCACTTTTATTAACCCTTTATCAACAACGCATTATATAATATGCTAGTTAAGTGGGAAGATTTGGCAATAGCTTAGATTTCTGATTTATTGATGAAAATCAATAATACACTGTATGATTTCCTTTGTGAAACATATCTACATTGACTTTGTAAGGTAGTATATGTATTGTTATTGACTTACTTCTGTTTGCAAAAACAGGGGTATTATAGATAAATTCTACATTTCCAGACTTGAAATTTTGAACACATATCTATGTGTTAACTGTAAATCCATCCTCCCTCCCTCCCTCCTTTCCCTCCCTCCCTCCCTCCCTCCCTCCCTCCCTTCCTTCCTTCCTTCCCTCCTCCCTCCCTCCCTCCTTCTCTCTCTCCTTCCTTCCCTCTTTCCCTCCTTCCCTCCCTCCCTCCCTCTTTTCTTTCTTTTTCTTTCTTTCTTCTTTCTTTTTCTTTCTCTTTCTTTCTTATCTTTCTTTCCTTCTCTTTCTTTCTTTGTTCTTTCTTCTTTCTTTCTTTCTTTTTCTTTCTTTTCTTTCTTCTTCTTTCCTTTCTCTCTTTCTTTTTTTTTTGAGACAGGGTCTCACTATGTCACCTGGGCTGGAGTGCAGTAGTGCGATCTTGACTCACTACAACCTCCATCTCCTGGGCTCAAGCGATTCTCCCACCTCATCCTCCTAAGTAGCTGGGACTACAGGCACCACACAACCACATCCAGCTAACTTTTGTATTTTTAGTAGAGATAAGATTTCACCATGTTGCGCAGGCTGGTCTCCAACTCCTGAGCTCAAGCAAACCTCCAGTCTCAGCCTGTTAAAGTGCTGGGATTATAGACGTGAGTCAACGCACCTGGTCTTATATTTTTTCTAAGAGGAGTTTTTTTCTAGAAATTATACAATAATTTTCATAATAAAAATTATTCTTAATAAATTTAAGTCTACCAAAGAGTTTTAACTTTATATTATTCAAAAATCAAGAAAAATGTTTCATAGTAAAGTGGCATGATAAATCTTATCTCAAACATTATACTGGGTAGCTATCAGTCATTTAGTACTTATTTAAGCTATTTAACATAACTCTCTCAGTGAGAATAAAAATGAGCAACTAGAAAAAAACTTCTAAATTTAACCTGACATGTGAATAAATGTTTTATATCTAATTTGTAATTGCTTTGTGCATTCATCTTATCCTTTGATGATACTGTAATTCTATATTCTGGGAATGCAATCACTATGCTGAAACAGCCAAAATTCATTTGCACAACTTTTCACTAAAATTAGTAAATAAATATATGAAGCCAAATAACATTTTTAAAAATAGCCATCATAAGTACATAAGAATTATATTTGTTAAAAAAGTGGATTGAACTTTGCTCTAATTAGTTTACATTTAAAGATTCTTTGATCTGCGATAACAGTAATATATATTAACATGTTGCATTTTAAAGTGACACTGCTTTTCATTAATCAAGTGTCTGTATGGTTGATTAATTTGTACAAGGTTTAAATTGCTATGAAAATTTATCATTCATAGCCATGATCTCCATTTACATATATGTTAATTATGGTAAATGTAATCTTTTTCTGAATCCTCTGGGCTGCATACTAAAAAGACAAAGTGATCAGAGTGACTACTTTTTCTATTACAAAGTGAACTCTTACTGTTACTCAGTAAAGTCTGTTGTAGTTGTCAAAGCTAAAGCTAAAAACATAATAGTTTCTGCTGAAGGCAAGTCCAAATTCTTAAAATGGTATTTCTTTTTCAAGTGATTTATTTATTCAGCAGTCATGACATTTATGCAAACAGAGTTTCCATGTTTATTTACCATAGTATTTAGTGCTGTCTCTGAGTGCTGTCACCATTTGCGATACTAAACTCCTTCTTCACATTGGTCTCTATAGGGTTTAGCCCAGAGTATTGTGTAAAATCGGAAGCAGAGTTAGGAAGACTTAACTATGAGTCTGGCCTTGCACACCCCACTATTGGTCTTTTCCCATTGTTTTCTAGAGGCTTTCCTAAATTCAGAGCATAGTAACCAAGAATTATTTTATTATTTTTATTTCTGTAGAAATGCTTTTCATTTATTCACTAACAGTGATCTTCTCTCTTATCAGTTATTGATTTGGAAAAAATTCTAGTATAAGTTAAAATGATATAGCGACTAATGTTTTAGAGTGAATGTGATAGGCCTTGCTAGGCAAATGTTGGAAAATTTAATTATTCCTATTAAATGTATATAATTTTATGCTTAGATTGTTAATATTTACATAATATATTCACTTCAACAGACGCCTTATTTCATAGTCCCAACATAATAGAATTAAAATATCCATCTTGGAAACCTTTGCAAGCATAGCACCTCTGACTACCTGACGAGGCTATTTTTAAAGACATTTATTTGGCAATTTTCTTATAGTCAGCCTAATCACAGGAGAAACAAACTAATATGGCACCTGTTTTGATAGATGGATGTTTTACCTTTCATCCCCTGATCCCAGACCTTGCAAGACATTTTTCAAAGAAGCATCACTTCCCTCAACACAGAAATGCATCCACCTCTAAGCTGGAAACAGCAAAAGCATAGGGCAGAAGATGAAGAATATATTATCCAACTAAAATTACAGAGAAATTTTAAGTAGGCAGAATATAATTGCCCAATTTGGAAATTAGCCAGGACACAGGGTTTAACATCATCTTTACTCTTTTGAAAAGTGCCATGGGATTTTTAATAACTGCTGGTGGTCAAGACCTTGGTTTTACCCTCATCCATTAGACGACACCTCCAGCAGTGCAGTGCCCCCTCATACCATGCTGGGGCATCAGTTCAGTACTGACTCAGTGAAAATTGTGCCACCTACTGAATCATCCACAGCTCATCTCAGAGTGTCCTGGCTTTTAGATTTTCTCTGGAGAGCTGTTACGAAAGATGGGACCAGGCTCAGTGATGCTTAATTTATGAGATTTCAAGGTTTAAAATGGTTAAGATCTCAGATCTGAGTTTTATTTTCAACTTTAACAAATTTTACTGGATTTGTCCACACTTATGGCCCATAATGATGGTCTTGATGATTAAACTGTACATCATACATGTCTCTCTTTAGAAAAAAGGGAATAAAGGCAATAATACATGGATATAGTCAATGAAAAGCAGATTGCCTCATTTGTGATATATTTGATTCTTCTAATTGGAAAAAGTACTACACCCCAAATCTTTGTAAACTGTATAACTAAATAGGTTTACAAGGAGCTTCTTTTTCTCTCTGGATTTTTAAGAACCTAGGAACAAATACTTTGAAGAGCAAATGCAAACCTTGGAGGAAACAGACTTCACTGGTCAAATAAATAGTGAAATTTTTGTCAAAGAAAACCTTTACTCCAGCTTTTCTAGAAAATACTTTGCCATCTATAAAAGAATCTCAATGTAGTGTGACTGTTCTAGGAACAACTGAAATGGGATCAAGATCTTAAGACAAAATCCAGGTGCATTAAAAGATAAATAATAAAACCTGGATGCTTTCTGGCCTCTATGCTCCATTTTAATAATTTTCTTCATTCATGTAAATGTATGTGTACTGTATACAATTTTTTTTAAACTGGGCTCTTGCCATTTTAGAAACAGTCTTTGAAATGACTTCAGAAATTCTTTCTTGGCTGCCAAAAGTATCAATATCCTGGAATTGAGAAACTGTTTCTGAAAGTGTTTCTTGAGGTGTTACTTCTGGAAATGACATTAAGTAAATCCTGTTGCTGGTGTGTGAGGAATAAAAGAGATAGTTGAAAATAGTCGTAAAGAATAGACTGAGATACTATAGCTAAGGCTGCAAAATGGATTCCAACATAATCCTGTTTTCACTCACTGTTGCTGACGCCAGTGATTCAAGTGAAACACACACACACACACACACACACAGTTTTTGCTTTACAAAGATGTTTTGTTCAACAGTGGACTGAATATAAGATGATGGTCCAATAAGATTATAATACCATATTTTTACTGTACCTTTCCTATGTTTAGATACACAATTACTTACTATTGTGTTACAATTGTCCACAGTATTCAATATAGTAAAATGCCATACAGATTTGTAGCCTAGGAGCAATAGGCCATACCGTATAGCCTAGGAGTGTAGTAGCCTGTACCATCTAGGTTTGTGTAAGTACACTCTGTGATGTTTGTATAAGGAAAAAATTACCTAAGGACATATTTCTCAGAATGTGTCTCCATTGTTAAGTGATATGTGACTGTACATACAGTAGTCCTCCCTTATCTGCAAGGGATATATTTCAAGACCACCAACGGAAGTACTGAACCCTATATATACTAAGTGTTTTCCTATACATGCATACCTATGATAAAGTTTATTTTTTAAATCAGGCACAGTAAGAAATTAGCAACAACCAATCCGAAATAGAACAATTATAATAATATGCCAGCGTCACTACTCTTGTGCTTTTGGGACATTATTAAATAAAATAAAGGTTTCTTGAATACAAGCACTTCAATATGGGGACAGCTGATAGCATAACTTAGATGACTACTAAGTGACTAACAGGTGAGTAGCATGCAGCTTGACTACATTGGACAAAGGAGTGATTCAAGTCCCTGATGGGATGGAGCAGGTTGGTGGGAGATTTCATCACACTACTCAGAATGGTGTGCAATTTAAAACTTAAGAATGGTTTATTTCTGGAATTTTCCATTTAATATTTTCTGACCATGCTTGACCATGACCACAGGTAACTGAAAATGCAAAGAGCCAAGCAGCAGATAAGGGAGGACTACTGGACCTTTTATTCTCTATTTTCCTTTTCTGACTTAATCGGTTACCAGCTTTCTCTATCACCTACTTTTCCTTTTGGGAAAAATCTATATTAGTCACTCCTTGTTAAATAAAAATATCTTTCTCAAGTCAAGTAACTTATTTTCCTGAATATCCCTATGTTGTTCTGCTCTGACTTGATTATTCCTTGCTAGTAAATTAATAATTCACATATTGGGGGGTTGGTGATCAGGGATGGAACAACTATTTCAGGAAACTTAAGTCTGATTTGGTGCATTGCTACTGCTGTGATATATATAGTTAATATGCTTCCATAAGTGTCTGGTTTGCTACCAGATAGGAAAATTGGTTACATTTTTCCCCCATTAATTATCAACATAAAAAATCATGGGTGACAGATATTCTTTCATTGTTAAAATTGAAAATCTGAGACACAGAATCTCTCTGAGTAGACCAAATAGCTCCTTGCTAATCCATGAAAAGATGTGTGTAAGTGTGGACTTCTATGGCTTTATTATAATACTTAATGTTGGAGTGACTATAACTTTCTAGATTTGAATTAGAAATGAAATTGTCCTTTAATTTTCAATCAAATAAAACAACACATTAGCTCGTGACTTTTTTTCTGCTTAAGTACAGTAGTGTTTTATCCAGTAATTTTACAGATTTTTCATACTTAATCGAGTTTTAAATTTCATAAAATTTGTTTCCGATGTTATTTTATTTCTTTCTGAGTATCATTCTCTAAACCCCTGTTTCCTTCTCCAATGTTCCTCTCTTTTCTCTAGTTTCTAAATTCAAGTATACTTCCTTTTCCTAAAGATAATTTTGGCTAAATGTGACTCCCTCACATCTCCTCTCCGGGGGGTGTGGGGAAAGAGAAAAAGAAGAAAGAAAAGAGAAAAATGTAATTATCCTCGAAAGTAATCAAGTCAGTTGTAATTTGTTAATATTTCAGCTAACAAACACTAGGCTCTGTTTCTATCAATCATTACTGTATATGTGTGCAATAAAGAACATATTTGTGGGCCAGGCGCCGTGGCTCACACCTGTAAATCCCAGCATTTTGGGCGGCCGAGGCAAGCAGATCACCTGAGATCAGGAGTTTGAGCCCAGACTGGCCAACATGGCGAAATCCTGTCTCTACTGAAAATACAAAAACTAGCCGGGCGTGGTGACAGGCACCTATAATCCCAGTTACTCGAAAGGCTGAGGCAGGAGAATCGCTTGAACCCGGGAGGCAGAGGTTGCAGTGAGCTGAGATTGTGCCACTGGACTCCAGTCTGGGCAAGAAGAGTGAAACTCTGTATCAAAAAAAATAAAAAATAAAAAAAAGAACATATTTGTCTTTCTAATCTTTTATATGTAATGCTCCTTCCTAGGTGTAGAGAATAAAATAAATACCTAAGGCAATCATGTACTTAATGGGTACAATGTACACTATTCGGGCAATGAGTACACTAAAAGCTTAGACTTCACCACTACATAATATATCCATGTAACACAAATATACTTGAACCCCTAAATCTATAAAAATAAAATATAAATAAAGAGAGAAATAGGCAATCATGAATGCTGAACTTGCTACATTTCTTCATTTATTGTTAATTGAAATGTGTGTTTCTGTAATGTATTTTTCTCCTATTAAAAGTTTTTTGGTCAATGTACTTCAAACAAATTATTGTAACATTATATGGTTGATTTTGGTAGTCATTACTTCAGTCTCTTCTTAGATCATAAAAACTGAACCTTCATGATAAGAGAAAAGAACAAAAGATATATGATTCTCTACACTCAATGTGAGCCAAATATTTTCCTCAGTAAAATCATTCTAGTCCTAGATCCAGGTCATCAAAATTTTATAGGAATTCCTAACAATAAGATCTGACAGATTAAATATATTTTTCAAGTTACATATTAAATATACACATTAGTCATTCAAGCTATATTAAAGGCATCACAAATGATTTGTTTTTGAAATGAAAACAAAAAGTTCAATAGCAAAACCAAAACATATGAAAAATATAATTTGTAAGGAGTTGAACTGCGTGCCCCAATGCCACCCCAAAGATATGCCTATATCAAAGCCCTAGAAACTATGAATGTTACCGTATGTGGAAAGAGGATCTTTGCAAATGTAACTAAGTGAAGGATCCTGGGATGAAGAAATCATCCTAGATTACCTGGGTGGGTCCTAAATCAATGACAAGTGTCCTTAACACAGACAACAGATACAAGACAGACAAGAGGGGTGATGTGAAGACAGAGGCAGAGACTGGGATGATGTGGCTACAAGCTAAGGAATGACAAGGATTGCAGGCAGCCACAAAATGCTAGGTGGGGTCACAGAACGGATTCTTCTCCAGAACCCCTGAAGAAGCATGGCTGACATCTTGATTTCAGGCTTCTGCCCTCTGGAACTGTGAGAGA
This sequence comes from Symphalangus syndactylus, assembly GCF_028878055.3. NCBI lineage: Eukaryota > Metazoa > Chordata > Mammalia > Primates > Hylobatidae > Symphalangus > Symphalangus syndactylus. The sequence continues at coordinate 37,776,729 of NC_072431.2, forward strand.
ATAAATTTCTGTTTCTTTAAGGTACCCAATTTGTGATAACTTGTCATGGCAGCCCCAGGAATGAATATATTCTACAATCTGTATTGAGATATACCTTTGTTATAGTAATGGTGATAATGGCATTAAAAAACTCCAAAATCAACTAATAAAACAATTATGCAGAAAAGTGACAGTATGGAAAGTTTATTTTATGCATTTTATAGAATGTTATTAGAGCCCAGTGGATTAAGTGACCTAAATCTTACACATGAGCTATATCATCCAATCAAAATAAAGGAATGAACAATATAATAAAACTTTGTAAACTTGGACCAGAATCATCCCAAAGGCCCTGAGGTGAAAAAGAGATACATGCTCTAAATGAAAGCAAATAACAAGAAACAAAATCTCATGTGTTTGGAGTGTAATGTGAGGGGAACTGAGTATTTAGAAGAGAGGCCAAGAGATAAGCTGGAATCAAACGACGCAGAGCTAAGCTGCTCTACATAGCGCCCTGGACTCAGTTAGTGAAGCAGATCATGAGCTACCTTTAGACATAGTCCCTATCTTGATTTTTATACCCTTGAATCCTAACAATGTTCTTGAGACATTATTGACATTGTTACATAGTCTGAATGGGCAAATCAATTTTACAAATTAGATTTCAGTGTGTTTAAAACTTCTTGACAACAATCTATTGTTGAACATCCTCAAATACCTACTTGGTTTTGGTTCCTTTTCCTAAAGGGTCAGTTCCTTAAAATCCTTTTACTGTTAAAGCTTGGCAAGTAGTAGTAAATGCTGAAGAACTAATGTGGAACGAGCAAATGAAACACTCAGTTGTTTTTCAGTGGAATATTGAATATCCCTTTGGTAGTTACTTTAGGGAGACCTGGGACCAGGCGAGGTTGAAAACTCTGCACTAACTCAAGCTATATCATATGCAACTGGTAGAGTTAGTACTAGCCTTAGTGATGTGATCTGAGTGCCAACAATCTTGTTCTTTATAAAGTGTCTTTTAGCTATAAGGATTTTTTGTTTGCTTGTTTGTTTTTTCTGGCCTCTTGTTCATACCAGGCTTCATATAGCTCCAATAATCTTAGGATATCTGTGCCTCCATTAATTTCTAATTATGACACTCAAATTTCTTACAATTAAGAAACTAATTACAATTACAAATACTCCCTCGAGGAATTATACTAGGCAATATTTTGTTAGTCTAATTCTACCAATCATATGCACATCAATGAAATATTTACATTTTAATGTAATATTTTATTTATATTTTTAACTAAAACTCTATTTATTAAATTTAATATTATATAAAAATGCTATTACATAAAGACCACAATTTCTACAGCATAACCAGAATTTCTCCTTTTATCTGTGAAAGAAAGTCAGGAACTCAAAGAATTATATTTGAAATTCAGTAATATTTAGACAGCACAATAATATTTCACATTTCAATAAGTTGTTGAGGCTCTTTTTAGTTGCAAACTGATCCAGGCTTTAAATTTATAGTCACATTGTTAGTGTACACTTTTTTAAAAAAGAAAAAGATATGTATATGACAGGAAGTATATATGAATGTGTATGCATAGACAAATGAATGCTTAAATACTTTAAATACTACACAACTTTAGGTTTTCAACATTACGGCATAAAATAATCCTTTCTCAAAACTCGGAAAATCCTATCCTTTTGGAGACAAATGTATCTATTAGAATTAAAATTGTTCATACGAGGGTACCAGGTATTTATTTCCGTACATCATGAGAATGATATGCAAACTTTAAGATAATTACAACAGTGTAAGCTCTAGAGTGGAACAAAAGCAGGGAGAAAAAACCCAGAAGTTCCCGGAGGTAGTTAGGAAAAAAAAAAAAAGGAAAGATAGAATGGAAGAAGTAAGGGGCTCAAAGAAAAAAAGAATGAAGATTCAAGGATGGGTAAATCTCCTCTTTATTTGGCTTTTCAGAGGTTTGTGATAACCAGCTTTTGTGTAAATGGATTTGATGGCTCTGGGCTGAAGGTGACTGACAGATGAATCTAGGCCCCCTCGGGAGTGTCACCCTGGGGATTGCCATTGTTGCAGACAGTTTCTTCAGACTGACCCAGAAGAATCATTATCTCAAGGGGGCTCTAACAACAGCCACCCCCAAGCGGCCTAGGCGCTTGGAGTAAGCAACTTAGTCTCTCTCTTGAGCAGTAATTACAGTGGTAAGGCTAACAAGGGATGTTGCTGGGTTGAGCTTAAGTCTCTCTCCAACTTACAATTAAAAAAAAAAAAAAGTATTCAAGTATCCGAAGATTTTTCCCAAGCAAAAATGTCAGAGAGCTTCTCTTACTCTTTGTTAGTTGGAAAAATAAACAGACCTCTGGGTCTCCCTCAGGAAGTGCTTAGCTGAAGAGGGTATTGTAGGTAAAAGCTTCAGAGTCTTTCCTTTTTAGTAAAGCTAATGTGTTTACTTTAGGACTACTTCAGCCAAGTCCAGTTACTAGTAGGAGTCAGCTAAAATATGAGGGAATTGCTTTAATACCGTATGAAACAAATCCCTTCCACAGTGGCAAGATAACAGAGGCATGTGACCCATCTCGTCACAATAGTGCTCTGTCCCCAAACCCTGGTGGCACCACTCCAGGAACCTGCTCTATGGAAGGGCTCGTGCACTACAGTGAAGGGCCCCGAAAGCTGGAGAGTGGTTTTTCTTCCCCTAAACCTCAAAATAATGCTCCACTCATACCCTCAGAGTAGTTAAGGGGGTTTGCCATAACTAGACTAGTTATTTGCAATATTTTAAAAAGCTGATAAACCTAACATGATGTTATTAAAACCACAATTCCATCTCTTATAATTCCTGTAAGTCACTGGCTCCTGTTGCCATCTGAGTGCCCTATCCATCTTTTCCCGTAATAGGCGTGACATCCTGCCTAGAGAGCAACCAATCAGAGAATGGAATGAAAACTGTAGGGCTTTTCTAAGATAATGGGCTCTGTTAGCTATGTTGGTTTGGCTCAGTGCTTTTCTAAGTTAAGAGACAGATAAAACAATCATTTCTGAAAGTATGTCTTCATCTCTATTAATGAAAATGATCAAGCTTTCACTTGTCACAACTTAAAATAACTTGGATAATCACCTTTACTATGTTTCACATAACAGGAAGAGCTTTCCTTGCCCAACTCACTTGGGTCTCCCTCCTACTCTGTGTGTAAGTATCTGTGTTTAATGTTTCCTTTCTCTCTTCTTTCTCTTGCTTATATTTTCTTATTTCTGCATCAAAACACTTTGGAAAATAAGCTGCATGAGGCCAGGGATGTACCATAATGTCTGACACAGTAAGATATCAATATCTGCTTGTTAAATGTTGATTCCTGCTTTATTGCTCTTAATTTATTCTCTTCCCTCTGGTAACTTATTTTTATCTTTTGTTGTTGTTTCTTTTTTTAAAAAAGATTGTTGTTAGATTGTTTTGGGATGAATTGGCCTTTGTGGGTTATTCTGATAAGTGGTTGTTGGCAGAAATGTTTGATTTTTCTTTTACAATGGAAGAAATTGAGACAAGGTAGTGAAAGGGGGACTCATCTGTAATCATTTTTTAACAGGATGGTTTGTGAGGATTTAATTAGATACCACATGTAAAAGTCCCTAGAACATAGTAGGTATTCCATACACAATGCCTTGGACAAGAGGAAACATTGCTGATAGTAAAATAATTTCAAAGTAACAAAGAAGCTTAAGAACCTAAATGGAAAAAATCAAAATTCTCTGCTTCACTTTAAGCAGTACCACTGATTTTGATGTAACTCCAAGAACATTACTTAACTATGTCTATTATCATCATTTGTAAAATGGGATAATACATTTTCCCCACCTGGCAAAGGTCCTGTGTACATTAGATAAATAATGTAAAACACCATGGTGATAAAGAGTATGGTATAAATGTCAACTTTTATTATTATATTTTGGATGATAAAATGCTGTTTTAGACAATAGAATGAGTTGGTATGCAAAACATTATTGTGTTAATTAAACATAGGATTGTATTAAATCATTAGGTTAATTTTCCCTGAACATTCTGTAATCTTTATTTTAGAGTTACTATTAACTAACACAGCTTGACAAATGCCTCCATTGCTGGATGTGTGTGTGGTGCTATTTTCAGGAAGAGAAATTGTTAGAAATGCACTAGCTAATACGAATGGTATTCAGGAGCTTTTAATGTGGATGTTAGATAGATCAGAACTGCTTGTAGATGTTTCACTGAAGTCTGAAAATAATGACCACAATCATGTCTTAGTCTAGCACAAAATATCTGGGCCAGGCAACCCCAAGAAGGCTGCAAATTCCAACTCAATAGGAGACTGACCTATTCCTCAGAAAGATCATACTGCTGTTGAAGTCCTATTCCCCTACCAAACACATATAACTGAGCTGCAGATAACAGTTGAGGTTTCATTGTTGGAGGTCGAGGAAGAAATAAGAATTTCTGGAAAAGGGAGAGATAGTCTGTTAACAACTACCTATTGAGAAAGTGTAGCGTAGTGGTTAAATCAAACATGGTACAGATTGGCCTTGGAAATTGTTATTATTGTTTAGCTATTTTCTTGCCTTTGTGACCCTAGAAAGCTATTCACCCTGTTGCCTATATTTACTCACCTGTAAAAAGTGTGCAATAGGCATACTCTTCAGTAAAAATAAGTTTATTTTTACTAATATTAACCTAATGATTTTGTTTAAAGAACCCCAGATAATAATTCCCATGTGCATAATATATGAAGAATTTAAATTCTTCGTACCTCTCTCTTTCTCTTTACAATATGCCTACCGAAGGAAAAGTAACCGGGTTTGGGCAAAAAGACGAGGCGAAATCACTGTCATCTTGGGGCATTCCTCGATTGCATGATTACTCCTCTTCTATTTTCACTATCCTATTAATTAATTACCTAATTAATCTGTTTGCTTATTGCTATTGAGGGAAGGCAATGCTTAAAGACTCTGGTGAATCTTATTTTCATGGAGGATCTTGTCAAGTTAAGGTTTTAGAAGCGGATTCTTGAAGAACAGTCAGAATGAATAAAGCGGTCCTTCTCCCTTCTGTTTTTTGGGAAGAAAGGAGCTAAATATAAAATGATTATAAAAATTAGTCTTCAGTTTGTGAGCAATTTAAAATGACAAATAGAGCAGAATGGTAAACTGAAAAGGCCTCTGGACTTGGAATCAGAAGAAATTGCTATCAGCCTTGACCATGTCACTTACTAGTGTGTGACCCTGGATAATTCATTTCACATCTCTCAGCTTCTTGATTTCTTTATTTTTATAGTGTGATAATAGCTCTTATTTTATACCTCACAAGATTGTTATTGAAACCAAATAAAATCCTATGTATAGAAAAATACCCACACAGATAGTAAAAATATATAGACAATGATAATGTTGTGGTTTTTACAATGTCTCTGCAAAAGTCAAGGAAGCTCTGGAGGAGTCTCAAGGGGCCAGCCAGGAAGCTCTGTGCTTCCCTCTCTCCAAAGCAGCTCTACTTTTATCTTTTCCGTCTGCTGTTGACACATAATATTGTATTTCATTGATTTTAAAGGTTCTGCTGCTAAGGGTAGAGTTTGAAACATACGTAGTAGAGATGTTATTGTGAGATGGAGGAGGTGACCATATTTTAAACTTTTTGGCCTCGCTTTACTAGTGTAAACTCTTAAAAGTTTATACTCAACAATTATTGATGACCCCAAAAAGCTTATCTAGAAAATTCCAGAAAACACAAGAAGGCACAAGCACACATTCCATTAGCCACAAGAGTGATGATATCACTGCATGTCATGTAGCCTCTGGAAAGTCAACTGAATACTCATGAGATAATGGAAGTGAAAAAAACAACAATATCTTAATATTAACTATGAAAATAAGCCTGACCTAGGCCGGGCGCTGTGGCTCACACCTGTAATTCCAATACTTTGGGAGGTCAAGGCAGGCAGATCACCTGAAGTCGGGAGTTCAAGACCAGCCTGACCAACATGGAGAAAGTCCATCTCTACTAAAAAAAAAAATGCAAAAATTAGCTGGGTGTGGTGGTGCATGCCTGTAATCCCAGCTACTCGTGAGGCTGAGGCAGGAGAATCGCTTGAACCCAGGAGGCAGAGGTTGTGGTAAGCTGAGATGGTGCCATTTAACTCTAGCCTGGGCAACAAGAGCGAAACTCCATCTCAAAAAAGAAAAAAAAGAAAATAAGCCTGACCTCAAGAGTTTTAGAGACTTCCCCCCAGGGAAACTGAGACCACACTTTGAGAATCACTGACCTATTATTTTGACGGAAATACTAATGTGTCTGGAATTGGTGGGTTCTTGGTCTCACTGACTTCAAGAATGAAGCCGCGGACCCTCGCGGTGAGTGTTACAGTTCTTAAAGGCGGCGTGTCCGGAGTTTGTTCCTTGTGATGTTCAGATGTGTTTGGAGTTTCTTCCTTCTGGTGGGTTAGTGGTCTCGCTGGCTCAGGAGTGAAGCTGCAGACCTTTGCGGTGAGTGTTACAGCTCTTAAGGCGGCACGTCTGGAGTTGTTCATTCTTCCCTGTAGGCTCGTGGTCTCGCTGGCTTCAGGAGAGAAGCTGCAGACCTTCACAGTGAGTGTTACAGCTCATAAAGGCAGTGTGGACCCAAAGAGTGAACAGTAGCAAGATTTATTGCAAAGAGCAAAAGAACAAAGCATCCACAGCGTGGAAGGGGACCCCAGCGGGTTGCCACTGTTGGCTGGTGCAGCCTGCTTTTATTCTTATTTGGCCCCACCCACATCCTGCTGATTGGTAGAGCCGAGTGGTCTGTTTTGACAGGGCGCTGATTGGTGTGTTTACAATTCCTGAGCTAGATATAAAGGTTCTCCACGTCCCCACCAGACTCAGGAGCCCAGCTGGCTTCACCCAGTAGATCCCGCACTGGGGCTGCAGGTGGAGCTGCCTGCCAGTCCCGTGCCCTGCGCCTGCACTCCTCAGCCCTTGGGTGGTCGATGGGACTGGGCGCCCTGGAGCAGGGGGCGGCGCTCATCCGGGAGGCTCGGGCGGCACAGGAGCCCACGGGGGGGTGGGAGGCTCAGACATGGTGGGCAGCAGGTCCCTAGCCCTGCCCCGCGGGAAGGCAGCTAAGGCCCGGCGAGAAATCAAGCGCAGCACCGGTGGGCTGGCACTGCTGGGGGACCCAGTACGCCCTCCGCAGCCACTGGCCTGGGTGCTAAGCCCCTCATTGCCGGGGCCGGCAGGGCCGGCCGGCTGCTCCGAGGGTGGGGCCCGCCAAGCCCACGCCCACCCGGAACTCCAGCTGGCCCGCAGGCGCCGCGCGCAGCCCCGGCTCCGGCTTGCGCCTCTCCCTCCACACCGTCCTGCAAGCTGAGGGAGCCGGCTCCGGTCTTGGCCAGCCCAGAAAGGGGCTCCTACAGTGCAGCGGTGGGCTGAAGGGCCCCTCAAGTGCCACCAAAGTGGGAGCCCAGGCAGAGGCGCTGAGAGCGAGCAACGGCTGTGAGGACTGCCAGCATGCTGTCACCTCTCACTAAGGTACTGAATTATATATTATGTCAGGTATGTATTTTTTCCCCTCTCTTCTTCAGGCTCGAAGGAAATTGGAATGATAAATGAGATTTACTTCAAGGAGGTTTCATAAAATGTTTTCCGTCCTATCTTCATTCTTTAAACCTGTGTTTCAAGAACCTTAAAAAAGTTGTTTTGGATTTCTTTCATTGAAGCATAACAGCCAGCCTTCCCAGGAAACAAAAAATCACAAATTTCAGTTAAAATGAAATTTGGATTTCTTGTTTATCTGTTGACAAAATGTTTTGCTATGTTTACTTTTTCTTTTTAATTTGTATTTAATTTGTGTATTCTGGAAAATGAATCTTCTGTTAGACAAAGTGACTTTTCGGGACAATAGAGGCATAGGGCATCATCTGTGAATACATACCCTTCGTCCTTTACCAAAGTGGCTCCATTCTGAGTAATCCTATGAGCAAAGCCTTGTAGTACAGTACTTAATTTCTTTAAACAACTCATTATAGTGCTTACTTAATATTTCAATAACACATTTTAATTGGTCACAATTGGTTCCTTTTGTTTTTCAAAAAAATGTTTGAGTTATCTGCCCATTTATAAGAAAAGACAAAAGCTTGTCAGTTCCCAAATGGACTTTCTCTTTGAGGACATCTGTAGCCTGAATAGTTTTAGTCCCTCCCAACAGGTCTCCTCTCAGCTGCTCTGTGTTTTTACATCTCTCAAGAGGGGTTAATTCTTTACAGCTGTATCCTGCCTTCCAAGAATCTCACATGTGCAAATTATTAATCTTTTTCTATTGCTACAGTAACTCCCTAGGCCATAAACACCCCCTACCTAAAACTGGCTCATTTCCAAGGAAAACTTTGGTATTCTTTCCCTGAAAAGATAATTTGACCTCGTTCAGTTTACATTGTTATTTAGAACAATTGGTAAAATATAGAAATAGAAACTTACTTTCAAACAATTATTTAGAAATAGAAATTTAATCTGTAAGTTTAAATCTCTATCCACTGTTGTATAATTTAAGTCTGAATTTTACATTTTATTTATTTAAAAAATCAGGTTGCTTAAACTTTTCAAGAGTATACTTTTCAATATTTTTAAGTGGATACTATGCTAATTATATCACATAGGATTTGTTTTAAATGTTTTAAATAGAAGAAAACAGTATGTAGACTTTCCTTCAGTGTATGGAAGTTTTATTTTCTCAAATGTGGTTTTAATGCATTTATGTCTGCAATATATATCATGCATGTTTGGGGACATAAACATAATGTCCATTTGTAAGGAAGAAAACAATCTTAGGATATTATGGTAAGGCCATTTAGATGAATATATATATATATATATATATATATACCAATCATAGCCCAGCCTCTCTATTTAATATTAAATATACTAAATTATAAATGTTCATATCCTTCAGGGTTCATTGTAAGATGGCCACTCCTTGACTATTTCTCTGTTTCCATAATCTACATTTTGATTTCTTCTTCATTCTTTAGCTACTGGTTGGATACTCTTATGACACCCCCAACCTTCAAAATAAATAATTTATATTGAAAGTTAAGTATGTCATAATAAAGTATTAAGAGATTCCAGAAATTGCATTTCTCAGTGATCCATGCCTCTAGTGGTGTTCCAAGGCATGAGGCAGAGGGGCCAGTGATTTTTACCACCTGACAAGTGCAATAATCCCCCAGTACTGCAAGGCCTGAAGCATCTTATTGCTGTTATGAAATGGAATTTATAAATAAAAATAAGGAAAACAGCCAGAGCTATGCACTTCCTGAGCTTAACTGACATTGATATGACAGCCAATCAGAAATTTCCATTCCTGCCAAGATTGCCAAACCAATAATTTTAGCAATAAAGCCTGTCCTAAGAAATATTAAAATGTTTTGCCTTTAATACGTATTTAAACACAAAAGAAGTTTAAAGGTAAGTTCGTTATAATTCAGACATACAATCGTTTTAATATATACAGAAAACCTCCCTGTAGACCAATTAAAAGGAGCTTCCAAACAATACGGATTCTTAATTCACATAATATTATAACCCAAGCAAGTTACATTTCAACATTTTTAGATAAGCTGTATAATAGAGAGAAAAAAAGGATTAGAATAATAGTGACATTTGAATTGCATTTTGTATTATTTCAACTGCATTTTAACAGGCTTTATGAGCGAAAGAGGGAATAAGAATGCAGAAAAGGCAAACTTGTGTAGATTATTTTTTCATTACATGCATTATTCCAGTTTAAAAATGTCAGTTGCTTGTCACGTTAACTAAGAATGCATTCACTATTGTACATATCTACAGCCAGAGTTAAATTGAGAATTTTGCAAAGGACAGATACAAAGAAGTGATTTTTCCTTCTCTCTGTATATAAAAATAGAACTTTCAGAAATGTCATGGCTGACACATTTAGCTGCTGGACATTGAAAATCCTCTTTCTGACTCACAACCTGTGACTGGAACTCTGTCAGAGTAATCAAGAGATGTTATACTATAGAGCACAAACAGTAGGGGAGCCTTTGCTATTTGGCCTTGTTTTTAAAGCAAAAGAGATTTAAATTTGGATCACAACACTAAATATTTCTCATACTCCTCATTTTGAAAATACAGAAAAGAATTAATTGCATAAGGCGTTTGTGCAGCTGATTATCTAATTTAGCCAGTATTTTATGAGATTGTAGACTACTGAAACAGTGTACTAGGCTAAGAGACATACATGACTGAATAAATACTGACTGTATGAAGGATTATTTTTCTGAGATCATGTTGCAATTAGTGATGACGGTGACAACAAAGGTCATGGAATACAGTGAACCTTTAAATAACACAACCACACGTCAGAAATGAAAATTTTAATTCTTAGGTAACATTTGTCTCCTTCTGCTCTTATATGTAAGTAATTAGAATCCCTCTTTTTCAAGAAAGACCAAGGGGATTATGGTGCACATTATGTTTTTCTCTGGAACTCTAAAAATTCAGAAAAACTGGGTATTCCGGGTTTTATTGCATATGTGAGTATGTCTACTAGGAATACTTTAAGAAGGATTTTGTCATAATTGTCAATTTTGTGAAAATGGAATTTGAATGGACATTAATATGAACATTAACTAAATGGATAAAATCAGACCTAGAATTTAGTTCTTCGTAAGTGTTCAATTCTTCCTAGCACTTAAAAATTACTATAAGGTGTGTCTTCTTGAATTCCCCTCACTTTTCAGAAATAGCAACATCTAAACTTTTCTGAGTGAATGAATGACCTTAAGATATTTTAGTTGATTATAAGGATGTAGCTGATTATAAGGGCACTATTATAATTTACAGGAGGGTATTTCAATTGGTAATTGATTTAGGGCCCGTTTTATATGTTTACACTTGTCAGAGAGTTTCTTTAATGAAACTGCAGAACCTACTCATATTCATACAAAGGAAACAAAGATAATGTTAATTATCCTCCTTGTCCAAGTCTCAGGCTAGGAAATAAAAATTTGTCAGGTAATATGATGGCTTTAGAGTTAGGTACAAATTATGCCTCTTACAGTTACTAGTTGTGTCCCACAGACAAGTTACTTAATCTTTGTGAGCCTGAATTTTCTCTTCGTCATAATGGAGATTGTACCTAGCAACTCATAAGCTGTGAGGTTTAACAGATCAGAAAATGACATGAAAAGGCTACTACAATGTCTAGCATCAAATAGACACTTAATAAAATCTATTTTCTTCCTCAGTTCCACTTCAAAATTTGTTAAGCACTTCTTTGTCCAAATTCTAAATGCCTTATTGTTTCTATACTCACTATTCCCAGAGATTTAATGGTTTGCCCTCTTAGTTCAAGTTCCACATTCCAATATTTCTTGAATGTATCTGTCTACCAGAGTGTAATTATTGGCTTACCATCCTCTCTGTTTTTAATCTCTTTTAAGTAGAAGCTTACCATTCTAGGGGCTAATTGGTTAGTGCATGATGATAAACTTAAGGAATTACAGAATTTTAGAACTTGAAGGAAACTGGTGGGTGAGTGTGCATATGCATACTCAAGAGTGAAGAGAAAAGTAGAACTGACACAACTATACAGCTCAAGCTGAATATTGCCATGTGGAAATGAAGGCCCTGTGTTGAACCAGATATGGATTTTTTCTAGAAAAAAATGAAATCTAGATTTTTATGTAAAATATTTCACCTAAAAATTTTGGTTTGTTTAAAACACTTGGTACAGGCCGGACATGGTGGCCAACACCTGTAATCCCAGCACTTTGGGAGGCTGAGGCGGGCGGATCACTTGAGGTCAGAAATTTGTGACCAGCCTGGCCAACATGGTGAAACCCTGTCTCTACTAAAAATACAAAAATTAGCTAGGCGTGGTGGCAGGTGCCTGTAATCCCAGCTACTCAGGAGGCTGAGGCAGGAGGATAGCTTGAACCCTGAGGCGGAGGTTGCAGTGAGCCAAGATCGCACCATTGCACTCCAGCCTGGGCAACAAGAGCAAAACTCTGTCTCAAATATATATATATATATATATATATATATATATATATATATATATGTATGTGTATATATATATACACATATATATGTACGTGTATATATATATATACACATATATATACACACATATACGTATATATATACATATATATATACACATATATATACACATATACACATATACGTATATATGTGTATATATATGTGTATATATGTGTATATATGTATATATGTGCATATATATGTGTATATATATATATATACATTTCACACACGTATATGTATTTCACTTAGTCCAGTTTAGAAATCAAAGATTGATAAATATGCACAGTGGCCATGGTGGCTTATGCCTGAAATCCCAGCATTTTGGGAGGCTGAAGCAGGAGGACTGCTTAAGCCCAGGAGTTCAAGACCAGCATTAACAAAATAGTGACACCTTATATCTACAAAAATAAAAATAAAAAAATTAGCTGGGTGTGGTGGTGCGCACCTACAGTCTCTGCTACTTGAGAGGCTGAAATGGGAGGATTGCTTGAGTCTGGGAGGTCCAGGCTGCAGTGAGCCATGGTCACACCACTGCACTCCAGCCTGGGTGACAGAGCAAGGCCATGTCTCAATAAAATAGAGATAAAAAATAAAAAATAAGTATGGACTTTTTTTTTGCGAACACCAGCATGTTATTTCTGTGTTATAAAAATGAGGAACTCTTTTGTTGATTTGCACGTAGAGGTTTCTATGTTCAAAGAAGCCCTAGACTCTGAAATCTAAAAGCTGATTAGCAGCTTGTGAACAAAGTAGAGGTGTTTCTGGCATTTTTATCTTAGACTAAATCATAACACAAGTTTAAAACTCTAGTGGGCAAACTTTTATATATTTTTACACATAGCTCAGTACTAGTGGGTAACAGGTTCCCTTGAAGTTTCCCATTTGAATATTTGAATTTTAATTTGACACACCTACATTTTTGACACTAAATTCAAACCCATCCTGGCCACGTACTAATTGGACAGAACTGTCCATTCCAATTGTGGGTAATCGGGATTAGGATGCTTACAAATGAAGTCCATTGATTAGGTCACGTAGTGGCATTTCAGGGCTGGGAAAAATTCCTACTTCTCTTTCCCTTTCCTTGTGGTGACCGCTCTTCTCTGTGACCCCACCTTGCTTCAAGATTTTTAAATTTGATGCTAACTAAGGTGGATACATTTTCTGAGCTTACTAGTGGGAATAGAACAGAACTCTCACAAGTGCTGTAAGAACTAATTAATATGTATGTAATTCCAGCAAAGAATCAATATCTTATGGATAGCTTTGAGAGACAGTATGGCAGGCATAATGGTTAATTACTGAGGACATACCCATCTTTCATACAGAAAGATATTTCTTATTTAGATATAATATTTAATATGAGTTAGAGAATAGATATTATCTGTTCTCTAATATTCATCTAATATCAGTGTTATTTAGATACAATATTTTAGTTTTATAACTTAAAATACCTCACGTAAAATTGTGAATGTGTATCTGTAAATATATGAAGATTTTACACCACTCTTAAATTCCTTTTCTCCAACTGACAAATTCAGTCCTACCTCAGTATCCATGGGAGATTGGTTCCTGGACTTCCCACAGATACCAGAATTTGTTCATAAATTTGTTCATACTCAAGTCCTGTAGTCAGGGCCCTGTAAACCTGCAGATATGAAAAGTTGGCCTTCCATACATGTGGGTTTCAAATCCTGCCAATGCTATATTTTTGATCCACATTTGGTGGTGAATGTAGGACCCACCAATACAGAGGGCAACTTGTATTTATTGAAAAAAATTCACACACAAGTGGACTTAGACAGTTCAAACCAATGTTGTTCAAGGGTCAAATGTAGTAGTATATGAAAAATGAGCTTAGAAACTACAAAACTTACTCAAGTGTTTTTGCAATTTAAAAATTCACATGAGATTTAAAAATTTACATGGGATTAAAGTGATAAAGGAAACAATTATAGTCATTTTTTTAAATTTAGTGCCACAAACACATGCTGAATGATTATTATTCGAGGAACAAAACACTTTAAAAGCACAACACCATAATAAATAAAACATGGTCTCTCTCTGAAATTTCCTCCCTCTATTGGACCTGTTCACCTAGGTTGGGACCTCAGTTGCTGATGGCACAGGCCAAACCAGGAACTAATAGGCATAAGAGAGAGAACCCTAGCAGGTGGTTATCCAGGCAAAGCAGCTAGTGTCAAATTGCACTTGGGGTTGGATATAAGATGAGACCTTCAGTTCGAGATTAGGACCACACCCTAGACATTGATATGTGGCAGGTTTTTGAGGCAGGGAAACGAGTAGAGTGCGAAGAGAAAGACTGAGTTACTAAACCTGGAATTTGTGAAAATTTGAGCCAGAGATAAGTCAGTCATCCAGTTCGTTGACTTGAAGACTGCCTCAACTTGTTCCCCAACCCACACAATGGTAGAAGCCTTATTGACTTGAGGTATTTGAGCATCTCTGTCTAATCATTGGATGACTAATACTAGGCTACACAGACACACATGGGATGACCCATTGAGCACCAGGCTAAAAATTTAAATTAGGATAAAAAAAGTACTGGGTAGAGTTGTATGCAATTACACTTTATGGCGAAAACACATTCCACAGATTGAATCCAGACAAGATACCAAAATAAAGTAAAACCCAAAATAAAAGAAAAACCATCTAGAACAGCTGTCCTTGGGGGGAAAAAGCCATAATCCAAGGTTGCTACAGTATATGATCTAAAATATCTACTTTTCAACAGCAACAACAAAATAACCATGCAAAGAAACAGGCAAGGGTGACCCAAATTCAGGAAACAAACAAACAAAAAACCAAAAAGCAGTTTCTGAACAGGCCAAGATCTTCAATTTAGCAAAGAGTTCAAAGCAGCTATGGTAAATATTTTATATAATTAAAGGAAATCAGGTTTAAAAAACTGAAGTAGGCCGGGTGCAGTGGCTCATGCCTGTAATCCCAGTACTTTGGGAGGCCAAGGCAGGTGGATCATGAGGTCAGGAGATTGAGACCATGCTGGACAACATGGTGAAACCCTGTCTGCACTAAAAATACAAAAATTAGCTGGGCGTTGTGGTGCATGCCTGTAGTCCCAGCTACTCGGGAGGCTGAGGTAAGAGAATCATTTGAACCCAGAAGGCAGAGGTTGCAGTGAGCCAAGATCGCATCACTGCACTCCAGCCTGTCAACAGAGCGAGACTCCGTCTCAAAAAAAAAAAAAAAAAGTTGAAATATGATATGATGGTAATAACTCATGATATAGGAAATCTTAATAAAGAAATAGAAATATTAAAACAAAACACATGAAAGTTCTAGAATTGAAAAGTACAATATTGGAAATAACAAGTTTACTAGATGAAATGAATAGCAGATTTAAAATGGCAGAAGAAAGAATCAATGAGCTTGAAAATAGATCAACAGAAACAATTCAATCTTAAGAAAAAAATAAGAAAAGGATTGCAAAAAATTAAATAACATCTCAGAGACTCATGGACAACATTAAGTGTGGCAACATATATATATATGATGAGAGGCTACAAAAAAGAGAAAGAGAAAGGAAGAAAATATGTTTGCAGAATAATGGCCAATATTCTTCTCAAATTTGTTATAAAACAATATATAGACAGAATCACGCAGTTCAGTATATTCCAAGCAGGATAAAAACAAATTCACACACAGGCCCATCATAGCCAAATATTGAAACCTAAAGCCAAAGAGAAAATATTGAAAGTATACAAGAGAACAGCAATAAGATTAATAGCTGATTTCTGGTCAGAAAAACTGAAAGCAGAAAGGTAGTAGTGACACACTGAAAATGCTGAAAGATGAAAAGAGAATTTGTTGCCAGAGTATCTGCCTTAGAAGAAACACTAAAGGAAATTCTTCAGGTTGAAACGAAATGATACTGGGTAGTAACTTGAATTCACAGGAAGATATAAAGAGCACTGGAAAAATATACGGGTAAATTTAAAAGACTCTATAAATATTTTTCTCTTTTTAATTTCTTCATAAGATATAATTATATAAAGCAATAATTATAACACACTGTATCATTGGTTTATTACACATAGGTGTAATATATATGACAGTAACAGACAGCTCAAAAGAGATGGGAGGAAATAGACCTATATGGGACTAGTTGCTATTTTTACTATTTATTAATTTTAAGCCAGTGTTAATATAGATTGTGATAAATTAACATGCATGTTTTAATCTCTAGAGCAAACTAAGAAAATGTCTTTCATAAAAGATTAAGATATTAATAGAATAATTAAAATCATAACACTAAAATTATTTAACACAGAAGGCAATAAATGGAAAAAAATAAAAAGATGACATAAATAAAAATAAAGTGACAGAAGTAAATCCAGTCATGTAAATAATTACTTTAAATGGATATATATTAAACATTTCAGGCCAAGTAAGAGATTTTTAGATGAAATATTAATGCAAGAATCAGCTATATATTCTCTATAAAAGACTCACTTGAGAGCAGAAGACATAAATATAATGAAACTTGCTGAGTGTGGTGGCTCATGTGTGTAATCCCAGCACTTTGGGAGGCCGAAGTGGGCAGATCGTTTGAGTCCGGGATTTCGAGACCAGCCTGGCCAACATGATGAAACCCTGTCTCTACTGAACATAAAAAAAATTAGCCAGGCCTCATGGTGCGTGCCTGTAGTGAAGGTGGAAGCATCACCTGAGCCTGGGAGGTAGAAACTACAGCGAGCCCAGATTGCACCACTACACTCCAGCTTGGGTGACCAAGTGAGACTCTCTCTCTCTCTCTCTCTCTCTCTCTCTCTCTCACACACACACACACACACACACACACAAATACATAAATATGTTGAAAGTAAAAATATAGAAAACGATATACGATGAAAACGGTGATCACAACACATATAGAATAGCTATATTAGTATCAGACAAAATAGAATTTAAGAAAAGAAAGATGAGAAACAAAGATGGACATTTCATAATAAAGGGGTATATTATAGAAATATATAACACAAGTGTAAACACATCTAACAGTGGAGACCCATACATTAAGCAAAATTTGACAGAATTAAAGGAAAAATAAGCAATTCAAAAACTATGTTTGGATATTTTTATGTGGTCTCTTCAATTCTCAATAAATGATAGAACAACTAGACAGAAAATCAGCAAAAATACAGAAAACTTGAACACTTCTATCCACCTAACTGACATAACTGACAATTGTAGAACACTTCTTTCAACATGAAGACAATACATATTTTTTTCAAGTGCACACAGAACATTTTCCAGGATAGACTATACACTGTGCCATTAAACAAATCTCAACATATTTAAAAAACTAGATTTCATTCAAAGTATATTTTCTGACTACAATGGAATTGAATAATAAATCTGCAACAATAGGAATCTTAGGAAAATCCAAAATATTTGGAAATTATGCAGTACATTTCTAAATAACGCATGGATCATGGACTAAACCAGAAGCAAATTTAGAAAATATTTTGAAATGAATACAAATGGAAACAGAGGATATCAAAGTGTAGGAAGCACAGTTGGTGCATTGCTTAGAGGAAAATATTTAGCTTTAAATGCCTATATTGTTAAAAGAAGAAAGGTCTCATATCAATAACCTAATCCTCTGCTTTAAAAATAAGAAAGGCAAATAAATTGAACCTAAAGCAATCATTAGAAAGGAAATAATAAAGATCAGAAGGGAAATCAATGAAAAAAATGGAAAATGGAAAATAATAGAGAAAAATTAGTAAAATCAGAGATTTTTTTTTGAAAATGTGAACAAAATAGATAAGCCTTTAGATAGAGTGACCAAGGGAAAAAGAGAGAAGGCTCAAATTCACTATTCAGGAATGAAAGGATCTAACTACAAGCCCCAGAGACATTAAAAGGAAATTAGAACTGAATATATTCTAAATAATGTTATACCATTTTAAGAAATTGGCAAGCTGATCCTAAATTTATGAGGAAATTCAAATGACCTAGAATATCCAAAAACTATTTTGAGAAAGGGAATCAAGGTTGGAGGCCTTATATTACCTGATTTCAAGCCTTATTATAAAGCTACATTAATCAAGACAGGAAGATCAATGAAAAAATGGAACAGAATTGAGAGTCCAGAAATAAACCCTTATTTGTACATTTAATTGGTTTTCAACAAAAGTTGAAAAGGCAATTTAATGGAAAACTAAGTCTTTTTAAGATATGGTTCTACGAAAATTGAATATCCATATGCAAAATGAATGAACTTCGATCATTACTTCACACAATACAAAAAATTAATTAGGCTGGGCACGGTGGCTCACGCCTGTAATCCCAGCACTTTGGGAGGCCGAGGTGGGTGGATCAGGAGGTCAGGAGATTGAGACCATGCTGGCTAACACGGTGAAACCCCGTCTCTACTAAAAATACAAAAATTAGCCGGGCGTGGTGGCGAGCGCCTGTAGTCTCAGCTACTGGAGATACTGAGGTGGGAGAATGGTGTGAACCCGGGAGGCAGAGCTTGCAGTGAGCCGAGATTGCACCACTGCACTCCAGCCTGGGCGACTGTGTGAGACTCCGTCTCAAAACAAACAAACAAACAAAACAAAACAAAAAATAAATCATAGACCTAAATGTAATAGCTAAAACTATAAAAGTTTTAGAAGAATCATGGGAAAATTTTTTTGTGAAATTTAAGTAACGATTTCCTAGATAAACCACTCCATACAAGATCTATAATGGAAAAAAAATGATGAATTGGGCTTCATCAAAATTTAAAACTTTTGCTCTTTAGAAGACACCCTTAAGAATGAAAAAGATGAGTTCAGGCTAGGAAAAAAAATTTTCAATTAATGTATCTAACATAGGCCTTACAACTCAGTAATAAGACAACCTAATTAAAGAATAGGTGTGGGAGATAGCCTCCAAATAACCTCCAATGATTCCTTGTCTCTTGCTCTTCCTTTACGTAGTATCCTACCACGTTGTAGAATAGTTGGACTGTGTGACCAATAGACTGCAGCCTAAGTGATGGTATGTTACTTCTAAGGATAAGTCATAAAAGCCACTTGAGGCTTGTACCTTGCTCTCTCTTGGATTAATCGTTGTTACGGAATCTAGCTATTATATGATATATTATGAGATGTCCAACTAACAGCCCTGTGAGTGAGACATCTTGGAAGTGGGTACTTTAGCTCCATTCAAGCCTTCAGATGACTGACATCTTAACTGCAATCGCATGAGAGACTCTGAACCAGAAACGCCAAGCTAATAGGCTACTAGATTATTGGTCCCAGACACTGTGTGAAATAATAAATATTTTTGTTCGCTGTAAGTCACTAAGTTTGGAGCGATTTGTTCCAAAAGAAGTAATTGAAAACTGATACAATATAGAAAAGATTTGAATGGATTCTTCTCCAAAGAAGATCTATGAATGGCTAATAAGTACATAAAAAGATACTTAACATCTGTAGTCATTAGGGAAACGCAAATTAAAACCACAATGTGATATGACTATAAACACATCAGAATGGCTATAACAAAAATATTGATAATGCAAAGTATTGGTGAATATGTAGTGAAACTGGAAACCCTGATACACTGTGGGAATGGAAAACAGTTTCTTAAGAAATTAAACATAAACTTACCATAAAATCCAACATTTTCCTTTTTTTGATATCTACCCAAGAGAAATAAAAACATATGTCCACACAAATAGCTCTATATGGTTGTTTATTACAGCATTATTCATATACCTTCAAACTGAAAACAATCTGAACTGATGAATGGATAAGCAAAATTAGTATATCTATAAATAAACAATGGAATATCTATACAATTAAATATTTTCCAGCAACAAAAAGGATCAAACCACTGATTCATGTTACAACATGGGAGCATCAAAAACATTATGCTAAGTGAAAGAAGTCAGACACAAGAGATCACATGTCGTGCTATCTCATTTATATATTTTTAGAAAATTTAAATATGTAGAGACAGAAAGCAAATCAGTGCCTGAGGCTGGGGCTGGGAGTGGGAATTGACTGGAAATGGCAAGGGGGTACTTTTTGGAGTAATGGAACTGTTCTGACATTTGATTGTGGTCATGGTTGCACAACTCTATACATTTGTTAAAATCACTGATTGGTGGACTTAGAATTGTTGAATTTATAGTATATGTATTATATCTTAATAAAGCTGTTAAAAGCAATACGAAACAGGCACAAAGTACTATGGTAGCAGGAGAATTTAATTCTAAGTGAAGGCACCTAGGAAAAGTTCATGAATATGTAAACATTGAGGTAAAACAAAGTTGAAGGACTTGCAGAAGGAGTTTAAAGAGAATGGCAGTTCTCATTAAAGGAAAGATTAAAGATGCAAGGCTGTGGAATAAAATGTGTTGATGTGATTAGGAGCCCAGTATCTGTAGCTGGGAGTGTATAGAGTGAAGAGAAGATTTGGAATGACAGACTAGGTTTGGCTTTATCCTACAGGCCATGTGGAAGAACACACCACATACGCTCTAGTCCTGATCTCTCCTTTGCACTTCAGTCATAAAAAATCTATTTGTAAGATATCTCTACTTGCATACTCCCAAACACATTAAACTAAACATTCTCCAAATTTGTTCCTACCTCTTTTCCATATTCTCTTTCACAGTTGATGACTACACCATCTACCTAGTTGCTCAAGATAGAAACTTAACTATCTTTTATGTTTCTGCATTAGCACCTCAATATCTAATCAATCAACAAATTTTAGTACATTATTTGACTTCCTAAATTCTCTGATCCTTCTGTTACTTTACCTTTCTACCACTACTGTCTTAGATCAGACATTCATCTTTCCTTTTCCCTGGACTACTAAAGTGATCTTTGAGGTAGTTTCTTTGTTCATAATCTTTCCTTCTCCAATAAATCTACAACATAGGTTTCAGTGATTAATTTGGAAAGTAGACCTAACTCTGTCATAACTTTCAATTGCTTCTCATCGCCTAATAGATATGATTTAAGTTAATCATACTTTCTGTTTTCTGTCTCATGGTTACCAAAATTTGTCCCCGTTACCCCTTCGGCCTATCTTACCTTTATGTTCTGCCATTTTCTTACCTGTTTTACCTCTGTGCTTCTCTCAGCTTTCCTATGTCCACCTAACTATCTCTACTCATAAGGCCCAACTCAGTATCTCCAGGGAGCTTGTTTTGAATTCTATCTCCTCTGAGCTAGATTAGATGGTCTTGTTTCCAAGTTGGGCATTTCTTTATCATTGGTTGTTCCATATTAAATTATATTTTAAGAGATTATTTATTTATTTTGAGACGAGGTCTTACTTTGTCACCCAGACTAGAGTGCAGTGGTGCAATCATGGCTCACTGCAGCCCCAGCTCAAGTGATCCTCATGCCTCAGCCTCCCACATAGCTGTGACCAAAGGCACACATCACCACACTCCAGCTAATTTTTTTGTATTATTTGTAAAGACAAGGTCTCTGTATGTTGCTCAAGCTATTTTCTAACTCATGGGATCAAACCATCCTTCTGCCTTGGCCTCCCAAAGTGCTGGGATTACAGGCATGAGTCACAGCACTCAGCCTTGGATTGCTATGAACAGTTTATTGATCTCTGTCTCTCTTTCTCTCTCAATTGTCAATCCCCTGAAAATACGGCTTTTGTCTTTCCTGACTTTGTAATTCAAGAGTCTACCACTATATCTGACATGTAGGAGAAACATAAAACATACTTATGAAATAAAATGGATGGATGGATACAAGTAGATAATTGCTGGCAAAGTAGAGAATGGATTGAAGAGGAGGGAAGCTCAATGAAATGGCATCTGTTTAGAAGTGGACTAGGAAAGAGTTAGTGAGTCTCTAATTAAAAAAAAATTAACAATCAGATGAACAAAACGTTTTATGAAATTTTAAAAGTTGAATAGACCAGGTATGGTGGCCCATACCTGTAATCCCAGCACTTTAGGAGGCCAAGGTTGGAGGATTGCTTGAGGCCGGGAGTTCAAACCAGCCTGGACAACAAGGCGAAACCCCGTCTCTAATAAAAATACAAAAATTAGCTGGGCATGGTGGTGAGCACCTGTAGTACCAGCTACTCAGGAGGCTGAAGTGGGAGAACTGCTCGAGCCTCGGAGGTGGAGGTTGCAGTGAGCCAAGATTGTGCCACTGCAATCCAGCCTGGGCAACAGAGGGAGACCCTGTCTCAAAATACATAAATAAATAAATACATATAAAAATAAAAAAGTTCGAATAATTTTTAGTGATTTTGAATTTGACATGAAAACAGTCAACCGTATACAATTCAAAGTAAGTTGAATACTACAGCAACTGGTAGACATGAAATCTGAAGAATGACACTGTGCTTTGTCGTGGTCTCAGCATATCTAATCGTCTCCATCTCAAGTGCCAAATATCACTGATTAGTGGTGGCTACATAGAATGCTGGATTGACAAAAAATTTAAAACCAGAACTGAGTTCTGTAGAAAAGATTGCCAGCATCAATTATTAATGTCTGTCATGGGTACAAAGAAGGTAGTGTGACCACATGAGGTTAGAGAACTTCTCAAACCTGTCATTGGTCCTTGTTCTATTTAACCCTTATATGAATGACTTGGAGACATAAAAGACATTTATTTAAATTGCAGACAGCACAAGATTAGGAGAAATATAAATATATTAGGCAGCAATCATATCAAAATGGATTTATAGCCAGCAACATTGCTGCAACAAAACTAAATGAAACTGGAATAAATGTAGAATCCCACTCTTGGTTCTGAAAAATCAATTGTACAATTTCTGAATGTTATAAATGTGGCTTTACATAATCATAAAAAATACTTAAGTTTGATTAAACCACAAACTTGATAAGAATAGATAGGATGAGGCAAAAAGCATAGTGGCCTGACTAAGGGAGGTAATAATTCTGGTTCATTCTGTGATGACCTGAACTCACTGTGAATGTGAACTCAAATTTTGGCATTACATTACAAGAAACTTTGACAGTAAACATGAAACCATATTTTATTGGAAAAGTTGAATGAACTTGAGTGATAAATGGAGCATTATCATGTGGAAGATGGATTTGACTTATCCTAAATCTAAATTGTAGAGCAACACTGGAAACATGGATAGAAAAATGAAAAGGAGACTGAAGTTTAATTCTAAGGATTAGAGGAGTCTGAAAATAGAACTGGCTGCCCTGAAATAGTACTTTATTGGAGGTGCTCATTACAGACTAGAGAGACACTTTCCAGAAACCCATTATGTTACTGGTTTCTGTCTAGAACAAATATCAAGTTCTACATTTAACACTGGGTGATTGAATTTTTCATGTGTACAATTCTATTATATAGCATTATTGTGATGAGATGCTGGTGATTTAGTTCTCATCCTGGTTTTGCTATTAAGTAATGAGAGTGATCCTTTTAAACATGAATTAGGTTATAATATTTCTCTGCTCAAAGGCCTCCACTGGCTTCCCATTTCATTCTGAAGAAAATCCAAACCCTCTCAATACTTACAAGGACCTACACCTTCGGATCTTTACCTTGCCAAGCTCGTTTTCTACTTTTTCTGCTCCGTCTCCTAATCATCTCACATGGAAGAGCCGCACTGACTTCTGGGCTATTCTTCAAGCATGCCAGACACCCTTACAACAGAGCTTTTGTTTGGCCTGAAATTTGTTTAAAAAATTTAAAACATAAATACAAAATTTTTACTTGAAATTTTAGATTTGGGGGCTCTCCTGAATTGCTTGTGTATTAGTCCATTTTCACACTGCTATAAAGACATACCTAAGACTGGGTAGTTTATGAAGAAAAGAGGTTTAATTGACTCACAGTTCTGCATAGCTGGGGAGGCCTCAGGAAACTTACAATCACGGCATAAGGGGAAGGGTATGTCTTACATAGTGGCATGAGAGAGAGAGAAAGAGAAAGAGAGAGACAGAGGGAGAGAAAGCGCAGGAAAAACTACCATTTATGAAACCATCAGATCTCCTGAGAATTCACTAACTATCATGAAAACAGCATGTGGGAAACCACCCCATAATCCAATCACTTCCTACCAGGTCTCTCCCTAAACACTTGGGGATTACACCTCAAGAGGAGATTTGGGCAGGGACACAAAGTCTAACCATATCAGCTGGAAAATCTGATCACTGTGGACTCACATCTCTACATAGCAACATCAACAGAAGCTTCACATCCTTTGAATGAGATGTGAGGCTTCCAGTTCACCACAGGTTGCAGCTAGGCTGAGTCACTTGTTCTATTACTTCAGCCTTTCACATGGGTCCTACACTGTGAATTGCAGCCAGTACTTCGATGGCATTTGGTCTTATGAAAAGCTGAAAAGACCTGGAGACAGCTGGTGTGGGTTTCTTCCCTTGTTCAGGATCTGACTTGTTAGGCTGAGCCTTTCTTGTTTCCCTAACGCAGCTCAGAACCAAATAAATAAACTCTTAAGCCAAGTAACTGATCAGAAAGTGAAATTTCTCCTATGAACTGTGAGAGAACTTAGTTGAGGTGGGTACTACATGCACATCCATTATTTTATGGAGCCCAGAGATTTCTGCAAACTCTATAAATATTTCTTTTTGAGTGAACTGTATCTCCCAGAAGGTGGAGGGCTACCTTAATAGCCTAAGTAGTGTAACTTCCAGATTAGTCTCCAGGGCCCAATCAGCCTCAAAGCCTGTGAGCTCCTGAGAGGTTCCTTGGCCAATAGCTCTAACTCTAGACATAGAGCGGACATTGACTGCTATGTAGACTATGATATCTACGTAAAACGGAACAACAGTTGCCTACATGGCCTGATTTTTTTCTTGTTGTTTTTTTGAAGATTGCTAGAAAGAACCCTGCTTGGAGGTATCACTTCAACTGCATTGTGTGAAATTTCCCCTTAAAATGTGATTCCTTTTTTGGGAGGCCGAGGCGGGCGGATCACGAGGTCAGGAGATCGAGACCACGGTGAAACCCCGTCTCTACTAAAAATACAAAAAAAAATTAGCCGGGCGTGGTGGCGGGTGCCTGTAGTCCCAGCTACTCAGAGAGGCTGAGGCAGGAGAATGGGGTGAACCCGGGAGGCGGAGCTTGCAGTGAGCCGAGATCGCGCCACTGCACTTCAGCCAGGGCGACAGAGCGAGACTCTGTCTCAAAAAAAAAAAAAAAAAAAAAAAAAAAAATGTGATTCCTTTTGATTTAAAATCAGTTTTTTCAGAAATCCACTTAAAAAATTTAGATCCCCTCAGGACCTAACACATTTATTTGCCATCAGTCATGAGCCGGTTCAAGGAAACTGACACGAGAAGAAGGTAAAAAATAAATTTATTTTACTGG
The DNA here is from genome assembly GCF_028878055.3 of Symphalangus syndactylus. NCBI lineage: Eukaryota > Metazoa > Chordata > Mammalia > Primates > Hylobatidae > Symphalangus > Symphalangus syndactylus. The sequence goes on from NC_072431.2 coordinate 37,802,142, forward strand.
CAGGGGATCCAAACTATGGCTGGGAAAAACCTAGTTGTCCTGTTACGAGGGAGCAAGCATAAAGGATGCTGAGATGGTACCGAACATGGGTTTTCCTACTTATGGTATGACTTCCAGAAAGCTTCGGTGCAGGGTAGCACGAGCAACCTGACTGACCAGTGTGTGAATCAAAGAATGGAGTAACTTAGTTTGTGTCCTCAAACCCTGTGTGAAGAGGCCGATTTTCCAATAAAGTTGAAATTTAATTAATGTCCTATCTGCCTATAGCTGAGAGGTAAATAGTGGCCACTTCAAAAGGGGCCATATAGGAGGCTCATGAGTATGAGTTAGTTGTTTTGTTTAAAGAGCATGTGATACGAATTCAGGAAAATATCAAATATGTAGGTATCCTAGGTTCATATTGATGAAAATAAATAAGAAAAGTCATTTCATAGGTTAAATGGAATGGTATGTGTGTATAAGATTATTTTAGATGCCAGGTGACACTAATGGAAAACATAATCTAAGCCCAAATGGTGATTTATAATATGGAACAGGGGTAGTAAATTTGCCTGATTTTCTATGTCCCAGTGTCTTTTTCAAGACAAAAATCATGCATTTTAAAATGTCTCATGATAAAATATATTTAATGTGTTCTACTTTCTCTTGGAAAATTTTCTTCAAAACTTGGTTTCCAGAGTTTTCTAGATACTTCCTAGTTCTACAATCTTGCCTTCGGTAATTTCCCAAAGTAGAAATGCTGTGTTAGTAGGTCATTCTTCACACTGACCTGACTTTCCTATATCTACTACTGATCCCAAGGATTTTTCATGCTTTCCTCATGTCTAGGAGGTATTTCCCCTCAATTTTAATGTATCCAAATCTTGCTCATCATTCAGTACACAACCCAACTTCTATTTCCTCCATAAATTCCCCTACTCCTCTAAAACTACATTCAGAATCTTAGGCTGAAGTGGGCAAACTTTTTCTTAAAGGGCCAGATAGTAAATATTTTAGACTTGGGGGCCACAGTCTCTGTTGGAACTACTCCACCCTGCTATTGTAGTGCAAAGAGAAGCATAGGTAATACAAAAAAGAATGATTATGTCTTGATTTCAATAAAACTTTATTTGTGGACACTGAAATTTAGGGTGGGGGCAATGCTGGCTTCACGGGCATATGATCTGGGTAGTTGTCAGATACCTACACTTAGAAGGATCTCATGCTCTCTTTAATACTCTGCTGTTGTCATCCTGAAATTCTTAATAATTTTTGATAAAAAGACCTCACATTTTTATTTTGCAGTGGGTATTACAAATTATGTGGGCAATCCTTGGTAGGAGTACATATTCTATTAAATGTCAAGACTTACTATAAAGACATAACTAAAACTGTGGTTTTAGCACAAGATTAGATAAATAGTTGTATTTCACAATTCTAGGAGTAGAATAGAACTCAGAAACAGACTCATACGTATATGGACCCTTTTTTTTTTTTTTTTTTTTTGAGATAGGGTCTCTGTTACTAGGTTGGAGTGCAGTGGTGATCATGGCTCACTGCCACCTCTATCTCCCAGGCTCAAGTGGTCCTTTCATCTTAGGCTCCCAAGTAGCTGGGACTACAGTTGTGTGCCACCACAGATGGCTAATTGTTTAAAAAATTATTATTATTATTGTTATTATTTGAGTCAGAGTCTCATTCTGTCACTCAGGTTACAGTGCAGTGGCGTGATCTTGGCTCACTGCAACCTCTGCCTCCCAGATTCAAGTGATTATCAAACCTCAGCCTACTGAGTAGCTGGGATTACAGGCCCGCCACTACACCCAGCTAATTTTTGTATTTTTCGTAGAGACGCGGTTTCACCATGTTGGCCAGGCTAGTCTTGAATTCCTGACCTCAAGTGATCCGCCTGCCTCAGCCTCCCAAAGTGTTAGAATTACAGGTGTAAGCCACCACACCCAGCCAAAAAATTATTTTTTGTTGAGTTAGGGTCTCACTAGGTTGCCCAGGCTGGTCTTAAATTCCTGGGCTCAAGTGATCCTCCTGCCTTGGCCTCCCAAAGTTTTAGGATTACAGGCATGAGCCACCGTACCCAACTTTGGATCCTTTATTTTTGATACAATTGGTGTTGTAGAATCATGGAGAAGGGCTGTAAGATAGAGCTGGACTACATGGGCTTCCAAAATGAAATTGGCCCACACTCAGAAATTAATTAAAATGGATTAGAGATCTAAATATGAAAGGTAAAACAAAAAAGGTTTTAGGGAACCATATAGGAGAATATCTTCTTCACCTCAGGTAGGTAAAGGTTTCTTCTATAAGACACAAAAAACATTAGCCATAAAGGAAAATATTTATAAATGTAACCATAATAAAATTGTAAACTTTTCTTCAAAAAGAAGAAAGAAAGAAGGAAGGAAGGAAGAAAGGAAAGAAAGGAAGAAAAAGAAAGAAAGAAAGGAAAGAAAGAAGCAAAGTAACAGAAAGATCTGGGGGTGGGGTACCGGAAAAAAAAATTAATAAAACAAAACAAAACAAGAATTTGTACATATGTGGAGGAACAAAAACTCCCATATACTGCTGGTGGGGATCAAAATTGATACAATCTCTTTAGGAAAAGTTGGCATTATTTAGAGAACTAGAAGATATTCATTCCTAGGACCCAGTAGTTCTGCTTCTAGTATCTTCCCTAAAGTTCTGAATACTTATGTGCACCAAGGTACATGGTAAGAAGGTTCTTAGCAGAGACTGTAAAAGAGCAGAACTCAAAATAATTCAAATGCTCATCAATGGAAGCATAAGTTGTGGAATAGTAGTATAATAAAATAGAATTTAGCACTGAAAAACGAATCAACTATAGCTATCTACAGCATGAATGACACTGAAAATCGGGCTGAGCAAGAGAAGCCAGACACAAAAGAACATATTCTGATTGATTCCAATTATATAAAGTTCAAAAATTGACAAAATTACATTATACTGCTATGGATGCATTATTGGGTACAAAAAATATAAAGGAAGATTAGTGAGTAACCATTAAAACTGCATAGCCTATTTTTTCGCCTATGAAAAATGGTTAGGGAGTATAACACACTAATTCATATAATTGTTAAACTAGTTAAGATACACTGTATATTCAACTAGTTTCACTGTATTTTTAACTAGTTAAGATACATTGTATATCTTCCATTTACAAACTTGAAACTAGGAACTTTCCTATATGTGGAGAACACTACTATTAGAGTAAAAAGGCATTAATGCCAACTACCCTGAACAGATAAGATAGCACACCTCTGTGTGTGGTCATTTTCTCTGGGTCATCATGCTTATGCCTTGTTTATGGAGTGTGTGCTTTTGTGAAAGCAGGGTTAACCATCATGAAATGATTAACTCGAACTACCACTCACCTTGAGTACACCACACAGAGTTGCACATATAAAAAGAAACGTGATGGCAATTCACCATCCATAATTCAAAATGTCTAAACATGTAAACTTTTATTTGAGGCTTGTAATTGAAGCCACTGTTTATTTTTTCTTGCTTGACATCTTACTACATTCTACACACCATTGCTTTCTGCTTCCATAGCCATTATTTGCTTCCTTCTGTTTTAATTTGCTTGTTTTTGTTGAATGTGCTCTTTTTCTAGATTCTTAAGGTCAAAGCTTAGTTCATGAATCTGAGAGTGTTCTGCTTTTCTCACATAAGCATTTAATGCTATATATTTTCCCCCAAGTCCTGCTTTAGCTATATCCCACAAATTTTGATCTGTTGTGTTTGTTTTCATTTTTATTCAATAAAATATATTTTCTAACTTCTTCTGTGGCTCCTCTTTGGCTCATATGCAATTTAGAAGTGTGCTGTATAATTCTCAAATAATTGAGGACTTTCCAGATATCTTGTTAATGATTTCTAGCTTAGTCCCGTGATGATCCGAGTACACACTTTATATTATTTCAATTCCTTAAAAGTTGTTAAGTTTTGTTTTATGGCCCAGCATGTGGTCTGTTGTGGTAAATGATCTGTGTGCACTTAAAAAAAATTCTCTATTGTTGAGTGGAGTGTTCTATACAGGTTAATTAGGTCAAGTTTTTCAATAGGATTTTTTTTTTGGAGTCTCTATATCCTTACTAATTTTCCATCTAATTATTCTATCAATTACTAAGAGTGTTGAAGTCTATAATTGTGGATTTGTCTATTTCTCCTTTCAATTGTATTAGTTTTTAATATTGTGGTAAACTATATCTAGCAAAATTTGCAATTTTAATCATTTTAAGTGAACAAGTCAGTGGCATTTATTGCATCTACATGTTATGCAAAATTCACTCTACCACTTCCGAAACCCTTTTATGACTCCAAACGAAAACTCTAGCCATCAAGCAATAACTCTCTGTTCCTCTCTTTCTCTACCCTTTAGTGACGCCTAATATATTTTCTGTCTCTAATTTGCCTGTTCTAGATATTTCATATAAATAGAATCAGATAATATTGGTCCTTTTGTGTCTGGCTTATTTCATTTAGTTGTCTTTGCAAGGTTCATTCATATTGCGACATGAATCAGAACTTCATTCCTTTTATGGCTTAACAATATTCCATTGCATATTTTATCTATTTATCAGTTGATGGCACTTGCATTATTTCTAGTTCTTGGCTATTGTGAATAATGCTTTCATGAACATTGGCAAATAAGTATCTGTTCAAGTTTCTGTTTTCAAATCTTTTGGGTATATATACAAGAGTACTGGGTCATATGGTAATTCTAGGTTTAGTTTTTTGAGGAACTACCAAACTGTTTTCTATGGCAGCTAGACCTTTTCACATCCCCTTGAGCAATATACATAGACTTTAATTTTTTTTCACATCCTCACCAACACTTACTCTTTTCCATTTTATTCCAGTAGATGTGAAGTTGTATCTCATTTCAATTTTGATTTTTAATTCCCCAACTACTAAGAGTATTGAGCATCTTTTCATTTACATATTGGCCATTTGTATGTCTTCTTTGAAGAAATGTCCATTCGAGTCCTCTGCCCATTTTTTAATTGGGTTGTCTTTCTATTGTTGAGTTTTAGAAGTTCTTATAGGCTACATAATTTGTAAGCATTTTCTATATTTTGTAGATTGTCTTTTCACTTTTTGATAATGTCCTTTGCTGCACAAAACTTTTTAATTGAGGGCCAGGCATGGTGGCTCACCCTGGTAATCTCAGCACTTCGGGAGGCTGAGGCAGGCAGATGACTTGAGATTAGGAGTTTGAGACCAGCTTGGCCAGTATGGTGAAACCCTACCTCTACTAAAAGTACAAAAAGTTAGCTGAGTGTGATGGTGCATGCCTATAATCCAAGATACTCAGGGGGCTAAGGTGAGAAAATTGCTGGAACCCGGGAGGGGGAGATTGTAGTGAGCCAAGATCGTGCCACTGCACTCTAGCCTGGGCAACAGAGTGAGACTTTATCTCAAATGAACAAAACAAAACAAAGAAACAACAATAAAAAAACTTTTTGATTGAGGAAATTCAATTATTTCTCCCCCCTTCAGGCTTTGGTTGTCCTACATAAGAATCTGTCACCAAATCTAAGGTCATGAAGATTTACTCCTATGTTTTCTTCTGAGAGTTTCAAGGTTTTAGCCAATATATTTAGGTCACTGATTCATTTTGAGGTTTTTCTTTTGTCTTTTTTTTGTATATGGTGTGAAGTAAGAGTCCAACTTCATTCTTTTGAATGTGGAAATCCAGTTGTCTCATCACTTTGAGGAAATGCCAGACTGTTTTCTATAGCAGCTGCACCTTTTAAATATTCCCTCCAACAATGTATGAAGGCTTCATTTTTTTATGTCCTCACTAATACTTGTTCTTTTTTATTTTATTCCAATATTTGTAAATTCAATATAATGTTCATATCATCTACCACTCTTTGGCTCATCCTTTTATACCTCATCTTGGAGTCTCTCAGACACTGTGTAGACATAAATATATACCCTCCTGTGGTGGAGTTCTCCCAGAATGAGGCAGGGGCTCATCTTCACTCCAGCCTCATTGCTCACCTCTGCATGGGCCTAACCTTCTCCATCTCTAACTTCCTTGAGCCCTTTTACCATCAGCAAGGAATTACTCCATACTGTAGTGACTCTATAGTTTGGCTACTGGGTTCCAAACTTTATACCTCTAGGCAATACCCTCAAACTTAGGACCTGATTTTTTTTTAACTTTCTTTTCTTCTGGTCTTGCACTATTGACCTCTGATTATTTCATAGCTTACTTAGTAGGATAATTCATATGATATTCCATACCAAGAACTTATTGCTAAGTGTAACATTTAACAATAGTGGGCAGATCACGAGGTTAGGAGATCAAAACCATCCTGGCTAACGCTAACATGGTGAAACCCTGTCTCTACTAAAAATACAAAAAATTAGCCGGGTGTGGTGGTGGGCACCTGTAGTCCCAGCTACTCGGTAGGCTGAGGCAGGAGAATGGCCTGGACCCGGGAGGCAGAGCTTGCAGTGAGCCGAGATCACGCCACTGCACTCCAGCCTGTATGACAGAGTAAGACTCCATCTCAAAAAAAAGCTGATCTTGTGGAATAAAAATGGAAATCAAGACTAAAAAAAAAAATCCTCAAAACCATACAATTACATGGAAATTAAACAACCTGCTCTTGAATGACTTTTAGGTAAATATGAAATTAAGACAAAAATCAAGAAGTTCTTTGAAACTAATGAGAACAAAGATATAACATAACAGAATCTCTGGAACACAGCTTAGGCAGTGTTAAGAGGGAAATTTATAGCACTAAATGCCCACATCAAAAAGTTAGAAAGATCTCAAATTAACAACCTAATGTCACAACTAAAAGAACTAAAGAAGCAAGGGAAAACCAACTCTAAACCTAGCAAAAGACAGGAAATAACCAAAATAAGAACTAAACTGAAGGAGATCAAGACATGAAGGTCACTCAAAAGATCAATATGCTGGGCGCAGTATCTCATACCCATAATCCCAGCACTTGGGAGGCTGAAGTGGGCAGATCACCTGAGGCCAGAAGTTTGAGACCAGCCTGGCCAACATGACAAAAACCTCTCTCTATTAAAAATACACACACACACACACACACACACACACAAATTAGCCAGGTGTGGTAGCACATGCCTGTAATCCTGGCTGCTTGGGCGACTGAGTCACAAGAATTGCTTGAAACCAGGAGGCAGAGGTTGCAGTGAGCTATGAGAGCTGTGATCACACCATTGCACTGTCCAGTCTGGGTGACAGAGTGAGACTCTGTCCCAAAAGAAAAAAAAATCAACAAATCCAGGAGTTGTTTTTGGTTTGTTTGTTTTTGTTGTTTTTATTATTTTTATTTTCGAGACAGAGTCTTGCTCTGTTGCCCAAGCTGGAGTGCAGTGGTGCAATCTTGGCTCACTGCAAGCTCCGCCTCCTGGGTTCATGCCATTCCAGAAGTTTTTTTTTTTTTTTTTAAATTATTAAAATACATAGGCCACTAACTAGATTAACAAAGAAGGAAAATCCAAATTAACACAATTAGAAATGACAAAGGGGATGTTACCACTGATCTCACCCCACAGAAATACAACCAACCATCAGAGACTACTATGAACACCTCTCTGCGCACGATTTAGAAAATCTAGAAGAGGTGGATAAATTTCTGGACACATACACCCACTAAGTCTGAATCAGGAATAAATTGATTCTCTGAACAGATCAATAATGAGCTCTGAAATGGAATCAGTAATAAAGACCCTACCAACCAAAAAAAGCCCAGGACCAGATAGATTCACAGCTGACTCCTACCAGATGTGCAAAAAAGAGCTGGTAGCATTTCTACTGAAACTCCTCCCAAACTCATGCTGTGAGGTCAACATCATCTTGACACCAATATCTGGCAGAGACACAACAAAAAAAACGTGAGGCCAATATCCTTGATGAACATTGATGCAAAAAATTTTCAAATACAGAACAAAACAAAACACTTGCAAACTAAATCCAACAGTACATAATAAAGCTAATCCACCACAATCAAGTGGGATTTTTCCCTGGAATGCAAGGCTGGTTCAACATATACAAATCAATAAATATGATTCATCACATAAACCTAACTTAAAATTACACGATTATCTCAATATATTGAGAAAAGCTTTAAATAAAACTCAGCACCCCTTCAGGTTAAAAACCCTCAATAAACTAGGTATTGAAGGAACATACCTCAAAATAATAAGAGCCATCTATGACAAACCCACAGCTAATGTCATACTGAATGGGTAAAAGCTGGAAGCTTTCCTTTTGAAAACTGACACAAGTCAATAATGCCCTCTCTCACCACTCCTATTCAACATAGTATTGGAAGTCCTGGCCAGAGCAATCAGGTAAGAGAAGGAAATAAAGGGTGTCCAAATAGGAAGAGAGAAAGTCAAACTATTCTTGTTTGCAGACAACATGATTCTTACATCAAGAAAACCTCCTGGTCTCAGTCAAAAAGCTCCTTTAGCTGATAAAAAGCAAAGTTTTAGGATACTTAATCAACACACAAAAATCACTAGTATTCCTATACACCAAGAACAGTGAAGCTGAGAGCAACATCAGGAATGTAACCTTGATTCACAATTTACAATTGCCACAGAAACAATAAAGTACCTAGGAATACAGCTAACTAGGGAGATGAAAGATCTCTACAATGAGAATTACAAAACACTGTTCAAAGAAATCAGAGATGACACAAACAAATAAGAGACATTTCATGTTCATGGATAAGAAGAATCAGTATCATTAAAATGGCCATACTGCCCAAAGCAATTTACAAATTCATTGCAATTTCTATCAAACTACCAATGACATTCTTCACAGAACTAGAGAAAACTATTTTAGAATCCATATGGAACCAAAAAAAGAGCTAAATAGCCAAGGAAATACTAAGCAAAAAGAACAAAGCCAGAGGTACCACGTTATCCAAATATCGTGGTATTGGTACAAAAACAGACACATAGACTAACAGAACACAATAGAGAGCCCAGAAATAAGTTTGCACACTTGAAGCCATCTGATCTTCAACAAAACTGGCAAAAAGAAGCAATGGAGAAAGAACTTTCCATTCAATTAATGGTGCTGTGATAACTGGCTAGTCATATGCAGAAGATTGAAACTGGACCCCTTTCTTACACCATATACAAAAATTAACTCAAAATGAATTAAAGACTTAAATGTAAAACTGAAAACTATGAACACTCTGGGAGACAACCTAGGCAATACCATTCTGGACATAGGAACTGGCAAAGATGAAGACACCAAAAACAATTGCAACAACAGCAAAAATTGACAAAAGAGATCTAATTAAACTAAAGAGCTTCTGCACAGCCAAAGAAACTATCATCAGCATAAACAGACAGCCTACAGAAAGGGAGAAAACATTTGCAAAATATATGTCTGACAAAGGTTTAATATCCAGAATCTATAAGGAACTTAAACAAATTTACAAGATAAAACCAAGCAACCCTATTAAAAAGTGGGCAAAGAACATGAACAGATACTTTTCAAAAGAAGACATACATGCAGCCAACGATCATATGAAAAAAAGCTCAATATCACTGATTGTTAGAGAAATGTAAATCAAAACCACCATGAAATACCATCTCATACCAGTCAGAATGACTATTATTAAAAAGTCAAAAAATAACATGCTGGTGAGGTTGCAGAGAAAAGGAATGCTTCTATATTGTTGGTGGGAGTATAAATTAGGTCAACCATTGTGGGAAGCGGTGTGGTGATTTCTCAAAGAGCTGAAAACAGAACTACATTCCCTTTACTGGGTATATACCCAAAGAAATATGAATTGTTCTATCATGAAGATGCATGCACATGTATGTTCACTGCAGCACTGTTCACAGTAACAAAGACATAGAATCAACCTACATGCCCATTAATAGCAGATTGGAGAAAGAAAATATGGTACATATACACCATGGAATACTATGCAGCCATAACAAAGAAAGAAATCATGTCCTTTGCAGGAACATGGATGGAGCTGGAGGCCATTACCCTTAGCAAACTATCGCAGGAACAGAAAACCAAATACCACATGTTCTCATTTATAAGTGGGAGCTAATTGATGAGAACACATACACACAAAGAGGGGAACAACAGACACTGGGCCTATTGGAGGGTGGAGGGTGGGAGGAGGGAGAAGATCAGCAAAAATAACTATTTGATACTAGGTTTAGTACCTGGGTAACAACATAATCTGTGCAACAACTCCTGTGACATGAGTTTACTGTATAACAAAGCTGCACATATACCCCTAAACCTAAAATAAAAGTTAAAAAAATAGCTGATCTCTATATACTTAGTATTCTGTGATCAAATATTTATTGAATATCAAGTACTGTGTTGCTGGAAATACATTGATGGGCAAGCAAAAAAAAAAAATAGACCTCCAAAACCCCAAACTAAAAAACTCTGTTCTCATTAAACTTTTATTCTATTGATAGAGAAATAAACAATAGTTAAGTTAATGAATGTTATGAAGAAAATTGTAGCAGGGTAAAAGAGATAATGAATTCTCTGGTTAGATGAATTTGTAATTTAAATAGAGAAGTCCTCATTGAGACAGAGATATTTGAGCAATGATTAGAAGGAGATAATCTGAGTGGATATCGTAGAAAGAGGATTCCAGGCAGACAGTAATGCAAAGGCCTTGAATTGGGTGCAGTCTGTGTATATATGCAGAGCTGTGAAAAGACCACAGTACCAGAAATGTAGGAATAAAGGGAAAGGTAGTAGATGAAATCAGAGAGGTAATGGCAGAGAGGAGAAGTTGGGAGATAGATACTGTGTAGGCAATTTGAGGCCATTTTCCTTCTAAATATAAATGTGTTTAGCCCATTGATTACATCCAGATATTATCTGAAGTCTTTTTCCTGTGAAGCATAATCTGTGAGGACTATTCCAGTTATGTATTCCATAATAACACACCAACCCAAAACTTAGTGGTTTAAAAGAATAGCAATTTTTTTTTAACCCATGAATCTGAAATTTTGGCAGGGCTCAGAATAAATAGCTGCATCTGTTCAAATGAGATGGAGATCTAAGATGGTTTATTCGCATGGCTGGGAAGTTGGTGTTATCTTCAGGAATGTCTTCAGGAATATCTGTTTGTTCCTCTGGATGTGGGTTTTCCATGAGACACCTTGGGCTTCCTCACAGCATGGTTCCTAGGTTTCAAGATCATGTATCCCAAGAGAATCAGGAAGTAGCAGCTGCCAGTTTCTTAAGTTCTTTTACTGGAAACGAGTACAGTGTCACTTATGGGTCAAATAGTTACAGAATTCAAGGGGAGGGAACACATACTGCATTTATCAATCGGTGGCATGTCAAAAGAATTCTCTGGCCATGTTTTAAAACAGCCACACCAGCAGAAGCAAACAGCAAAACTAAGTGATAAAGTCATGAATGTGATGCCTGGATGATAATACAGATTTAATAAAGAGATATCTGAGGCAGTCACTGGAACCACCATGATCTGTAGTTTGTCTTGATGTGCAAAGAAGAGGATGGATTTGTGTAGTTTTCTAGGTACATGACACATCCATTTGTTTAATCATCACTTAAAGAAATGCATATAATTTTTCAGGTAATCTGAGAAGGCCCTTGATTATTTGGATACATCCAAGAAAAAAATGTTCAAGTTTTAGGTTTTTGGTTAATTGACTGAACATAACCCAATTTAAGGAAAAGCAAATACAATATCCCTCACTTCTAAAGGAACTTTCCTTAATAGAGTCCTACTATTCACAGCTGTGAAATTGTACCATAACAATAAGGCTGATTACACTCAAAATGACCAGGGGCTGCAAAATAAGTAAATAAGTAAATAGGCTCTTGTTTAAAAATGCCTTTAAATGCTTCCAATTTATGAAATTGCCCAAATTTACCTAGTCTGTACGTGGAGAAAAACATAGACAATCAAGCTTTGACAGTCATATTTCTGATATTGAAGTGGCTTATAAAAATTGTAGAATGTATTCAGGAATAGGACTGATGGTGATTGATTCTGAAGTCTGTTTGATCTTTAGTTCATTTTACCAGGGGAAAGGAAAGAAAAGGGAGGGAATTACCTTGCCCTAAGTAGCAGGCACTGGATCGAGTGGTTTTGATCTGTTATCTCATTAATCTCTCAAACAACCCTCTGTGGCAGGTATTATCAACCCTATATTTATGGTTGAAGAAATAGAGGATACGAGAGACTAAGTAACTTCCCTAAAGTGACACAAAATAATTTTCACAGATAGGATTTGAACCCATGGATGTTTGGCTGCAAAGCCCTTATTCTTTCCAGTATATTAAACTGCCTTTGAAATCAGAAAGCTGTCCACAGCAAGAACTTGAGAACTTGGCCATGTTCAGTTTGATAGGAAAGGAAGAATTGTGAGGTGTTACAAATGTTGCTTACTGAAGCTAATACGGTCATGCATTGCTTATTGATGGGAGTAAATTCTGACAAGTGTGTTGTTAGTCAATTTCTTCCTTGTGCAAACATCCTAGTGTGGACTTCCACAAACCTAGATGGTATAGCCTACTACACATTTAGGCCATACGGTATAGCCTATTTCTCCTAGACTACAAATATGTACTGCATGTTATTGTACTGAATATTGTAGGCAGTTGCAATACAATGGGAAGTATTTGTGTAACTAAATACAAAGAAAGTACAGTAAAAATATGGCATTATAATTTTATGGGACCACCATTGTATATGCAGTTCATCCTTGACTGAAATGTTATGTGGTGCATGACTGTATATTTTACATTATCTGTCTTTTAGGATCATAAATACATCATACTTCTACAATAAAGTATATGGAAATGACATTTTCACATTAACATTTTCACATTATCTCTGAGATAAGCACAAAATCATGGTTTGAGTGGGCATGCTTTAGCTCCAATAGCTTTGGTCATCAGGTATGTTGGAATTCTTTGTTGCAAATACAGGTCAATGGGGAAGAAAAGGAAAGGAATCAGCTAGGAGAAGAAGCTACAAAGATCACAAGCGGATGAAATGATCCAATTTTAATGCTAGCCTTTGGGTGAGGAAGCCAGTAGTTTCCAAAGCAACCTGGTGAACCCGAGATGATGCAGGTTGATGTCATCCATTATCCAGTTGGAAAGAAGTTGAGGCAATGGCTATGTTCAGTCCAATGGGAACAGCATTATTATGTGTTGGTGCTGTCAGTCATTGGAAGAGGAAACTAGGCCATTGAGTAAGGTCAGGGGACAGAGTCCAGCCTTTCCTACTCTGACAAAAAGGGCAGGAAACCAAAGATTCAAGTACAAGGACTAAAGTTTAGGGCTGAATTCTAATTCTGGAAGGAAACTGGAATGCTGAAAGGGAAACATAAGCAGAAGCTTAGACCTACAGCTTGGAGAACATGCACCCGGTAAAGACTGTATACAATATAATAGATACACGAGTGCCTAGGGCTCAATGCAGTTTCATCAGATACTATAAAATTAATTCCAGACTCCACTGACTGTGAGCCTGAGTGGTTAGAATAGTCAGTCTGTCTTGCTTTGGCTTAATGTAAGAGTTGAAGACATTCTGCAGTTTGGATGAAGCTGGAAAAAGTAGCAACCAGTTGGGCAGAGAAGTATTATTAACTGTCATTCAATCATTCTTTCATTTCTTTATTCATTAAACATTTATTGAGGGTCTTTATGTGTATGGATACAGTGAATGTCATTATTGTATAACGTATTTTAAAATTTATTTTATTATTATTACTATTGTTGTTTGAGGCAGAGTCTCCTTCTATTGACCAGGCTGGAGTGTAGTGGCTTGATCATGGCTTACTGTAACATCAAAATTCTGGCTCAATTGATCCTCCTGCTTCAGTCTTTCAAGTGGCCAGGGCTGCAAGCATCCACCATTAGGTCTGGCTTTTTATAGAGATGGGGTCTTGCTATGTTGACCAGGCTGGTTTTGAATCTCTGGCCTCAAGTGATCCTCCCACCTTGGCCTCCTAAAATTTTGTGATTACAAGCATGAGCCACCACGTGGCCTTACTTTAAAATTTAGACTAGTAAATACTACAGACATTGTGGTTCACATAAACCTTGTATTATTACTTTATTTGATTTATTATTACTTTATTTGATCTAACACTTTTTTTTTTTTTTTTGAGACAGAGTCTTGCTCTGTCTCCCAGGCTGGAGTACAGTGGCGCAATCTCAGCTCACCGCAACCTCCGCCTCCCAGGTTCAAGTTATTCTCCTGCCTCAGCCTCCCGAGTAGCTGGGATTACAGGCATGCACTGCCATGCCCCGATAATTTTTGTATTTTTAGTAGAGACAGGGTTTCACCATGTTGGCCAGATGGTCTTGAACTACTGACCCCAGATGATCCACCTGCCTCGGCCTCCCAAAGTGCTGGGATTACAGGCGTGAGCCACTATGCTCAGCTGATCTAACACTTATTTTTGGTAAACCCATAAGCATACAATTACCAAGTACCTTTTTTGCACTAACACTTTCACCTGTGTAACAAATCCTATTCTTTATGATCACTTTTTTCATCAACATTTTCTTATCTCTTATACACTTTCAGTCTTTCCCATAAAACTCTTTTTTTCCCTCAGCGTAAGAAGATGTTCAAGTGTCTATGAAACAAAAGAAGAATCCTCCTTTGACACTTACCGAACATTAAAATAGTGCCTAGTATGTGTGGGACACGATTCTAAATGTTTTACATACAGTAAGACATAACATCCTTATGAAATAGATATGATAGCCACAATTTACGGGTAAGAACACTGAGGTACAGAAAGGTTTAAGTGAATTGTGATAGATCACATGGGTAGTGTGGTTGAGCAGGGATCTAGACCTTGGCAATCTGGTTCTGGAGTCTGCTCTTTTACCATTCGTATCCTGAAATCATCTTTTCCTTTCTTGGTCACTTTCCATGAAGGAATTGTCCACATGATCGGATTTCACTTCTACCTGTATTAGATACAATTTGTGCACCCCCCTAGGTGTCTTTGGCACCTGCTGCCTCCTAGGTCCTCCGTTGCTGGCTCAACAGAGAGCCTCTACATCCACACTGCCTCCTCACCTCCAGGCTACTGTGGACTCCACTGAGACAAGGGCTGGGCCTAGGCATGACCTAGATCACGCTTGTCCAGGAAGGAGTCACAGCTGTTCCACAAAGGTCTTGGCTGACTTGATTCAAAAAGGCTGCAGCTCCTTCCACCACTCAGGACTCAGATACAGGGCTGTGTGCCACAACTCAGGAGTCAGGGAGAGTTAACAGAAGATGTAGGGTAGAGCAGTTAGAGATCCAGCAGATAAATTCCTCTTTCTTTTCCCCCCTGTTGGACTCTTCCACAATGTGGGTAGTTCCAAATGGCCTATCCTGATGCCAAGCAGCTGGCTGTATTTTCTCATGAATTTGTAGACTGCCCAAAATGCACCTCTTCATATTTGCTTTCCCTCTTGTCTACTTTATGTTCTTTTCTCCCCCTTACTCTTTCCGCCATGGGATTGTACCTCCCAACGAAGCACTGGCCTTAGGCTCTATTTTCTAGGGGTCATTAAGGCTTTGCAATGGCTGCAATGGTTTTACTCTCTTGTAATAGACAGATGTCTCACTTCACTCAAACTGTTTTCGCTGAGATTACAGGTGATCTCCTCATCACTAAATTGAATGAACCTTTTTCAATCCTTATTTTGTTTGAACTCTTCATTGCATTTAACTGTTTTAGCACTTCTTCTCAGTACTTCATGATACATTCTCCTGGTTCTCTTCTCATCTAGTTAATGCAGCCTTTTATATCGTTCATGCACTCTATTTCCTTAATGACATTTTAAGTGTTGGACTTAAACAGGATTCTTCCTTTGTCTTTTATTTTTCCACTCCTCATTAGTTATTTCATATGCTCTTCTGGTTGCAACCACCTCTGGTTTGGTAGAGTTAAAATCCATTGTTTACCACAGACCTTTCTCCTAAACTTCAGACTCTGGATCTATCTCTATCTGAATATCCTACAAACACATGGCACTTGGCATGTCCAAAACCAAACTTATACTTCCAAGTCTATTATCAGTGTTGGATATCTTTCATTTATGCTTCAAGATCCACATTGCATGCTTCAAGCATCCAGCTTTGTGCTCTGGAAGGTGGACTTGAATGGACTACCACAATGGGCTTCCTTGTTCTCCAGCTTCTGGTTGAATCCAGCCATTTGGCAAGCATAAGAAAGACATTCTCCCTGAGGGGTCAACATGAGCTGACTGCATCCCTTGATATAAGTTTACAGCTCTTGTTAGCTCTCTCTGCACAGATACTCTGAATTCCTTTCATCAATGTGATATTGATTCTATCACATTACAATGTAATTATTACCTTCTCTGCCTGTCTCATAAAATTTTTGTGAACAGAAACCTCATCATATTCATTATCCTAACTTAATTCCTTAAAAATGTTAGCATATTTTCAGTAAGTATTTATGAATTAAATATGTGCTCAAATAAATGCCAAATGGAAATGGGATGCAGAACAATAGTATTTCCCCCTACCTCCAATTAACTGATGGTTTCTTTGAACAATGAACACCAGCATATGGAAACAATTAATAAGAGTTAATAAGAAGCCAATTTCTTCAACACTTCAAGAAATTGACTTCTTGGGCTATAGAGCCTTCTATGTTATCAGGGGTCAGCAGGATTTTATAACCTAATTTAAAAAAAAAACACTAGATATTGGACTTAGCCTCCAAATCAGCTTGCAAATAAGATACACAAGACCAAAACTCAGAACAAAAGTCTCCCAGAAAGAAACAGAAGCAACAGCAAAAAGCAACAAAACAAAACATAATCAACATGTTCTCTTTTCAGTGCCTTGCACTGGTGCTTAAAAATAAGTGAAATTGACATTCTTTGGTATTCATTCTAAGCAAGGAGATGACTGGCTATTTCCAAGGTTGACTTAAATGTCAGTCAGAGTTCTCTCTGCAGGCATTGAACTAGCTTGACCTACTGCTTTGGTTTTAAAAGATTATGGAAATGGGGGTGTGAGGCTGTGTGTGTGTGTGTGTGTTTAGGGCTGGGCAGAGGAAAACTGCACACCCCATTCTAGAATTATCAAGATTAAAAGTAGAAATCTCACCAAGGCAGATAGTTTTTGTGTTTTAGTGTATTGCAAATTATCTTGTTACTTAAAACCCAATTAACACTAGCTCTGTGGTATAGCTTCAGTACATATCATTTTCTACAAAGTGCCAAAGAATTGCTCCTATTGATATACTTGGAGAGTGCTGATTTTAGGAAACAATAACTCCTCAACCTGTCATTGATACATTCATTAGGATAAGTGAGTATGTCACACAAACAGAATCACCATATTTTTAACCTACAATTTTGTGCCCCTAAAGCCACCGGGCTTTCCTACTTAGAACTGCAGTTTGTGATAGCCTATCAGTGAGGTAAGAGATATAAATATACTGAAAATAAATGAGGTAACACTCATTTTATTAATTTTTGATGCAGTGTAGGGTACAATATGAACAAACATTTGTATTAATATTTATGAACTATCAGCCATGTTCTTGTCTGCCTTAGACTTCTTCCAACTTTTCCAGACATAGATTCCTCACACGGCCTCTAGTTCACTGGAATGCTTTCTACATGTCTGTGTATACAGCTTCTGGCCATGCCATCACCGTATAGACACATCAGCTTTACACTGGATGATCCCACAAATGTAATTTGCAAAAGACCTGAGTCCTCCATTAAGATCTTTCCTCAGAATGACTGTTTGACAGAGATTGTTTGTACAAATTCTGGCCTTCTGAGCTTTATGATCATTAAGATTAAAGTCAGGGAAACTGAGATAGGGGTAATTATTAGCACTTGGGGACACAGTAGACCAGTATATAGGTATGAAAATACTTTTAAGTGATTTTAAAATTGAACTATTACTTATGTATTTTTGAGATGGAATTTCACTTTGTAGCCCAGGCTAGAGTGCAGTGGCGCAAACTCGGCTCACTCCAACCTCCACCTCCCAGGTTCAAGCAATTCTCTTGCCTCAGCCTCAGAGTAGCTCCGACTGCAGACATGAACCACCACGCCTGACTAAATGTTTAGTATTTTTAGTAGAGATGGGGTTTCACCATGTTGGTCAGGGTGGTCTTGAACTCCTGACCTCAAATGAATTGCCCACCTTGGACTTCCAAAGTGCTGGGATTACAGGCATGACCCACCGTGCCTGGCCTTAAACTTGAACGATTTAAAATGTAGACTGAATGTATAATCAGTTGGTTCATGAAAAAAGCTAATCTAATTCATGCAATGCAAAACAATTTTTGGATTTAGACAAAAATATGTACTGTAGAGCATTTTATGATAGGAGTTATCCATTCATTTATTGAATTTATCATATAAACTATAATATATGTAATTATATATTCATTGAATATATTATTGAATACACTGAATATATCTGCTGCCAGTTGTTAATGAACTGAATGTTTGTGCTGCCCCTGCCCCAAATTCATATGTTGAAATCTAATCCCTTATGTGATGGTATTTGATGTGGAGGTAGGGCCTATGGGGGTGATTAGGTCATGAGAGTGGAGCCCTCCTGAATGGGATTAGTGCCCTTATTAGCAAAGACCAAAGAGCAGGCTTGCTTGCTTTTCATCATGTGAGGGTACAAGGAGAAGTTGGCAGTCTGAAACCTGGAAGAGGCCCTCGCCAGAACCTGACCATACTAGCACCCTGATCTTGGACTTCCAGCCTCTAGAACTGTAAGAAATAAATTTTTGTTGTTTATAAGCCATCCAGTCTGTGGTAATTTGTTATGGCAGCCCAAACTAAGACACCAGACATAAGGCTAGGTGCTGGGGAAGCAATAATAAAAAAGACAGACTTAATTTCTTTACTCAAAAAACTGACATACAAGTTGAAGTTATAATAATAGAAACAAGCAATGAATATATACGGGTTCTCTCCTGGAAAAAATGGCATGGCACAAATAGGGAGAAATGTATGGGGAAATGTTATAGAAGGCAATGGGTGGGGTTGTAGGCAGAGTAACAAGATAAGGTAGATACAAAAATTGTTGAACAAAATTAAACTGGAATTTTAATTGTGATTTTTGGGATTTAGTTTGGAGAACACCAAATCAGTGTGCTGAAAATGCCCAGAGTCCACAGACTTACATGGTCTTTGGTAATTTGTCACAAATAAGAACACATGTGTTTCTGGTTGATAGGAGGAGTCAAGGATAGCTTAAATTTCATTTGTGGTATGAGTTCAGCATCTTAAGATGCTTGATGAGGGGCAGCCAGTTGATGCAGCAATTTTTTTGAGGTAGAAAGGAAAGGAGGAGCAGGTACAGTGGGAACACTTTGAGTGGTATGAGTTCAAGCAAGGATGACTGTGAGCTCTCCTATGGAGCCCATTGTAGAGCCTTTCTGGTTCCATCAGTTTTGTAAGATATTCTGGACTTGGAGGAAGATTAAAGCCAGAAGTTTAATTTGTTTTATTGCAAATGAAAATATGGAGGTCTGTACTTATTCATTTAAGGAGCAAATCATTTGAAAAAAAAATTGTTCTTCTACATTTATTATTTAGATTTCTGAATTAATTTTTTCTACAGTTATAGTTTCTAGTGCTTTGCCTCCAACTAATCAAGGTTAATGACAACTTGGTCAGATATGATGCCGCACATTGTTAGCTTTTATCACAGAGGATGGCATTGACAATGATTCTGAGAAGAATGCTGGAGGGATTGATCAAGATGGAACTTGAGACCTGCAATTACAATAAAAATTTTCCTTTGTACTTGCAGCTCCTTCCTCAAGTATACTTACTATTTGTTGTTTTGCCATGTTGACCTGAAACATTGGCTCAAAAAGATCCATACTACCAAGGTCTGGGTATCCAGGATGTCTTCCTAGATGTTATTTTCTCACTGATTCTTTAGAGCATTTCTTCTACCTCGTCTACTTCAGCCTGCTTACTATTCAACCATGTTTAGGTGTCTTGTTAGCATCTATTTTCTACATACATTCATCTTGATGGAATTGGGTTGTGATAAGTGGTACTTCTATCCCTGTGGACTGGCTACCTTCCAGTACCATACTGCTGATCATTCATTCATGCCATTCAGTGTGAAGAATGTGACAACTTTCCATCAAACACATTGCAGATTCAATAGCACCAAGGATAACAGATCCCAACTGCAGAGCATCATTTTGGCATGTATATCGAGTGTGTGTGGGGAGGGGGAAGAGGAACTCTAGAGGGCAGGGTATATAATATCTTTTATAAGACAGTACAAAAATAATTTAAAAATAACTCCGAATATATTTGATGAATAATGGTCCACTTTGTCGTGAAATTGCAGATCCATATTTCACTTTCAGGAATAGACATGCTATTTCCTTTCAGCTATAGACAAAGCCTCTTTCAGGTAAGACAGTATTTTACCTTACAATCATACAACGTCAAGCCAGACTCATTGTTCTAAAGGAAGTGAACCTTCTGCCACTTCAACAACCTCTAAGTGCTGACTGTTAACTTGTTTTTCTTTTCATCTGATGTGACTGTGACAAGAAACAAATTCACAGAAGTGAAATTATCTGTGATAGTGGTCTGCTGGATAGATGACCTTGGAAAAATTAATACAATAAGTGAGTAGTAGTTGTCACTATAATCAGATCTGTGCCAGAGTTGCAATTAGAAACATGGACATTAGTCTATTGCTAATTCATAGTATTCCAGACACAAAATGCCTTAAGGAGTACTTGTTAGATTTGTTGTTATTGTCAATGTTTTGTTTGTTAATATCTTTGAGACATATGGTTTCAGTAATTTTACGAATTATTTAAAAATTTTAATCAGCTCAACCAAGAAGTGTGTGTGTGTGTGTTTAATGCATAATGTGATTCCAATAAGGCTTAAAGTGGAGGAATCTTTTCTAGGAACAAGTACATGGCTGCTTTGACATTTATGTCTGCTTGGTTTTGGAATGCTTTTTGTAATTCTTCCAAGGCAATATATTTAACTTTCTAATGTTATTTTTATAAAAAACAGTGAGTTTTTACTTTCTAACCCTCTGCCTTCTCTACATCATACTTTGCCAAATTCTCTTTGTCTATATTCTCCAATCTCCCTACTCTCACAAAAGGTAATATTCATCTCATCTCTTTCTTCAGCTTCTATGTAATTATGTTTGCTTTGCTTATCATTTATATACCACATTTTCTTTTCCCAAGTCTCTTTTTGTTGCTGTTTCTTTAAATATTAGTTCAGGCTTTGCTATACTGAACAGAATTAGCCCAGGAATTTCAATTCAATCAATTCAATCAAATAACCGTCTAGTTAGATGATTATTTTCACTGAATTGATAAGTTGACTAAATTTACTTAATTCGTTGACAATTTGGCTATATGCCTTTGGGTTGTCTTGTATAATGCATTTGTTGCTTCACTCATTCATCCATTTAGCCTGTTATTCAGTGCACATTCCATGTATCAAGAACACAAAGCTAAGTATCACATGCCTTTGCATTTGAAGAATATAAACTTTAATGGCACATTGATTTGACTGATAAGCTTTTATTGGCTAATCATAGTAGTAATAATAGCTAACATTTCTTTTTTTTTTAACAGACTTTAAAGTTCACTTTATTATTATTTTTTATTATTATACTTAAGGTTTTAGGGTACATGTGCACAATGTGCAGGTTTGTTACATATGTATCCATGTGCCATGTTGGTTTGCTGCACCCATTAACTTGTCATTTAGCATTAGGTATATCTCCTAATGCTGTCCCTCCCCCCTCCCCCAACCCCACAACAGTCCCCAGAGTGTGATGTTCCCCTTCCTGTGTCCATGAGTTCTTACTGTTCAATTCCCACCTGTGAGTGAGAACATGCGGTGTTTGGTTTTTTGTCCTTGCGATAGTTTACTGAGAATGATGTTCTCCAGTTTCATCCATGTCCCTACAAAGGACATGAACTCATCATTTTTTATGGCTGCATAGTATTCCATGGTGTATATGTGCCACATTTTCTTAATCCAGTCTATCGTTGTTGGACATTTGGGTTGGTTCCAAGTCTTTGCTATTGTGAACAGTGCCGCAATACACATACGTGTGCATGTGTCTTTATAGCAGCATGATTTATAGTCCTTTGGGTATATACCCAGTAATGGGATGGCTGGGTCAAATGGTATTTCTAGTTCTAGATCCCTGAGGAATCGCCACACTGACTTCCACAATGGTTGAACTAGTTTACAGTCCCACCAACAGTGTAAAAGTGTTCCTATTTCTCCACATCCTCTCTAGCACCTGTTGTTTCCTGACTTTTTAATGATGGCCATTCTAACTGGCGTAAGATGGTATCTCACTGTGGTTTTGATTTGCATTTCTCTGATGGCCAGTGATGATGAGCATTTTTGCATGTGTTTTTCGGCTGCATAAATGTCTTCTTTTGAGAAGTGTCTGTTCATGTCCTTTGCCCACTTTTTGATGGGGTTGTTTGTTTTTTTCTTGTAAATTTGTTTGTGTTCATTGTAGATTCTGGATATTAGCCCTTTGTCAGATGAGTAGGTTGCAAAAATTTTCTCCCATTCTGTAGGTTGCCTGTTCACTCTGATGGTAGTTTCTTTTGCTGTGCAGAAGCTCTTTAGTTTAATGAGATCCCATTTGTCAATTTTGGCTTTTGTTGCCATTGCTTTTGGTGTTTTAGACATGAAGTCCTTGCCCACGCCTATGTCCTGAATGGTATTGCCTAGGTTTTCTTGTAGGGTTTTAATGGTTTTAGGTCTAACATTTAAGTCTTTAATCCATCTTGAATTAATTTTTGTATAAGGTGTAAGGAAGGGATCCAGTTTCAGCTTTCTACATATGGCTAGCCAGTTTTCCCAGCACCATTTATTAAATAGGGAATCCTTTCCCCATTTCTTGTTTTTGTCAGGTTTGTCAAAGATCAGATAGTTGTAGATATGTGGCATCATTTCTGAGGGCTCTGTTCTGTTCCATTGATCTATGTCTCTGTTGTGGTACCAGTACCATGCTGTTTTGGTTACTGTAGCCTTGTAGTGTAGTTTGAAGTCAGGTAGCGTGATGCCTCCAGCTTTGTTCTTTTGGCTTAGGATTGACTTGGTGATGCGGGCTCTTTTTTGGTTCCATATGAACTTTAAAGTAGTTTTTTCCAATTCTGTGAAGAAAGTCATTGGTAGCTTGATGGGGATGGCATTGAATCTATAAATTACCTTGGGCAGTATGGCCATTTCATGATATTGATTCTTCCAACCCATGAGCATGGAATGTTCTTCCATTTGTTTGTATCCTCTTTGATTTCATTGAGCAGTGGTTTGTAGTTCTCCTTGAAGAGGTCCTTCACATCCCTTGTAAGTTGGATTCCTAGGTATTTTATTCTCTTTGAAGCAGTTGTGAATGGGAGTTCACTCATGATTTGGCTCTCTGTTTGTCTGTGATTGGTGTACAAGAATGCTTGTGATTTTTGTACATTGATTTTGTATCCTGAGACTTTGCTGAAGTTGCTAATCAGCTTAAGGAGATTTTGGGCTGAGACGATGGGGTTTTCTAGATATACAATCATGTCATCTGCAAACGGGGACAATTTGACTTCCTCTTTTCCTAATTGAATACCCTTTATTTCCTTCTCCTGCCTGATTGCTCTGGCCAGAACTTCCAGCACTATGTTGAATAGGAGTGGTGAGAGAGGGCATCCCTGTCTTGTGCCAGTTTTCAAAGGGAATGCTTCCAGTTTTTGCCCATTCAGTATGATATTGGCTGTGGGTTTGTCATAGATAGCTCTTATTATTTTGAGATATGTCCCATCAATACCTAATTTATTGAGAGTTTTTAGCATGAAGGGTTGTTGAATTTTGTCAAAGGCCTTTTCTGCATCTATTGAGATAATCATGTGGTTTTTGTCTTTGGTTCTGTTTATATGCTGGATTACATTTATTGACTTGCGTATGTTGAACCGGCCTTGCATCCCAGGGATGAAGCCCACTTGATCATGGTGTATAATAATAGCTAACATTTCTTGACCATTATTTTTGTGTCAGGCATGGTATTAAGTGTACATTATCTCATTTGATATTTATGGCAAGTTCATAAGACATGAATTACTTGGCTTTATTTTAAGATCAGAGACTTGATGTTTGGAGACATTTAGTAACTCATGCTAAGTCACATAGCTAATGAGTGGTAGAGCTAGGAGTTCAAATTAGGCAGCCCGAATACTGGAACCTCATCTGTAGTCACTATGACCACAAGCTCAGGGGAATAGACCAGGGGAGACTGTATGTAATTTTCTGCCAAAGAACCTAGCCATTTAAAGCCACAATATGCACACTGATCTTGACAAAGGAGAACTGGATCCATAGGGTAATGAATCTGGGGATAGGTGTTTTTAAATGATATTTTTAATATGTGATTAGAAATAGCTACATAGTTAATAATATTACTCTTTTCCCTTCTAATTTTACATACCTCTACCTTTAAATTGTACTGTAACTAATGTTTTAGAGACATAACATTTATTTTCAGTGTGAAAATAAAATATTTAATGCTGACATATTCAGAGATCAGGCAGGAATAAAAATTTAATTTCCAGGAAAATGACATGGTTTATGGAAAAATTTCTTAAGTATATTTATTACAGCCAGATATTCCATAACCACAGTTTTTCTCTTCCTTTAGAAATTTTTTCTTTGAATCTCTAGAATGATATTGCATCATTCAAAAGACTACTGTTATTTTTGCTTGCTAACAATATGTATGTTTATATGTGAATATATACATGTAATGTATTAATAAAGGCTAAAGAACCACATTTTGGATTTGCTCTTCTCTTGGAAGGTCTTAAATGAAGTTATTTATTTATTTTTTTAATTTGAAGAAAGCACAAAGTTGGAGTTCAGATTATTCATAGAGATCTGAAGGAGAGATTTTGCCCTCGGTGATTGTGTGTGTGTTTTTAAGACAGTACACATACATACTCTAAATTACTGTTTTACTTAGAATGCACATTGCTTGAAGGGCTGAACATTTTCTGATCTTTTGGTATATAGATAAGATAGGATGTCAGTGAATTTGACCTCTTAGATCTGTGTAATTACAAAATGATCTTATAGTTTTATATTTTTATAGCCTTATTACAGAGAAAAGGGCCTAGATTTGGTTAATGTATTATTGTTTAGTTTTCTTATCTACAGCATTTTCCTTCAGCATTATGAAGGTCTTAAACTATTACATGATTTGTATATCATTATTTATAATACGGAAAATTATTCCAACTGTCTTATACAATATTTGGAAAAACAACCATCCATCTTTGTACTAAGAGTTGAGTCAAGCCCAAGCTCTGCAATCAGTCAATAAATATTTCAGTGAATATATACCTTTTACCAGCAAGTCAAAGAACAGAAAAAGTTTTTAGAAAGGTTCCCAAATTCTCAGAGAGAATGGAGCATCAGTGCCCCAGAGAGATGGGCATCAGTGTAGTTATGGAGATGAGGTGTATATATCTACAATGATTAGGAAGATGTACTCTTTCTGAAATCTTCGGCCTAGCAACTCAGACTTCTAATGCCTCGGTTTCCTAACCTCCGAACTGAGGCTGATAATTTTACCACACTGAGAAGCCATGAGAATTAAATGATATAATATATTTTAAAAACTCTTCTGAGTCAAAGTACATGCATAGGCCGGGCGCGGTGGCTCACGCTTGTACTCCCAGCACTTTGGGAGGCCGAGGCAGGCGGATCACGAGGTCAGGAGATCGACACCACGATGAAACCCCATCTCTACTAAAAATACAAAAAATTAGCCGGGCGTGGTGGCGGGCGCCTGTAGTCCCAGCTACTCGGAGAGGCTGAGGCAGGAGAATGGCGTGAACCTGGGAGGCGGAGCTTGCAGTGAGCCGAGATTGCGCCACTGCACTCCAGCCTGGGCGACAGAGCGAGACTCCGTCTCAAAAAAAAAAAAAAAAGTACATGCGTAATTATTCTTCCTTTACTAGATAAGATGGAATACCACTCTCACGTTATCCTCTTAGTAGCTTTGGTGCCTAACAGTTTCTGACACAAGCCGGGCACTAAGTAGACGTTTAGTGAATGAATGACTGTTCCCAGATGATGTAGTACAGACTATTCTTGCTTTTATTTTATTTTTATTTTATTTCAAGACAGAGTCTTGCTCTGTTTCCCAGGCTAGAGTGCAGTGGCGTGATCTCGGCTCACTGCAACCTCCGCCTCCTGGGTTCAAGCGATTCTCCTGCCTCTGCCTACCAAATAGCTGAGACTACAGGTTCACGCCAGTATGTCCAGCCAATTTTTGTATTTTCAGTAGAGACAGGGTTTCACCATGTTGGCCAGGCTGGTCTTGAACTCCTGACCTCAGGTGATCCACCTGCCTCGGCCTCCCAAAGTGCTGGGATTACAGGCATGAGCCACCACGCCTGCCCTATTCTTGTTTTTTGTTTTGTTTTGTTTTGTTTTTTTTGAGACAGAGTCTCGCTCTGTCGCCCAGGCTGGAGTGCAGTGGCGCCAACTCGGCTCACTACAAGCTCCGCCTCCCAGGTTCACGCCATTCTCCTGCCTCAGCCTCCCGAGTAACTGGGACTACAGGTGCCCGCCACCACGCCCGTCTAATTTTTTGTATTTTTAGTAGAGACAGGCTTTCACCATGTTAGCCAGGATGGTCTCGATCTCCTGACCTCATAATCTACCCGCCTAGGCCTCTCAAAGTGCTGGGATTACAGGCGTGAGCCACCGCGCCCAGCCTATTCTTGCTTTTAGAATTAAAAAATCCGAGATGCGTGAGCCTGAAGTATACAGGGAAATGTTCAGGGAAATATCTGTTGTTGAATTTGGATTTAATTTGGGACTTGAAGGTAAGGCAGCATTTAAATAGAAGAGAAACAGGAAAGGAGTTCCAAGAGAAAGGGGTATTATAAACACAGGCACAGAAATGAGAAGAGAATCAGAGTATTCTAAGAAGTCATAGCTTGCATCCATATGCAACAAAAAATTTATTGATAAAATAAATTTTAGAATTATCCTTAATTTTTAAAATTTTAATCCTTAATTTTAAAAATTAAAGTATAATTCTAATATTGGTTATTTTATCAATACTTTCTAATCAGTATTTTTTTTATCAATAATTTTATATGTCAAGATAAATCTCTAAAGACAAAACTGCCCCCTGGGTTCAAGCGATTCTCCTGCCTCAGCCTACTGAGTAGCTGAGACTACAGGTTCACGCCACTATGTCCAGCTAATTTTTGTATTTTCAGTAGAGATGGGATTTCACCATGTTGGCCAAGCTGGTCTTGAACTCCTGACCTCAGGTGATCCACCTGCCTCAGCCTCCCAAAGTGCTGGGATTACAGGCGTGAGCCACCACGTCTGCCCTATTCTTGTGGTTGTTGTTTTTTTGAGACAGAGTCTCGCTCTGTCCCCCAGGTTTGGTAAGGTGTCAAACTTGGCATGATCTGTTAATATAATTGATGGACTTTAATCTTATATGCATATACATTTTATATAAAATGTGAAATCATTGTTGTCAGAAGGGTTCTTGCATAAATTTTCTCTTAATTCTTAGTAGAAATTCATTGTGAGATATTCAGTAATGCTTTTTTTTTGAGAAAAGAAAAAACTTAGATGTAGAAAGATCATATCATTTTGCTCTATTATTATAATACCATACACTTTATGCATGTTATAGTTTTCAAAGCATTTTTACTATATTATCTCATGGAGGAGAAGAAGGTTACTAGACAGAAGTTGAGAACTGCTAGAGCAATCATACAAGAGAAGGAAATAAAGCATATACAAATTGGAAAGGAAGATGTCAAATTATCCTTGTTTGTGGATGATATTATCTTATATTTGAAAAAATCTAAAGCCTCCACCAAAAAAACTATTAGAACTGATAAACAAAATCAGTAAAGTTGCAGGATACAACATCAACATACAAAAATTGTTTGCATTTCTGTATGCCAAAATGAATAATCTGAAAAACAAATCAAGAAAATAATACCATTTACAATAGAATAAAATTTACATTTACAAATAAAATGCCTAAGAATAAACTTAACCAAGGAAGTGAAAGATTTCCATGATGAAAGCTGTAAAACACTGAATGCAAGGATTTGAAGAGGACACATAAAATGGAAAGATAATCCATGTTCATGGTTTGGAAGAATCAATATTGTTAAAACGTCTATACTACCCAAAGCAATCTACAGATTCAATGCAATTCTTATCAAAACACCAATGACACTCTTCAAAGAAATAGAAAAAAAATCCTAAAATTTATTTGGAACCACAGAAGACTCAGAATAGCCAAAGCCATCCTGAGCAAAAACAAACAAAACAAAACAAAACTGGAGGGATCACAGTTTCTTACTTCAATTATAATACAGAGCTATTGCAACCAAAACAGCATGGTACTGGCATAAAAACAGACACACAGACCAAAGGAACAGGTTAGAGAACCTAGAAATGAATGTATATATCTATAGTGAACTCCTTTTTAACAAAGGTGCCAAGAACATACAATGAGGAAAGGACAGTCTCTTCAATAAATTGTGCTGAAAAAACTGGATATACATATGCAGAAGAACTAAAATATGCCCCCTATCTCTTTCCATTTACAAAAATCAAGTCAAAATAGAGTAAGACCTAATCTAAGACCTCAAACTATGAAACTACTAAACAAACAAACAAAAAACATTGGGGAAACTATCAAGGATATTGAATTGAACAAAAGTTTCTTGAGTAATCCCCCACAAGCACAGGCAATCAAAACAAAAATGGAGAAACAGGTTCATATCAAATTAAAAAGCTTATGCACAGCACAGGAAACAATCAACAAAGTGAAGAGGCAACTCACAGAATGGGAGTAGATATTTGCAAACTATCCATTTGAAATAGGATTAATAACCAGAATACATAGGGATCTCAAACAACTCAATAGGAAAAATAAAATAATCTGATTAAAAAAGGGACAAAGATCTGAATAGACATTTCTCAAAAGAAGACTTAAATGGCAATCAGATATATGTAAAGGTGCTCAACATCACTGATCATCAGAGAAATGCAAGTCAAAACTACAATGAGGTATCATCTCACCCCAGTTAAAACAGATTTTTATCCCAAAACCAGGAAATAAATTGGTGAGGAAGTGGAGAAAAAGGAACACTTGTACACTGCTGTTGGGAATGTAAATTAGTACAACCACTATGGAGAGCAGTCTGGAGATTCCTCAAAAACCTAAAAATAGAACTACCATATGATCCGGAAATTCCACTGCTAGATAAATACCCAAAAGGAAGGCAATCAGGATATCAAAGAGATATCTGCATTCCCATGTTTCAGTACTATTCACAACAGTTAAAATTTGGAAGCAACCAAAGTGTCTATTAACAGATGAATGGATAAAGAAAATGTGGTCAGATACACAATGGAGTACTATTCAGCCGTAAAAAGAATGAGATCTTGTTATTTGCAATAACATGGATGGAACTAGAGAACATTATTTTAAGTGAAATAAGCCAGGCAAAGAAAAGTAAACTTGGGATGTTCTCACTCATTTGTGGGAGCTAGAAAGTAAAACAATTGAATGATGGTTACCAGAGTCTGGGAATGAAAGTGGGGTAGATGGGGAGTGGGAATGGTCAATGGGCATAAAAATATAGTTAGATAGAATGAGTAAAATCTAGTATTTGATAGCACAAAAGAGTGATTGCAGTAAAAAAAAAAGTGTTATACATTTAAAAATAACTATTAGTATAGTTAGAATGTTTGTAACACATAGAAATTATAAATGCTTGAGGTAATGTATATCCCACTTATCCTGATGAGATTATTACACATTTTATGCCTATATCAAAACATCTCATGTACCCCATAAATATATACACCTACTATGTATCCATTAAAGAAAAAGAAATTGAGAATGATAACTTAACCTTAGTTCTGTTTATTAAAAGACTATCTTTGAGTAAACCTGAGTAAATCTCCTGTTTTCTGAGCCTTTCTCATTTATGAAATGAAATTTGAATAGATCACAACATAGGGTTTTTTTGGTTGCAAAATACTTTTAAAAATCACTCTTAATGTAACCTGTACAATAAGTAAAACAGATAGATATCTTCTCCTACTTTGAAAATATGAAATCTCAGGATTGGAGAGCTTGTCACTTAATTAGAAAATGATGGAGCCAGGCCCAGAGCACTAGAAATCTGACTCTGAATGTTTTGCTATTACAGAAGGCATTTCATAAAATTTGCATTCTTAAATCTGATTTGGCTAATCTGTTAAAATTTCCCCTAAATACTTTAATATTTACAACTTAAATGTCATCAATATTTTTCAGCAAAACAGCTGAAAAGCTATATGTTTACTCACATGATTTGCCAGTTGCTCCATAATGAACAAAGGGTGATTATTTCTGGAGATTTTGTGCTTTGTCTTGGATAACAATCATGTTGAAGCAGTGATAACTAAAGTAATATGATGAGGCAATAAGAACTAAAGTTGAAAACTTGCCCTTTGTCTCTGAAACAGCGTTAATCTCTTTTACTGTACCCCAGCAAATAAAACAAGAGGAGAGTAAAGAAATATGTTAGTGTTGATAAGCATAAAACATTACACTAAATGCATCTAGGAGCAATGACATTTTTTACTTCGCAGCTTACACGTACCTACCATCTAGCACCTCCTACAGCAGAGAGCGATCTTGATTTTTATTTATACTTCCTGAGGTCTGTTATTTTGATGTTGTTCTTAATTTTTATTTTTAATTTAATTTTAAGTTCCAGGATGCATGTGCAGGATGTGCAGGCTTGTTACATAGGTAAATGTGTGCCATGGTGGTTTACTGCACCTATCAACCCATCACCTAGGTATTAAGCCCAGCATGCATTAGCTATTTTTCCTGATGCTCTCCCTCCCCTCATAACGCCCCCACCTGCCGACGGGCCCCAGTATGTGCTGTTCCCTTTTCCTTCATTTTTTATTTTTTATATATACTTTAAGTTCTGGGATACATGTGCAGATCGTGCAGGTTTGCTACATAGGTATACACGTGCCATGGTGGTTTGCTGCACCCCTCAACCCATCATCTACATTAGGTATTTCTCCTAATGCTATCCCTCCCCTAGCACCCCACACCCTGACAGGCCCTGGTGTGTGATGTTCCCCTCCCTGTGTCCATGCGTTTTCATTGTTCAACTCCCATGTATGAGTGAGAACATGCAGTGTTTGATTTTCTGTCCTTGTGATAGTTTGCTGAGAATGATGGTTTCCAGCTTCATCCATGTCCCTGCAAAGGACATGAACTCATCCATTTTTACGGCTGCATAGTATTCCGTGGTGTATATGTGCCACATTTTCTTTATCCAGTCTGTCATTGATGGGTGTGTGAGTTGGTTCCAAGTCTCTGCTATTGTGAATAGTGCTGCAATAAACATATGTATGCATGTGTCTTTATAGCAGAATGATTTATAATCCTTTGGGAATATACCCAGTAATGGGATTGCTGGGTCAAATGGTATTTCTGGTTCTAGATCCTTGAGGAATTGTCACACTGACATCCACAATGGTTGAACTAATTTATATTCCCCCCAACAGTGTAAAAGCATTCCTATTTCAACACATCCTCTCCAGCATCTGCTGTTTCCTGACTTATAATTATCGACATTCTAACTGGCATGAGATAGTATCTCATTGTGGTTTGCTTTGCGTTTCCCTAATGCCCAGTGATGATGAGCTTTTTTTCATATTTTTCTTGGCTGCATAAATGTCTTCTTTTGAGAAGTGTCTGTTCATATCCTTCATTCACTTTTTGATGGGTTGTTTTTTTCTTGTGAATTTGTTGAAGTTCTTTGTAGATTCTGGATATTAGCCCTTTTACAAGTGGCTAGATTGCAAAATTTTTCTCCCATTCTTGAGGTTGCCTATTCACTCTGATGATAGTTTCTTTTGCTGTGCAGAAGCTCTTTAGTTTAATCAGATCCCATTTGTCAATTTTGGTTTTTGATGCCATTGCTTTTGGCGTTTTAGTCATGAAGTCTTTGCCCATGCCTATGTCCTGAATGATATTGCCTAGCTTTTCTTTTAGGGTTTTTATGGCTATAGGTCTTAGGTTTAAGTCTTTAATCCATCTCGAGTTAATTTTTGTATAAGGTCTAAGGAAGCAGTCCAGTTTCAATTTTCTGCACATGGCTAGCCAGTTTTCTCAACACCATTTATTAAATAGGGAATCCTTTCCCCATTGCTTGTTTCTATCAGGTTTGTCAAAGATCAGATGGTTGTAGATGTGTGGCATTATTTCTGAGGCCTTTGTTCTGTTTCATTGTTCTGTATATCTGTTTTGGTACCAGTACTGTACCAAAACAGTGCTATTTTGGTTACTGTGGCCTTGTAGTATAGTATGAAGTCAGGTAGCATGATGCTTCCAGCTTTGTTCTTTTTGTTTAGGATTGTCTTGGCTATATGGACTCTTTTTTGATTCCATATGAAATTTAAAGTAGTTTGCTCTAATTCTGTGAAGAAAGTCAATGGTAGCTTGATGGGGATAGCATTGAATTTATAAATTACTTTGGGCAGTATGGCCATTTTCACGACATTAATTCTTTCTCTCCATGAGCTTGGAATATTTTTCCATTTGTTCCTATCCTCTCTTATTTCCTTGAGCAGTGGTTTGTAGTTCTTCTTGAAGAGGTCCTTCACATCCCTTGTAAGTTATATTCCTAGGTATTTTATTCTCTTTGTAGCAATTGAGAATGGGAGTTCACTCATAATTTGGCCCTCTGTCTGTTATTGATGTATAGGTATATACACCAATATATATATGCTTGTGATTTTTGCACATTGATTTTGTATCCTGAGACTTTGCTAAAGTTGCTTATCAGCTTAAGGAGATTTTGGGCTGAGATTATGGGGTTTTCCAAATATACAACCATGTCATCTGCAAACAGAGACAATTTGATTTCCTCTCTTCCTATTTGAATACCATTTATTTCTTTCTCTTGCCTGATTGGCCTGGCCAGAACTTCCAATACTATGTTGAATAGGAGTGGTGAGAGAAGGCATCCTTGTCTTGTGCCAGTTCTCAAAGGGAATGCTTCTGGCTTTTGCCTATTCAGTATGATATTGGCTGTGGGTTTGACATAAATAGCTCTTATTATTTTGAGATATGTTCCATCAATACCTAGTTTATTGAGAGTTTTTAGCATGAAGGGGTGTTGAATTTTATCACAGGCCTTTTCTGCATCTATTGAGATAATTATGTGGTGTTTGTCATTGGTTCTGTTTATGTGATGGATTGCGTTTATTGACTTGTGTATTTTTGAGCCAGCCTTGCATCCCAGGGATGCAGCCAACTTCATTGTAGTAGATAAACTTTTTGATGTGCTGCTGGATTTGGTTTTCCAGTATTTTATTGAGGATTTTCCCACTGATGTTCATCAGCGACATTGGCCTCAAATTTTCTTTTTTTTTGTTGTGTCTCTGCCATGTTTTGGTATTAGGATGATTCTGGCCTCAAAATGGGTCAGGGAAAAGTCCCTTTATTGTTTGGAATAGTTTTAGAAGGAATGGTACCCACTCCTCTTTGTACCTGTGGTAGAATTCGACTGTGAATCCGTCTGGTCCTGGGCTTTTTTTTGGATGGTAGGCTACTAATTACTGCCTCAGTTTCAGAACTTGGTATTGGTCTATCGAGGGATTCGACTTCTTCCTGGTTTAGCCTTGGGAGGGTGTATGTGTCCAGGAATTTATCCGTTTCATCTAGATTTTCTAGTTTATTTGCATAGAGGTGTTTATAGTATTTTCTGATGGTAGTTTGTATTTCTGTGGGATCAGTAGTGATATCCCCTTTATCATTTTTTATTGTGTCTATTTGATTCTTCTCTCTTTTCTTCTTTATTAGTCTGGCTAGTGGTCTATCTATTGTGTTAATCTTTTCCAAAAATCAGCTCCTGGATTCATTGATTTTTTTTGAAGGGTTTTTCATGTCTCTATCTCCTTCAGTTCTGCTCTGATCTTAGTTATTTCTTGTTTTCTGCTAGCTTCTGAATGTGTTTGCTCTTGCTTCTCTAGTTCTTTTAATTGTGTGGTTAGAGTGTCCATTTTAGATCTTTCCCACTTTCTCCTGCGGGCATTTAGTGCTATAAATTTCCCTCTAAACACTGCTTTAGCTGTGTCCCAGAGATTCTTGTACCTTATGTCTTTGTTGTCATTGGTTTCAAAGAACTTATTTATTTCTGCAGTAATTTCTTTATTTGCCCAGTAGTGTTATTCAGAAGCAGGTTGTTCAGTTTCCACGTACTTGTGTGGTTTTGAATCAGTTTCTTAATGCTAAGTTCTAATTTGATTGCACTGTGGTCTGAGAGACAGTTTGTTATGATTTCTGTTCTTTTGCATTTGCTGAAGAGTGTTTTATTTCCAATTATGTTGTCAATTTTAGAATAATAGCAATGTGGTGCTGAGAAGAATGTTGATTTAGGGTGGAGAGTTATGTAGATGTCTATTAGGTCCACTTGGTCCAGAGCTGAGTTCAAGTCCTGAATATCCTTGTTAATTTTTTGTCTTGTTGATATGTCTAATATTGACATTGGGGTGTTAAAGTCTCCCACTATTATTGTGTGGTAGTCTAACTCTCTTTGTAGGTCTCTAAGAACTTGCTTTATGAATCTGGGTGCTCCTGTATTGGGTACATATATATTTAGGATAGTTAGCTCTTCTTGTTGCATTGATCCCCTTACCATTATGTAATGCCGTTCTTTGTCTTTTTAAATCTTTGTTGGTTTAAAGTCTGTTTTATCAGAGACTAGGAATGCAACCCCTGCTCTTTTTTTGATTTCCATTTGATTGGTAAATATTCCTCCATCCCTTTATTTGAGCCTATGTATGTCTTTGCACGTGAGATTGGTCTCCTGAATACAGCATACTGATGGGTCTTGACTCTTTATCAAATTCGCCAGTCTGTGGCTTTTGATTGGGGTACTTAGCCCATTTACATTTAAGGTCAATATTGTTGTGTGTGAATTTGATCCTGTCATTATGATGCTAGCTGGTTATTTTGCTGATTAGTTGATGCAGTTTCTTCATAGTGTTGTTGGTCTCTACAATTTGGTATGTTTTTGCAGTGGCTGGTACCAGTTTTTCCTTTCCATATTTAGTGCTTCCTTCAGGAGCTCTTGTAAGGCAGGCCTGGTAGTGATAAAATATCTCAGTGTTTGCTTGTCTGTAAAGGATTTTATTTCTCCTTCGCTTATGAAGCTTAGTTTGGCTGGATATGAAATTCTAGGTTGAAAATTCTTTTCTTTAAGAATGTTGAATATTGGCCCCCACTCTCTTCTGGTTTGTAGGGTTTCTGCAGAGAGATCTGCTGTTAGTCTGATGGGCTTCCCTTTGTGGGTAACCCGACCTTTCTCTCTGGCTGCCCTTAACATTTTTTCCTTCATTTCGACCTTTGTGAATCTGACAATTATGTGTCTTGGGGTTGCTCTTCTTGAGGAGTATCTTTGTGGTGTTCTCTGTATTTCCTGAATTTGAATGTTGGCCTG
Organism: Symphalangus syndactylus; assembly: GCF_028878055.3. Taxonomy (NCBI): domain Eukaryota; kingdom Metazoa; phylum Chordata; class Mammalia; order Primates; family Hylobatidae; genus Symphalangus; species Symphalangus syndactylus. The sequence continues at coordinate 37,837,749 of NC_072431.2, forward strand.
CCTTGCTAGGTTGGGGAAGTTCTCCTGGATAATATCCTGAAGAGTGTTTTCCAGCGTGGTTCCATTCTCCCCATCACTTTCAGGTACACCAATCAAATTTAGGTTTGGTGTTTTCACATAGTCCCACATTTCTTGAAAGTTTTGTTCATTCCTTTTCATTCTTTTTTCTCTAATCTCATCTTCACACTTTATTTCATTAAGTTGATCCTCAATCTCTGATATCCTTTCTTTCACTTGATCAATTTGGCTATTGATAATTGTGTATGCTTCACGAAGTTCTCGTGCTGTTTTTCAGCTCCATCAGGTCATTTATGTCTTTCTCTAAACTGGTTATTCTAGTTAGCAATTCCCCTAGCCTTTTTTTCAAGGCTTCCTTGGATTGGGTTAGAACATGCTCCTTTAGCTTGGAGGAGTTTGCTATTACCCACCTTCTGAACCCTACTTCTGTCAATTTGTCAAACTCATTCTTCATCCAGTTGGTTTCCTTGCCAGCAAGGAGTTGTGATTATTTGGAGGAGAAGAGGCATTCTGGCTTTTGGAGTATTCAGCCTTTTTTACACTGTTTTTCCTTATGTTCTTGGATTTATCTACCTTTGGTCTTTGATGTTGGTGACCTTCAGATGGGGTTTCTGTGTGGATGCCCTTTTTGTTGATGTCGATGTAATTCTTTTCTGTTTGTTAGTTTTCCTTCTAACAGTCAGGGCCCTAAGCTGCAGGTCTGTTGGAGTTTGCTGGAGGTCCACTCTGGCCCTGTTTGCCTGGGTATCACCAGCGGAGGCTGCAGGACACCCTGCTGCCTGTTCCTTCCTCTGGAAGCTTCATCCTAAAGGGGCACCAGCCAGATGCCAGCAGAAGCTCTACTGTATGAGGTGTCTGTCGACTCCTGCTAGGAGGTGTCTCCCAGTCAGGAGGCATGGGGGTCAGGGACCCACTTGAGGATACAGTCTGTCCCTTACCAGAGCTTGAATGCTGTGCTGGGAGATCCACTGCTCTCTTCAGAGCTGACAGGCAGGAATATTTAAGTTGCACCCACAGCCACCCCTTCCGCCAGTTGCTCTGTCCCAGGGAGATGGGAGTTTGATCTATAAGCCCCTGACTGGGGCTGCTGCCTTTCTTTCAGAGATGCCCTGCCCAGAGAGGAGGAATCTAGAGAGGCAGTCTGGCTACAGTGGCTTTTCTGAGCTGCAGTGGGCTCCACCCACTTTGAACTTCCTGGCACCTTTTTACACTGTGAGGGGAAAACTGCCTACTCAAGCCTCAGTAATGCCAGACACCCCTCCCCTCACCAAGCTTGAGCATCCCAGGTTGACTTCAGACTGCTGTGCTGGCAACGAGAGTTTTAAGCCAGTGGATCTCAGCTTGCTGGGCTCCGTTGGGATGGGATCCACTGAGCTAGACCACTTGGCTCCTTGGCTTCTAGCCCCTTTCCAGAGAAGTGAACAGTTCTGTCTTGCTGACGTTCCAGCTGCCACTGTCACTGGGGTATGAAAAAAAAACTCCTGCAGCTAGCTCACTGTCTGCCCAAACAGGTGCCCAGTTTTGTGCTTGAAACCCAGGCCCTGGTGGTGTAGGCACCCAAGGGAACCTCCTGCTCTGTGGGTTGCGAAGACATAGGAAAAACATAGTATCTGGGCCGGGATGCACTGTTCCCCATGGCACAGTCCTTCACAGGTTCCCTTGGCTAGGGGAGAGAGTTCCCTGACCCCTTGCGCTCCCTGAGTGAGGTGACGCCCCACCCTACTCTGGCTCGCCCTTTGGCTGCACCTGTTCTCTAGCCAGTCCCAGTGAAATGAGCCGGGTACCTCAGTTGGAAATGCAGAGATCACGTGCCTTCTGGGTTGATCTTGATGGGAGCTGCAGACTAGAGCTGTTCCTATTCGGCGATCTTGCCAGCCAATCTGTTGTTCCCTTTTCTGTGTCCATGTGTTCTAATTGTTCAGCTCCCACTTATAAGTGAGAACATGCAGTGTTTCGTTTTCTGTTCCTGCATTAGTTTGCTGAGGATAATGGCTTCCAGCTCCATCCATGTTCCTGCAAAGGACATGATCTTTCTCCTTTTTATGGCTGCATAGTAATCCATGGTGTATATATAACACATTTTCTTTTTAAAATCCAGCCTATGATTGAAAGGCATGTGGGTTGATCTCATGTCTTTGCTATTGGGAATAGTGCTGCAGTGAACATATGCATGCATGTATCTTTATAATAGAATGATATATATTCTTTTGGGTGTATATGCAGTAATGGGATTGCTGGGTCAAATGGTATTTCTCATTCTAAGTCTTTGAGGAAGTACAACACTGTCTTCCACAATGGTGAACTAATTTACACTCTCACCAACAGTGTGAAAGCATTCCTACTTCTCCACAGCCTTGCCAGCATCTGTTGTTTTTTGACTTTTTAATAATCACCATTCTGACTGGCGTGAGATGGCAAATCACTGTGGTTTTAATTTGCATTTCTCTAATGATCAGTGATGTTGAGCTTTTTTTCATGTTTTTGGCCACATAAATGTCTTCCTGAGAAGTGTCTGTTCATGTCCTTTGCCCACTTTTTAATGTTTTTGTTTGTTTGTTTGTTTTTTGTAAATTTGTTTAAGTTCCTTGTAGATTCTGGATATTAGATCTTTGTCAGTTGTACAGATTGTAAAAATGTTCTCCCATTCTGTAGAATGTCTGTTCACTCTGATGATCGTTTCTTTTGCTGTGCAGAAGCTATTTAATGTAATTAGATACCATTTGTCAATTTTTGCTTTTGTTGCAATTGCTTTTGACATTTTCATCATGAAACCTTTACCTGTGCCCATGTCCTGAATGGTATTGCCTAGATTTTCTTCTAGGGTTTTTATACTTTTCTGTTTTAAATTTAAGTCTTTAAGCCATCTTGAGTTAATTTTTGTATAAGGTTTAAGGGAATGGTCCAGTTTCAATGTTTTGCATATGGCTAGCCAGTTTTACCAGCATCGTTTATTAAATAGGGAATCATTTTCCCATTGCTTGTTTTTGTCAGGTGTGTCAAAGATCAGATGGTTGTAGATGTGTGATCTTATTTCTGAGATCTCTATTCTGTTCCATTGGTCTATGTGTCTGTTTTTGTACCAGTATCATGCTGTTTTGGTTACTGTAGGCTTATAGTGCAGTTTGAAGTTGGGTAGCCTGATGCCTCCAGCTTTTTTAGCTATACATGTTCTTTTTTTGGTTCTGCGTGAATTTTAAAGTAGTGTTTTCTAATTCTATGAAGACTGTCAATGGTAGTTTAATGGTAATAGCATTGAATCTACAAATAACTTTGGGCAGTATGGCCATTTTCATGGTGTTGATTATTTCTATCTATGAGCATGGAATGTTTTTCCATTTGTTTGTGTCCTCTTTGATTTCCTTGACCAGTGGTTTGTAGTTCTCTTTGAAGAGGTCCTTCATTTCCCTTGTTAGCTGTGTTCCTAGGTATTTTATTCTCTTTCTAGCAATTGTGAATGGAAGTTCATTTATGATTTGGCTCTTTGCTTGTTTATTGTTGGTGTATAGGAATGTTTCTAATTTTTGCACATTGATTTTGTATCCGAGACTTTGCTGAAGTTGCTTATCAGCTTAATTTGCATTTAAGCTGAGATGATGGGGTTTTCTAGATATAGGATCATGTCATCTGCAAACAGATGGTTTGACTTCCTCTCTTCCCATTTGAACACCCTTTATTTCTTTCTCTTGCCTGATTGCCCTGGCCAGAACTTCCAATACTATGTTGAATAGGAGTGGTAAGAGAGGGCATCCTTGTTTTGTGCTGGTTGTCTTTAATTTTTTAAGTGTTCTGTTTGTAACTGTCTAATGTCTCATGATTTCTTTTACATTAGTAATCAGTATAATAATGTAAGCTTTATGAGGACAGGAATTTTTGTCTGCTTTGTTCACTGATGTGTTCTCAGTGCTTAAATAGTGTCAGCACATAGTAGGTACACAGTAAGTATTTGTTAAATAAAAACTGTATTAGTCCATTATCATGCTGCTATGAAGAAATACCTGAGACTGGGTAATTTATAAAGAAAACAGGTTTAATTGACTCACAGTTCTGCATGGCCAGGGAGACCTCAGGAAACTTATAATCATGGCAGAAGGCATCTCTTCACAGGGTGGCAGGAGAGAGAATGAAAGCCAGGCAAAGGGGGAAACCCCTTATAAAACCATTAGTTCTTGTGAGAACTCACTCACTATTAAGAGAACAGCATGGAGGAAACCGCCGATTATTCCATTATCTTCACCTTGTCCCACCCTTGACATGTGGGGATTATTAGAATTCAAGGTGAGATTTGGGTGGGGACACAGAGCCAAGTCATATCAAATACATTTAAAAATTGTCTCCAAATCGATTCTTATTTTTTTAAAAAAAGAAGTGTTTTGCAACCTAGAGTGCAGTTGTTAGTAAAAGTAATTTAAATAGGAGAGACGTTTTCTTTCTGAATGAGTTTTTTTTTCTTTTCTAAAAATTTGATACACAATATTTGATGCTTGGACATTTTTGGTTGTTTCTACATATAGTTTTCAAAATAAAGAAGAAACAGTATTTATTTTAGGTAACTATAATGTTACCTAAAAGAAAGTTAGGGACTCTGCTTCCTTCTTATTTATGTGCCTCTCCCATTGTTACATTGTTTGCAGATAAGAAAAATATAGAGATTACATTTCCCCCTGCTTTTCCCAACTTTTCAGCTTCACTGATTATTCTTTCTCCCCCTTTCCTCATTCCAGTGCCCACTTATGCCTTCTCTTTTCTGATCGTGTGCTTCCCCCTCCATACAATCAAAATGCATTTGACATGAATGATGAAAAATATAACTAAGGGGGTGAGGGTGGGTCAGGTACCTGGGGACCTGAACCCAGGTCACCATCTTTACACTGCAGTCTGTGTTTCTGGATTTACACAGGTGAAATGTTGACCTAGAAGTACAGCCTGTGGAACAAACTACTACAGCTTTAAGCTGTGAAGGTTTATCAAAAAAGAGCAGAAACAAAGGCAAGCAGATGGCTAAAGATGAAGGTCACATCAGATTGAGAAGTTTGTCAAAATGTGATGACATAGGTAATCTGTAAACTGTTATTGCGCCTAGCTGGAGGTGCTGAAAAACATTTTGAAATTACAAAAAACAATGGAGTCGCCAGCACAGAGGCAGGAATGATAGCCTGGAGTGGTTCTGGTCTATGGATGAATGCCAGATGTGGAAAGCGACATATCTGGAATTAATGATATTAAACATGCTTTTCTTTTATGCTCAATAATAACTCTATTATGATTGATACAAACCGCAGACACTTTATCTAGTACAAATGGAATCGTCTGTCATTGACTATATTAAATCATCAATTTCTGCATGATGAGGATCGTTTAGGGTAACTAATCATCTGTCTCGTTCTGAAGTCTTTAAGGCTGATCAGATAACGTTTTGAATACTGCCTGAGCAACCATGACAATCTAACCCTTCCATGTAAGGATTGAGAGGGGCCCATTATGCCGTCAAAGCCTCTGGAAATATCACAGCTCTTTCTCTACATAATACCCTGCTGTAAATAAATCACTCTCCACCGCAAACTTTATTGATCACAAGCACTTCCATGCTTGTGTCTAGTGAAGTCTCTACAGAATAAAATGCTGCTTTATATTTTGTCTTGTCAAAATATTAAACGGCTCTGTCAAGCGGAGTCAGGGTAGCAGTGATGGTGTAATTCTGCTGTAGCCCTTCTCATTCCCTCCTTCTATCTCAGCTGCCAAGCTTACAAAGCAGGATTTTTTTTTATAAACTTTCCAATTATAGTCTCGTAAGATTATGAAGCCTTAAGATAAAGTGTCCTAATTTAGAGTAGTGGAGTACTGAACTCCTAGGAAAGCAACTGTTAGATAAAACAGCATTTCTCACAAGGAAAAAGATAACCTGGCTTATTTATATACACAACTTTAATGGGCAGTGGGAGTTAGGCTGAAAAAAAAATCTCTTTCATTTTACCTCGCAAAACAGAGGGAGGGTAGAATCTAAATGAATTTGCACTAAAGTGCTTATTATTCATACTTAGGAAATTATGTGTTATGATCTAAACCAGCTTATGGGGGGCAGATGGGAAGACTGAGTTGAAACTGAAGTCCACCATTAATGCAATACATATTTTCCAAATGGCATGGATAGGGTATGTAGCCACTAAGTGTTATCACATACTGTAATATGTTTGTGGCAACACCCAGAAACAACAAGCAAATTCAAAGGGTAATTTACTGCTTGCTAATGCTGAATTTCCTGGACAGCATATGGTTTTAATGCAATCGAAAAGTAGTTTCTTCTTTTGTCCCTTATAAAGGGGTAGAATTTTGCTTTCAATAGGGCAAGGAAAAAGACTGAAATCACTTAGAGAAGAGTATAAGATTTAGTGTACTGGGCCATTAGTGCTGCATGGAGGACGCTGGGTTTGATCTTTATTCCCTTTTGGAAGATCATTAACTCTTTTAGACATTTAGCAAATAACCTCTTCCAAGGCTTACAAGAGTTTATACACCATCAGAAGAGTGCATTTTGCTTCTGTCTTGTCTGTTTCTGAACCAGATATTTATTGAAGCTTTTGTTTGGTCATTTGTAAAAAGAAGTTAAGCTATAAGATGAATTGATAATCCCAGACAGTGAATTAATTTTGGAGGCATAAAAACTGGACGCCACAAAAACTGCAAGTGCAAGTCTCATCATGGACCTCTGTGTATACCTCTGTTCCTGGCTCAAAGAGATTCTAGTGAAGACGGGAGAACAAATTTTAGCTTAGGGACAGGGTTAAACCCACTGGCATATTTCAAAGAAGCAAGTAAACAGCTTTTTTTGATGGTAATAAATTTGAACCATCAACAACCTTAGCTTAATTCAAGTTCTAATTCATCTCCATAGTTCCCTCACCAGTATTTTTTTAAAGTACTATAATGGGCAGTAAACTCAAAGATAGTGGTGTCAATCTCCAACAGTTTTTTTATTTTAAGACAATGTGGAAGTTGATAAATTCTACTGAATTATAGAGTCTCTTTCCAAGTAACTAAGCCGTGTATTTTCTTGTGAGTGAAATAAAATGTGCAAATATATTTGCAAATATATTGTGGAAAGTATTTTGTTTAAAGCTGGAGCCATTTCCGTCTTATTCAGGAAAGATTCACTAAATCTGTCCACAGGCTAGTTACTCCTTGTTTCACCAGAAACAGCCCCTGACCTTGAGAGGCTTCAGGTTTATTGAGGAAGACTCACTTGTAAACAAGTAACAACAGTGCAGTCTGAGAAGAGCTGTGGTGTAGGTACCTCCCACATCTGTGTTAGCCCTTTTTCTGTATTTTACCATAAGATGTATGGTAATTATTTTTCATGTAGCAGTTTAATAGACATTGGTGGTTTATGCCTGCTAATTTTCTTAGAACAGCCTCTTGTTTTTGTTCCCTTCACTGATCTCGAAGCAGGTGGAACTGACCTTACTTCCACCTTCACCTGGCCGGAGTGGGGACATAATGCAGGCCTTGACAACATGGGCAGTACAACCTCTGGCTATGTTGATTTATTCCAGGATAGACAGTAGCATGGTCAGGAAGAGGCAGAGTCAGGTTATTCCTCAGGCATGGTGGCTTCTCTAGTGCATGTTCCTAACCACTGTGCTTTACAGTCTCTCAGGCTATCCAATGTAGAGGTGAGTGAATGGGTAAAATGTTGAAGGTAAAAAGACCCATGCCAGTCCAATGAGATTCACTGTTGGGACTTTTACTGAAACGCTATTTCTGCTGATTTGCTGAGCTGGTATGCCTGGGGAAGTCCAAGTGCCACCATTAATGAAGAAAGAAGTCCCCGGAGAAGGAAGTCAAACACAGAAGAAAGAGCTGAGAGGTGCAGAAATGGAGAAAGAGTGAAACACTGGAAAGATTAAATGAGCTGGGTGGTATCATTTGATACCCTGGATCCAGCCATTCCTCAAACATCTATCTCTGGACTTTTCAGTTTCAAGAGCCAAGAACAACTGGCTACTCTTGCTGAAGCTAGTTTGAGTTAAATTTCTCTACAAATTAACAATGTAGTTAAAGAGATACCTCCTTAAAGACTCAATTGGTAGAAAATAAAGTACTGTCTCTAAAGGATCACAGAAGAATGTTGAGTTAGATTCAATGGCAGAGGCTGTGAGAAGGAGCCTCCAGGGCAAAGTCATCATTTATCTTTAAAATAGCACTTTAATTTTCTACTAACCTTGTTATTGGGTCAAAAACCTTCCTATTATTAGAAACCAGCTGATAATTGTACACTGTAATTTCTATTAGAAGATTTAAAATATCTATTATCTAAATATTTGTTTTCCTTCTATTTAGTAAGCATTTTCTCTTAGTTTCTGGGTTTCCCTTGGTTTGCACAGCAGATAGTTATAAAAGTTGTATAAATCCTCTTCCGTATATGAAGGTATCATTTAATATCCTGTGAGGCAGCTCTTTTCAGGCACCAGGAAACCCATTATTATAGCATCCCTGAAAGTGTTAATGCAGTTTCCTCAAGTACCTAGCATACTCCTGGGGAGTAGCTTACACTGTGGGAGAATCTAGGTCAATGTGCATGACTGAAAATAGCTTAACAGTGAATCCAATATGAATTGAAAAAATAATGAGATGAGATCCTAGCCATGAGATACCCTGACTGGACTGATATTAGGTCTAAAAATCAAGCATTCCAGGTCTTAGAATAGGTGTATTGGTCAGCACAATTTTCTTTCCTGGCCTTGCTGAACTGTTTTAAAGGAATGCTGGATGTTTAGATCTAAGTTCAGCCAAAGAGGCTGCCAAAAAGACAAAGGATCCTGTTTCATATAGAAGCCAGATTGCAGTTTGGAAGGGAAATAAAAACTTCTAGTTAACTGACATTACATCTCTAGGCAATTTTACATTTTTGTTCAGGATTCCATTACTATCCCCTGAAGATACTACATTTTCTAACATTAATAATTTGACTGTAAAAAGAAAAATTCAAACCTCTCACTGTTCTGAAATTTGGTAAACAGAGAGATCATGTTGGGAAGTGAAAAACACAATATTTTTTATTTTGGGGAAAAAAATGGGTTCAGATTACTTTGTCACTCTTGAAATATAAAATGCTTAAATGGTTGCTATCACATTCCTGGTGTTTATTGTAGGGAAATAGTTTACTGATAAGCTGAATCTCATGAAGTAAGACTATTTTCTTTCTTTTTTTTTTCTTTTTTTGAGACAAAGTGTCACTCTTGTCGCCTACGCTGGAGTGCAGTGGTGAGATTTCGGCTTACTGCAACTTCCACCTCCCGGGTTCAAGCGATTCTCCTGTCTCAGTCCCTCAGGTAGCTGGGATTACAGGCGCACGCCACCACGCCCACCTCCCTTTTTGTATTTTTAGTAGAGACAGGGTTTCACCATGTTAGCCAGGCTGGTCTCGAACTCCTGACCTCAAGTGATCCACCTGCTTCGGCCTCCCAAAGTGCTGGAATTACAGGTGTGAGCCATTATAAGTAACAGACCGCTTAATTTTTTCCCCCCACTGATACAAGTTATAATTAAGCATTTGGCAATAGCATTAATAATAAATTCAATTCTATCATTATGCCAGCTAGGTAGTATCTCTGAAAAGGTCTTATTTTTGTCATAACCTTAAACTATTCAATTCTTTCCCAATTAAAGTCAACAAATAACTTTTGAGTGTTTGCCATTGGATGGTCTGTTTGCTCGATACCACCCTGCTAGATACTGTATGTTAAAGGAAGGTGTTGAGGATATAGTTGCTACTGACATGGAAATTTCAAACAAATTGCATCACTGGGGTTAGTTGGTGAGGGACTGGGGCAAGGAGGCAGAAATATATGCAATTATCGATAGTGTGAGGTAAACTAAAGTTAGTGCTCAGTGGAGGCACAGGCGCTATAGGAGATACAAGAAAGTAATTAATTCTAAGTAACAGGCTCGGGGATGACATTGTGAAAATAATCTTAGGTTTGAATTTACAAGTGTTTGAGACATGAAGTAGGCATTCCAAGTTGAAAGAACAGCATAATCAAAGGCATGGAAGCATGAAAGTGTGTGTTGTGATTTAGGAACACTGAATTAATTGGGGATGTTTGTAGTTCAGGAGTTGAAGAAGGTTGAGCTGAGTAATGATAAAGGTAGGTTGAGTCCAGATTGCTAGATATCTTAAAAAGGAGTCTGAGTATTTTTTGTTATTGTTGTTGTTAGAAATGGGGAGGCATGAATATGAAGTGATATGATTTCATCTGAATTTTTAGAAAATTAATGTTAACAATGTAATAATAGTAGCTAACATTTATTGAGTGCTTAGTATGTGCAAGCACAGTTCTGCATGTGTAATGTATATTAACTCTTAACCCTCATCATAGTCTCATATGCAGTTATTATTATTATTCTCCTTTTACATTGAGGCACATGGAAGTTTTGCAGTTTGAAAATAGTCATACGGCTAGGATGCAGACAGAGCCATACAGGCAGAGCCAGGTCACCAAAGCTGGAGTGCAGTGGTGCAATCTCAGCTCACTGCAACCTCCGCCTCCTGGGTTCAAGTGATTCTCCTATCTCAGCCTCCTGAGTAGCTAGGATTACATGCGTGCACCACCACGCCCAGCTAATTTTTGTATTTTTAGTAGAGACGGGATTTCACCATGTTGGTCAGACTGGTCTCAAACTCCTGACCTCGTCATCTGCCTGCCTCGGTCTCCCAAAGTGCTGGGATTACAGGCATGAGCCACCACACCTGGCCTAATTTTTATATTTTTAGTAGAGGCAGGGTTTCACCATGTTAGCCAGGCTAGTCTCGAACTCCTGACCTCAAGTGATCCACTTGCCTTGGCCTCCCAAAGTGCTGGGATTACAAGTGTGAGCCACCATGCCTGGCTTAGTAAAGCTTTTTTTGACGATGTTTAAGTTAAGTAGCGATCTGAAGAATGAGAAGGAGTTATGTGAGTTAAGGATGCTGGATGTATGAGATTAGAGAAACCATGCCAGTATTCATGGAACTAAAAAAGACAAGAGTGGCTGAAACTTAGAGAATAAAAAGAAGACAAAGTTTGAGATAAAATTGTAAAGAGAGTCAGAGACCAGAACATATAAGGCTTTTAAAGCTATGCAAAGGATTTTAGAATTTATTTTAAACAGTGACAATTTATAGATAAATCTTTTTTTTTTTTTTTTGAGATGGAGTCTCGCTCTGTTGCCTAGGCTGGAGTGCAGTGGCGCAATCTCGGCTCACTGCAAGCTCTGCCTCCCGGGTTCATGCCATTCTGCCTCAGCATCTCCGAGTAGCTGAGACTACAGGCGCCCGCCACCATGCCCGGCTAATTTTTTGTATTTTTAGTAGAGACGGGGTTTCACCGTGGTCTCGATATCCTGACCTCGTGATCTGCCCGCCTCGGCCTCCCAAAGTGCTGGGATTACAAGCGTAAGCCACCATGCCCGGCGTATAGATAAATTTTAGGCAGATAAGTGACATGGTAAAATTTGAATTTTATTGTGGCTACTAGGAGGTGGGATGGATAATGTGGTCAAAAAAGGACATAATAATTAGGAGATTATATCAATAATACCAAAGAGCAATGATAGGGATTAGACTAGCATGATGTTGGTGGAGAAGAAAAGCAGAAGCAAAGCTGAAAGAGATGGTGATGAATCAAGATGGAAAGTAAGAGAGAAAGAGGGATGAGAGATGACTATCATGTTTTTTGGTAAGAACAATTGAATGGACTTTTTCTAGTCGCAACTAAGTAGATGGAGGTGCCATTGTTACAGACTGGGACAATTTAAGAATATTTAAAGCTCAGTTTCTGAAGATGGAAGTTTATGATGCCTATAGCAATTCCAATTGGAGATAATATGTGTGTAGCTTATCAAGTTTCTGAAGCTGAGAATACAGGCTGTGGCAGTTATGGAGATACACATTTAGACATATATGCACACACACATAGAGATCTAGTACACAGAAGGTATTTAAAGCCATGTCAATTGGTGAGATTGTTATGACAAGATGGAAGTGTGAGAAGAGATAGTTGAACAAAGACTTGTTGAACACTAACATTTAGAGATAGGGTAGAGAGCAAGGTGATAATAATCAAAGTGGACTTAGAATTATCTGGAAGAGAAAACCAAGAGTCTGGTGTCATAAAAGACAAGTAATGCAGGCCAGTATTTTACATAATTCCAGTAAGTCAAGAAAGATGAGTGCAGAATAACACATACTAGCTATAAAATCATGGATATCACAGGCGACTCTAAAGAAAATAGTTTTGATATGGTGGGACTCACAGCCAGACTGAATTGCCTTGAAGAGTGAAAGGGAAATGAGAAAGTAGAGAAGACAGCAGATGGACAATGCTTTCCGGAAGCTTGATTGACAGCACATGGACAATGCTTTTGGAAGCTTGACTGTAAAGGGGAGAAAAAAAATTAGAGCAGTAACAGAAAGATGTGGGCAAAATGGAAGGCATTCTTATTGTTGCATGTGGTTTTACATATAGGAACTGTTAAACATATTGAATGCCTGGGGAAGAATTCAGTAGAAAGGTAGTGACTAAGTAGGAAAAGAGAGGAAAACAGGTATGACAAAAGTCCTGAACCATGGTGTATATGTGCCACCATGGAATACTATGCAGCCATAAAAAATGATGAGTTCATGTCCTTTGTAGGGACATGGATGAAACTGGAAAACATCATTCTCAGTAAACGATTGCAAGGACAAAAAACCAAACACTGCATGTTCTCACTCATAGGTGGGAATTGAACAATGAGAACTCATGGACACAGGAAGGGGAACATCAGACTCCGGGGACTGTTGTGGGGTTGGGGGAGGGGGGAGGGACAGCATTAGGAGATATACCTAATGCTAAATGACGAGTTAATGGGTGCAGGAAATCAACATGGCACATGGATACATATGTAACAAACCTGCACATTGTGCACATGTACCCTAAAACCTAAAGTATAATAATAAAAATAAAAATAAAAATAAAAAAATAAAAAAAACAAAAAATCAAAAAAAAAAAAAAAAAAGTCCTGAACCAGGCTGAGGCTGAGGTCCAGGGGTAAAGTGGGTAATCTGGGGTAAAGGTGAAGGAATCGGCCTTTGTTTTTGTAGGAAAGATGCAACCTATGTTGCAAAAGAGGTGAAACAATGAGGACAGGACAGATACAGGTGGGTTTAGAGATTTGACAGTGGCAAGATGAAGGCATTCCTGCCTTAAGGCCACTTTTTTTTACTCTGAAAATTATGAGGCAATGCTGTACACTGAAGTGATGAGATAGAAGCGCAAACCTTTGAGAGTGAATGGGATAGTCTAAGTCTAGAATGTATTGTAAAAGTAATAATGTTCTGAGATCAGTAACTTTGAAGCATATTCACCTTTAAAGAGTCAGGGGAGGAAGATAAATATGTGCAGAAGAGTAACAGCGGGTGGACATAGGCAGAAAGAGAGCAAAGAGCCCAGGTTGCACCAAGAAAGGGCAAAGTTTGCATGAGTCTCCAAAGGAAGTGCCAGTGTCAAATGACCTGACAAAAGTAATTAGAATGGTAGTATTTTTTCTTAAGTTTGTGTTATGTGTCAAGAACTATGCTAAGTGCTTTACGTGCATTAATTCACAGCAAAGGCTATGAAAAATGTACAATTATCTGTAGACAGATTAAATGACTTGCCTAAGCTCAAACGACCAAGAGTGATATGGTCAGGTTTATAATATAGAAATGACAGAATCTAAAGTCCAGGAACTGGATACTATCTCAAAAGGCTGATTAACATATATTGGGCCCTTGCTATTAGCAAGCATTTTGCTAAGTATTTTATTTCTGTGAGGGTTTGGATTGCTATGGGAAATGGGGGGAAATGATCAATTCAAGATAAGTAAAAAGAGAGTTTAATGTATTGGCAGTTAGCTAAGGTAGAAGAATATAGTGTGCTCCAAAAGCTTAGTAAGGTATTTTACTGAACCCATTGACAGCATTATTTATTAAGTACACATTCTTTAAATACAAAATCGAAAGATGAGATGGGGATAAGATAGAGTTAAAATAACATATTCTCTGACCTATAGGAATTTACAAACTAACATTGACTCCATGCAGGTACAGAACAGTGGGGCAATCATTAAAAATAAATACATGAATAAAATATTGATAGTAAATAAATGCAAAGATAGTTCTCAGCAAACTGGACATTTTAGGACTTGGTTGCTTAGACAGTATCAAGATTAGAATACCTCTGCTCTGAAGTTGGGCCATTTGATGGAATTCCTGAAGTGACATGACATTTTTGCCATATCTCCCTCTGGCCCTCTTGGGGAAAAGGTTGTTATCCTCCAGGGTTCAAATTCTAAAGAAGGCAAGATTTGAATGAGAATATGTGATATTGCTTATGCCTTATAAGAAAGGCCAGAGTGGGTAATTGCAAAGGTGAGGATAGAATGCTGCTGGTTTCAGGGCTGATGTTACAAATAGTCTCACTTGATTGTTCCAGATTCAAATATAGGACCTACATACTAATGGCATGTAAAATATGAGAAATTGTTATCACTCTATCTAGCGATATCTATATTTCTACCAATGCCCAGCTGCCTATTTTCTGACTATGTTTCTATCTACCCAAAACCTGCATAGGAAAATAAAAAAAAAAAAAACCTTTATAGATATATTGGCAATGCCTTATAACAACTACAGTCATTATATTGAAGTTTCTATATTAGAAAATGACCTCCAAATTCAAGTAGATAGATCATGTTTGCAGAGCTTGGTTGATTTGATTAAGGCAGATGCTTTACATAAAGAATCTAGGACAAGGCTGGGCGTGGTGGCTCACGCCTGTAATATCAGCACTTTGGGAGGCCGAGGCGGATGGATTGCCTGAGCTCAGTAGTTCGAGACCAGCCTGGGCAACACAGTGAAACCCCATGTCTACTAAAACACACACACACACACACACACACACACACACACACACACACACACAATTAGACAGGTGTGGCGCCATGTGCCTGTAATTCCAGCTACTTGGGAGGCTGAGGCAGGAGAATTGCTTGAACCTGGGGGGCA
The DNA here is from genome assembly GCF_028878055.3 of Symphalangus syndactylus. NCBI lineage: Eukaryota > Metazoa > Chordata > Mammalia > Primates > Hylobatidae > Symphalangus > Symphalangus syndactylus. The sequence continues at coordinate 37,852,828 of NC_072431.2, forward strand.
GAGGTTGCAGTGAGCCAAGATCGTGCCACTGCACTCCAGCCTGGGTGACAGAGCGAGACTCTGTCTCTAAAAAAAAAAAAAAAAAAAAACAGCCTAGGACAATCACTCCACTAAGTTGCCATCTATATGACAATTTCTCTTTATGAGGGAAGAAAAATCCAATGTATTGCTGCTTATTACAGTTATTCTTATTTGCTAATCACAGTGAAGTAAAAGCTTTAAGTCAATAGTAACTCTAGGAAGCAAGGCTGTTCACTGCAATTTTATTAATTGCTTTTAATAGTCAAGCACTTTAAATACTCTCACTCTCAAATATGATCAAGGTGGTAGAAGAAACTAAGGATATCTTCTGTATTTGTAGGGTGAATATAAGTTTTAGTGCAGGGCAATTATCCCTTTTCTTTTCATTTGGAAGACTTTTCTTTCTTTCCAGCCCCTTTTAGACAAAAGCGGTTTCTAGAAATCTATGCATTATATACAAATTTATGGTGGACTATCTTGTGAGCTTAGGTGAGACTGGATTTGCCTGCCATAAGGAGCACTTAGAGGGGTAAGGGAATTCTGGTACAAAATGAAGACAGCTAACTTGAAGTGAGTAAAGGCTGCCGCTACCACATGGAAATTTCTCTTCCTGTGACCCTTTATTCTACTGCTAAGACCTTCCTGATTTTAAGGCCGTGGTTTTTGATGGGTGGGGATGGCTGACAATGGCTGGAAAAAGGAAGACTGGATGATTTTCCAGTCCTTTCAAAATGTCCTTTAGAGTCTGGACATGTCAGGCCACTGCTAAATCCGTCTGGCATAGCATTCCTGACAGGCAAAATTACTGTCTTGGAGTTTGCCTTCACTAGGGCTTCTGTTTGAACTCTCTGGAAGCTGACATCCCTATAGAATATGAAATCCACCACACTGGCTGTCAATAAGCTGGCAGCTTACTGGCTGTGTGTGTTACCTGCTGGGCTGTTCTTCCCTAGTTAAGACTGCTGTCTGATGATTTATCCCAGCCATGAGCCTTGCAGATGAACTAGGAATGAGCATTCTGCGCCTAAATGAGAGTATGATTCTAGCTCACCCAGGCGTTATTTCCTATTCTTCAGTGTCCTAAGGACAAAGACCCAATGGGCTACCTTCTAGCAACACACCACTGTAGTCATCTTTCAGCTAAACCAAAGGTCCAAAGGCAAAATAGATCATTTGGCTCTACTATGTGAAGTGGCAACACTGCAGAGAGCAGCAGATCGATAACTATTTATAAATAGATTTATCTGATTCATTTATCATCTAGAGTGTGTGTCAGTGTGTCTGCCTATTTCATGTTTATGGATGTGTACCTAACTTGCTTGGAAAGAAATGTTTAAAGAAAAATAATAAGCCCAAATGACCTCAATGAAGAGTCACTTATAATTGATAAATAAATAGCCAATATAAATGACAGATAGATGATAGATGCATCTCTATATACCTCCATTCCTATATAAACAGATTCACACTGAGTTGAAATATGATTAAATTGGGGATTTTGGGGGGAGTATATTGAGAATTCTGCTACAAACAAGGTCTTGCTGTTCTCTGTTCCTCCAACACAACATCAGTTTCTTCGTTCTCTCTTTTTCCTTCCCTTCTCCCTTTTCTCACTCTCCATTGCACTTGCTGCAGCCCCTCGAATTCTGCTGAGTGGCAGGACTGGCAGCAGGGAGCAGATTAGCAGCAATATTTGAAAGACAGACTCAGGCTGCTTTCCTTCATCACTTTGCTCTCACTTCCGACATCACCCCTTCCCTGCCACCTTAAAGGCAATCAAAGATTAGGTGAAAGAAAAATATGTCAACGGTTTTTCTTTTAAAAAAGAAGTCTATTAGTCCTACTGCCTGATCAAATGCCCTAGTAGGTTATATTTAGTTAAGTTTTTTTTTTAAACTTTTGCTTGCAAGACCTGTGTTTCTGAAGCATGCAATATAAACCCGACAGACTGGCTGCAGTCACCCCTAGCAAATATCTAGTATGGAGCATGACTATAATTTAGAGAGATTTTTTCTTTTCCTTCTGGTGATCCTACCCAGTCCCTAGGAGATGGCTTTGTCTACCAGCATTAATTTTTAAGCAGAGCTGGAGATGGGAGCAATCTTTCTGTCATTTGTCCTATACCTAAATAGAATGAGATCAATTTTAAAATATGCTATTCTATTGTCACCTTACTACTCCTGTGTTGGTTAGACTGTGTAGCCTGCCTTTAGGTATCCAGTTTAATTTTGTCACTTTCTTGTGGCGCCTCCAGCTGTAGACATTTCCTGTTAAAATCTACTATTTAAGTAGCTTTGAGCAAATAGCCTCTCAGAACACTTGCATTTTAATCTGTAAAATGGGGATAAGGGTACTATCTCATAGGTTAAGCTTGGTGACTAAGTGTCATCTATATGTTTGCTTGCCTACTATGTCTAGTATATAGGAAGTGTTCAGCCAATATTGCTTAATAAAATTGAATCATTTCTACAGGTTTTAAGGGTCCACCCCCATCGATACTAACACAGTAACGTATCAATACTACTATGTAAATTTATGCACATAATAGCCTCTTCTAGGGACAAACACCTTAACCCTGAATTTTGATATTAATGGCAATAAAAGGCAATCTGTATATGCATAGTGCTTTACAGATACCAAAGATATACAATTTCCATTATCTCACTTTTTCCTTCCAATGATCTCAAGACTTTTAAAGGTGAGATTATTGAAACTCCTAGAGCTCAAAAAACACTCAAGGTCATACATGTGATAAAAGAGGGACTTGAACTTAGGTCTTTAGAATCACTGCCTATTGATTTTAACAGAGGGCAAAGCAGGTAGAAAAAAGAGATATTTACAGCAATAAAATCAGGTAGATATCTGTCTTCTGTAGCTTTAACAGCAACCATATTCTACTGGGGTTATTGAAGCTAACCTCTTCTGAGCTGAGGTAGTCTTCAAGTAAGTAAAAATCCAAATATGTTCATTGTGACTTTTAATTGCACAGTTTAATTCGCGTTCAACTGTCTAGCTCCTTTGGCAGCATTTTCCTTGGTGATTTTGGACTTATATAGTGTACAGCCTCCCTGCACTTGCCCAACCATTTTTTTTTTAACAGCAGAAAGGTGACATAAATTTGGAGGTGACATAAATAAATATAAATGTTTATATTTATATTTAATATTATATATAATTATAAATATTAAATATAAATATATAATAATATAATGTGTATAAATAAAGGTGACATAAATAATATAAAATATTATTTTCAAATTACCGACTCATTTCATTAGAGCATTACATTTACATCCCAATGAGTGCTTGGTCTACATGAACCCTCCACCAAAATTATAAGGATTTATCATCCTTTTTACATAGTTTCTAGCGTTTTCAAGCTAAGGTTTTCCTTTTCCTTAAGGACATAAATGGCCTTCTACCTAGCATTCTATTAGGACTACCCACTTGTTCGGGTTGGTAGTAGTAGAAACAGGAAAGCATGGGCAGAAAAAGGAAAACTATGGAATATATTTTACAATTTACCAATAATACACGTATACTAGCATTTATTTTTTTTTTTTTTGAGACGGAATCTTACTCTGTCATCAGGCTGGAGTGCGAGTATTGCGATCCTGGCTCACTGCAACCTCCACCTCTGGGGTTCAAGTGATTCTCCTGCCGCAGCCTCCCAAGTAGCTGGGACTACAGGTGTGTACCACCATGCCCAGCTAAGTTTTGTATTTTTAGTAGAGACTGGGTTTCACCATGTTGTCCAGGAATGTCTCCATCTCTTGACCTCGTGATCTGCCCATGTTGGCTTATCTAATTTTTGACAAAAGAAAGCTCCACTTTAAACAATTCTAGAAACTCCAAGTTTTGTTCATTTTGTATGATCAATAAAATAGTTGCAAGTTATTGTCATACTCATTGTCAACCTTCTCAGGAAGAAATGTCTTAGGAACACATTTACTCATCATGGCTTATCTCAGGAAGACATTTAAAATGTTTATTGTGATTTGTGTTATTTGAAAAAAATATTATTTTGTAAGAGTATACTCTGTGTCAGTGTGAGGGAAAAAAGCTAGTGTGTAATTACATTGTCAAATTCCAACAATGTCCAAGTTAATCATCCTATTTGGTTTCTCACTAATCATGTTTTTAGTAAAGATCAAGTGACCTCATGTAGAAATTTCGATGCTCTGTCCTGATACCCTGGCTGAAAATGAACCTGTCCTACAATAAGCTACAAACTTGGTTTTTCTCACATCAAAAATTATTTTGCAGCATCCAAGGAAAATCTTCTTAGCAAAAGATTTTATAAAAAAGAGTTTTGCGATTGTTTGTTTTTACTGAAATGTAAAGAAAAAAAGGCACGGTTAATGTGAATATCAACTCTAAAAAAATCTGATTATTGGAACAGTATAAATATTGCAAGACATGATGTAAAATTTCTTTTTTTTTTTTTTTGAGACAGGGTCTCACTCTGTTGCCTAGGCTGGAGTGCAGTGGTGCAATCACAGCTCACTGCAACCTCCACCCCCCGGGGTCAAACCATCCTCCCACCTCAGCCTCCTGAGTAGCTGGGACTACAGATGTGTGCCACCATACCTGGATAATTTTTGTATTTTTTTGTAGAAATGGGGGTTTGGGTTTCACCATGTTGCCCAGACTGGTCTCAAACTCCTGAGCATAAGTGATCCATCTGCCTCACCCTCTCAAAGTGCTGGGATTACAGGCATGAGCCACCATGCCCGGCTGTAAAATTTCACCAAATGTTAGTCACTTCACACCACTGGCCTTACTGTAGCCCTTCGGAGTGTTATAAGAATTTTCTGATTTTTTTTTACTGGAACTACACCAGGAATTATACTAGGAATTATGTCAGTCCTGCAGCAATTTTCAAGAAGCCACCAGTCCATGATCCTGAAACTTTGACTACTGACAAGAAGTTGCTTGGAGCAGTGATATTATTAACAAGCCACCTTTCCAGCACACCCATCTGCACTGGAAACCATCCCTAGCTCCATCACCTCCATCTGTCTCTCTGTACGATGGGGCGTGCACACCAGCAGGCTCTGACCATGAGGTTAGGTTTGCTGCTGAGTTACTCATCAAACATCCCGTGCTGCGTGGACTCCTTGCTCTCAGTATTGTAGGCTGCAGGCAGCCAGTCCGTGAGTCTGATAGAAGTGTACTTACCTTCTTTTATAATGAAAGCTTTTTAGGCAGGAATTTTGATGGCTTAGGAACGAGAATATTTTTATATGTATGCCCAGAAAGATCCATTTGGTGGTGAGGGTGTCTCTCCTGAGATTTCTTACAACCTCTTAGCGGGGGGGTGGGTCCCTTGATTTGATGCCATCAGAGCTTTGTTCTCTACACAGTATCCTCTGAAGACTACCAGCCTAGATTCTTCTTCCAGCTTTTAAAAGGTCTCAGAGGACTTATAAATTCAGTGCTTCTGGATTGAAGTATAGGATATGTATGTGCCTACTGTTCTGTTCCTGTCTGGTCTTTTCTTGGTAAAAGTCTCTACTTTCATTCTTGCTGCTGGTTTTCAAGTAGTGTGCAAATGACTTAACCACCTGGTAGGATTTTATTTTTATTTTTTAACTGGCACTGAAACTGTTACTCTTCTTCAAAATGGTAGGCTCTCAGTTACTCCTGAGAAACTTAATTTTTGTGGTTTTTTGTTTGTTTGTTTCTTAAAGAAAGTCTTCTCTTAGATGCCAATTTCAATTGCAACAAAAGTAAAAATTGACAAATGGGATCTATTGTAATTAGAGAGCTTCTGCAAAGCAAAAGGAACTATTAGAAGAGTAAATGGACAATCTACAGAATGGGAGAAAATTTTTGCAAACCGTACGTCTAATATCCAGAATCTATAAGGAACTTAAACAAATTTACAAGAAAAAAAAAACAAAGATCCCCATTAAAAAGTGGGCAAAGGACATGAACAGACACTTTTCAAAAGAAGACATACATATGACCAACAAGCATATGACAAAAAGCTCAACATCACTGATCATTAGAGGAATCCAAATCAAAACTACAATGAGATACCATCTCATGCCAGTCAGAATGGCAATTGTTAAAAAGTCAAAAAATAACGTGCTGATAAGGTTGTGGAGGAAAAGGAATGCTTGCCCACTGTTGGTGGGAGTGTAAATTAGTTCAACCATTGTGGAAAGTAGTGTGACAGTTCCTCAAAGAGCTAAAAACAGAACTACCTTTTGACTCAGCAATGCCATTACTGGGTATATACCCAAAGGAATATAAATTGTTCTTTCATAAAGACACATGCCTGCGTATGTTCATCGCAGCACTATTCACAATAGCAAAGACATAGAATCAACCTAAATGCCCAGCAGTGGCAGACTCGTTAAAGAAAATATGGTACATATACATCATGGAATACTATGTGGCCATAAAGAAGAATGAGATCATGTCCTTTGCAAGAACATGGATGGAGCTGGAGGCCATTATCCTTAGCAAACTAATTCAGAAGCAGAAAACCAAATACTGCATGTTCTCACTTGTAAGTGGGAGCTAAATAATGGGAACGCATGGACACGTAGAGGGGAACAACACACACTGGGGCCTATTGGGGAGTGGAGGCAGGGAGGAGGGAGAGGATCAGGAAAAATAACTAATGAGTACTAGGCTTAATAGATGGGTAATCTGTACTACAAACCCCCATGACACGAGTTTACCTATGTAAGAAACCTGTGCATGTACCGCTGCACTTAAAAGTAAAAGAAAAAAATCCTCTCTTACTGCTCTGATTAGAAGTGAAGAATGGTGACTGGGGGGATTCTTCTCATATTATTAGTATTCTCAGGCCCCTGAGTAACACTTTTGTAATACAGGGACATTTCAATGACTGGCGGCTGAATAGGACCGTAGATCCTGGAGGCTATTTTTCCTTTTGATTCAATGTAGAAGAGAATATATGGACCATAGAAAGGAAGGCATTATAACATAGCAGGTAACAACAAGGCACCTGATATTGGGTAAGAAACTGTAATTCCACATCCAGGTTTGACATTTACCAGGTTGCATGACTTTAAGTAAATTAAATTACCTACGCCCCTGTTTTGTCATCTGTAAAACAGGGGAAATAACAGTTTCTAAATCCTAGATTTCTTTGGGGAATGATAGTAATTAAACTAAGTAGTACATGCACAGGGCTAAGCATAGAACATGGCATATAGTAAATACTTAAGTGTTAGGTTATACAGCTACTGTGACTGAGGACAGAATGTTCTAAAAGCAAAGGAGAAAACTAAGCTGAAAGATTCTTTTCAATTTTACTGTACCAATACATTGTGTTTCATCACACCCCAGAGTTTTTAACTCACACATGAAAAGAACTGAACAAGAAAATAAAGATTGTCATTTTTGGGATTGTATTTGGGAGATATGCAGTAGGATTCAGCCAAGAAGCCAAGAATTCAGGGCTTTGGATCCTTCTGATATGTCTCTATCCATAAAACTGTATTTCTTTTCACTCATATAGAACTGTATACCCAGAGGGCACTCAATAAAAATAATGACAAAAATCAACCCATTGCCACACACAGGCGTGAACTTCAAGATCTGTCTCATATAATTTTTAGTGTTCTTCAAAGCACCTAGTTTCTTTGAGGGGAAGTTAGCCATGTTGCTTGTAAGCTTTTATGCCTTCTTGTTTAACATCTGTCTTGGTCTTGGACTATGCTACTATCACTGTTGCAGCAAATCAGTTCTTGAAATACAATTTGACCAAACATATTAACTACTTGATTTTATAGATCTAGGGAGATAGCTCCAGGTCAAACACCAGATGGCACCTACCTATCACATGCTCTGACAAAATTTAATGAAGATAGTTCCTAATATTGGAATATTGAAACATTTACAACATAAAATAACATACAAGTGAGTACAAATAAGACTGGGGAAATCTGAATAAGATAGGTGGATTATATCAATATTATTATCATGATTGTGATATTATATGATCATTTTGCATATGTCCATGGGGAAAAGTGGGCAAAGTGTGTAGGGAAATAGGGGGTCTTTCTGTATAATTCCTTACAAATGTATGTGAATGTGAATCTTGAATGATATCAGTAAAATTTGTAATTAAAATACAAAAGGTAAATATCATCTTAATGATTCATATTTGTAAGATTTTTTTTCAACACATCTTCAACTACCCACTGCTTTATATGGTATCTAAATAAAACATTTGGTAAGTGGTGGTTTCTACAATCAAACCCTTTAGTTGGTCTATGGCCTTTTAATTTCATAGAAAAATGGCATGAAGTGGCTGAACTACTACAGCTTGTTCTTTCTTTCATAGGAACCTAGAAAATTGGGACAATCCTTACTTTTAGACTTGAAAAGAATTGGTCAAAGGATAAATAGAATCCACAAAAAAAATTTGCGTATAAAGCAGCACAGAAATATCTTCAAAGGAAGAGCATCTTCCACTGATCTATTTTTAAAATAGAATGATATATTGTGACAAAATCTAAAATATTAGAGCAGCTTCCATCTTTCAATTCTGAGATGTATATAACCATTAGCAGTGGCAGCATATGCTCCTGCTGGGAGCTTAAAAATAGTTATTTTCTGATTGTCCTCTCTGACGCTTTAATGTCCTATGGCATAGGGTTCGATGCCTTTGTTTATTTTATGTTAGATTTCTTCATATTCTTTCTAAAATAATATGGCAATGTCATATTTCTCATGACAACAATGATTTTAATCCATTCATGTGAGTATAAATAATTGTTATCAATACCTGAATATCCAAAATGACTCTAGATCACTAAAGGTGGCACACTTGAGTGTTAGCATGGCAGGAGTCAGTGACAATACATCTTTGTCTTTTAGACCTCAATGGAGCCATGCTGATTTTAGCCATAGGAAAGACTGTGGAAGGGGTGGAAACCATGACTTTCCAGCTGTGTTTCTGTAACTCGGATATCTACAGCTGAGATAACTAATCCTCCTGGCTTTTCTTTGCTTTAACAAAAACAATAACAGTACATAATGCACAAAACTGGGTCTGATCGTGGTGGAGTGTTATGTGTATTCACTTTGACCTATATTAAAGGAAAAAGAGAGAAAAGAAAAAAGCTTTATTTTGGTTACCTAGCAATTATTTGTAGATCCACTCCCCATTATCTCATGTCCCAAAATAGACTCTTGAGATCAGTGCAGAGATGGTAAATTTCACATTTTCAGTATTTCCAAGTAACAGTCAATCTTTAAAATTCTGAAAATTGCATTCAGTAACTCTGGAGCATCTATGCCTGTTAACTTGGGTTGTTAAATAATGAGTTATAGAAAGAGACATGGGACACACATCTTTTTCTCTGACTGTAACTCAGTACCTTGTGGATACACTTGCACAGCCCTTTAAACTAATAGCATTCATAGAGTCTTCGCTTACTTTCCTCACAATCTGCATGTTGGTGCTTTCATCATCCACTCTCAGATTTAGTTTGAAATCTCCCAAAGTGTAGCTCTTGTAACTCTTCTTGAAAGACAGCTGCCCAATCAACCCTGCTTGACTACAAGGAAGTTTTGAGGAAACTAATTATAGGAGAGTCATGATAATCCCCAAACTCTTAGGTAAGTAGGAAACTCCACAGAACTATGTGGTTATGCTAACAGCTTATTTATGAATGTGGTCTTTATTTTGGCATTTTTTTACAGTTTTCACTGTACACTTTTAAGGCACATGAGTATGCATTTGCTGCTCATTACGCGCTGCAGTTCTGGGGCAAAGCTGGGTACAAAGGGACTCTGAAGGACAAACCTGACCATTCATCTGTACACACGTACCATGCTGGCTGCTGTGAGTTGTAGAAAGAAGCTCTGCAGATTCTCCAATGGGAAGAAATAATGAGCTTAAAGCAACAGCTCCTCTGAAAGCAGTTGGCAGTTAGATAATGATGGATATGTTACAAATTCCAGAAATTTAAGCCAAGAAAGATGAATGGTGCATATAAAGACAGGAAGGCTAAAATCTACCACCTTTGTTTTAGGGGTAAACACAGAAGATGCTCCTCAGCGTGATGGCAATTTTGCCTGAAGTATATTGTATTGTAATGGCACCACATTACAAAACAAATTTTCTTTTGGATGGAGATCACTAAGAAAGAAATTAGACATGGAAAGAGCTGCAAAGTAGAAGTTGAAATTTTGGCCTTGAAATTGAAGTTTTCCTATGTGCTCTCTTGGTGAAATTACTTAACGATTAGCAACTTGGTCCTCTTTTGTACGATGAACATGGGCTGGTAAACTTAAGACAGTGTTTAAGGACATCAATACCATTGATTAAAACGTAAAAGTTCTGTCAAACAGTAGTTTGATCTTCATGACAGCAAACAGCCTGTTTGATGTTTTTATTGAATCAATTGATTTTTTTTTCACTGAATTGATTGGTTGTTTTACTGTCATGTGGACACTTCCTAAATCAACATGTGCCTCTATAGAGGGAATTGTAACAAATTCTGAATTCATGAATGCCTCTAGAATTCCAAGCTAACAGAACCTTATGAAACACAAATTGCATCAGAATAAGTGGCATCAATGCTGAGAAAAAAGTTTTTTTCCTTAAAGTTGGATTTGAATTTTAGAATTCCAGCAACTTAATGTTATAGACTGATAAAAGGTATTTTTCTGTTCTTACCTTGTTCAAGTATGTACTTTAAATGTTGACTGAGTTGTTAGATAATACATCACCAATAAAGGGAGGTTAATTCGCCATAGATTTTTAAAGATGAAAGAAAAAGATAACAGATGCCCACTCCCGCTCTACCCACACTATCTCGTCTTTTTAATTCCCAAGCTTATACCTTATATAGGTTTTCCAACCCCTAAAGGAAATTATCACACATAATATTCATTCCTGTCAAGATGTTTTAAATGCTTACAGTGTGAGTCCTGCAACACATTATTTTTTTCCTAAAAAATTAGGATTTACGAACAGGCTTTTGTTTTAGCAGAGGAGTTTAGGCACAAAGATGAAGTCTGCTGTATTCTGCCTATGGAAGTGATGTACCAGCCATTTTGCTCTGCATGTGGTAGAAGAAGGCAGTTATGGACAGTTTTTAGCTGTCCTGATTTCAATGCAAACTACTAAATATCACCGCTGAGAAACTCAAAAGACTGATGTTGCTTATATAATTAGCACATCTGTTTCCCACAGGGGCTACAGTAGGATTCGTTTTCTAGGTGGGCTGTGATAAACCTGGAAGGGTCAGTATATAACAGCTCTGGCCCATCAACTTTCACCACATACTGGGATTGTGCAGAACTCCAACTTCACTTAATGATGAAATTCTGTCTATTTGCTATGTTGCTTCTCTCTGACACTAACCAATGCATGCCACTAGATTTTCTCTTGTGTCACTTATTCATTCATTCACTTATTTATCACTTGAAGATCCACTTTGAGACATTTCATTCACAGCAGACACTTTTGTCTCCTACTTGATTGATCAAAGATATCTGACCCAAGTTTTATTTCCTGTCACACTCTAACTTCCAAATATCTCTACACTTGTATTATTCTTACCAACTCAAATAAGTCTATATATTTTTAGCTATCTTTTCTTTCCCTCCTACATAACTGTGCTTTGGAATAATGCCTTGTTTCTTTCGAATGTATATTGATTTCTAGTGGCTCCATCATCACTGCCCACAAATATTTTCATGTCTTCCATTACAAAAGAAAAAAATGTGTCTAGCTGTGCTACTCTTAGAGTTACTACTCTTTTACTGCCAAGTTTCTCCAAAGAGCGATTTACAATTCTAGCCACCATCCCCTTACCACTCCTCACTGACAGTCCGGCTTTGGGTTTCCATCCTCATCATTTTACAGGAACTCGTTTCCCCAAGGTCACTAGTGTCTTCCTAATTGCCAAATCCAGAAGTGTGTTATCAGTCCTAATTCCTGAAATTACTCTTGCATTAAACACTTACTTGACTCCTTTGACTCTTTTGTATTTGTGTGTGGTGTGTGTGTGTGTGTGTGTGTGTGTGTTTGATCCTTCAGAGTACTCATGCATTCTCATGGCTTTAATACTGAGTGGCAGGAATGGATGGGAAGAGCTTTGATATCAGATGGATACTCATTCTAATTCTACCGGGTCCTTCCATTTATGAGCTATGTGATCTTGGATACATTTTTTAAATTTCTCATAACCTCAGTTTTCTCATCGCAAAGTAGAAGTAGTAATGCTTAGTGCATAGGATAGATGGGATTAAGTGAGACTGCAAAATGCATAGTGGGTGCCCGTTTCCTTGGCTTTCCTCAATAGTTTCCTGAATTTTCTGCTAAGCTTGATCATCTTTTCTTTGGGTTGGTTATTTGTACTGGATGCTTCTACTGCTACCTCAGTTGTAAATATTAAAGACCAGAGTCAACATGGCCTTCACAAAGGCCAGTGACAGCTGTCTGGGTTCAGTTGGGAAGCTCTGAACTGCTGCATCACAAAGAGTTATGGACACTGCTTTCTGAGGGATCTCAATAGTTGTGGCTGCTGTTGTCTCTCCCAGCTCCATTCTAGTTCTACTCTGTTTTCCTCCTTTTTCTTGCTTGGTGAACTGGAGTCATCCTGGCTTCTAACTTTGACCTTCTTCTGGGCCTAGTGGAGACTCTGAGTTCTAATTTCTCTCCTCAGTTCAAACTGGCTTCCCTCCTTCCCATGGGGATTGATAAGCAAGTTCGTGGTTTTTCAGGCCTCCAGTGTTGTCTGCCTGTATAGCTCTCTGTTGCCCTCACCTGACACAAATCCACAATTATCAAAGCCATTTCATTGAAATCTGCTTCCAAGATTCCCCCTTTTAGGGTGTGACAAGTGTTGTCATCACTTTCAAGTTCTCAAGCTGGAATGCCTGAAGTAGAATTTTACCTCTATATCTCACCTTTTTCTCCAGGAGAGCCCCCAAGTCCATTCAATCCACAGTTACTTGAGCTTTACAATGCTTCATAAATGGATCTCTTATTATTTATACTAATAGGAAAACAGTGTCGCTAATAATAGTAATAATAATAATGATAACAATAATAGCTAACATTTATTGAGAGTCTACTATATGCCAGGCATTGTGGCAAGACTTTGAAGCCTCATGTATTATAAAAAAGAAAATTGAGATTTAGGGAGGTTAAATACCTTGCTTAAGATCATGGTAAGTATTGGGGCTCAGGATTTCAGCCCAGATTTGTCAGCTCCCAAAGCCCTGTTTTTATTCACTGGTCTATGTTGTTTGAAATGACCATGACTCCATGATGAAAGCATTGATGTGTTTTTCATAAATATTTCTCAAATTGCATATCCACAGATGTTGTGAAATTACACCAACTAGTGATTTCATAGAATTAGAAATAAATTGTAAATAAACTGTTACTCTAGTAAACATTTGCCAAGTGCTGCCCAGAAATAAGTATAGCCCCAATGCTGAAGAAAGAGAGCAGAGGGGAGTAGTGTGAGATTATGGAGAAAGGGAAATGAGTGAAAATGTGATCCCTGATGTCCACTTATTTAATTAGTGGAAACATTCTCTGGCTGGGAAGAAATAAAAAGAGGTGTCCTTGGAAAAAGTAAAAATTGAAACAGATAATGGTGTCAGGCCATAGAAAGTCAATAGAGAGGACCAGTGGTAAGGTTTAAAAAGACAGATTACCTCTTGAAATACTTTCCATTAGCATTAAAGCCTTGAACATGTGCATTGCAATGTCAAACCAGTTTGTATGGAAATTCTAGCACTCTTTGTGCATTGTCTCAGATAGAGCACTGGACTGCAAATACGAATACAGAGTTTTCTTCACAGTTCTATCATTAAACAGCTGTTTGACCTCGGACAAATCTCCCAAACTTACTGGCTCTCAATTTTGTCATCTTTAAAATCCCCATGAGTTGGACTGGATGAACTCTAAAGATCTCTCCTGCTTTAGCATTCAGGTATTCTGTATGCTCAAAATGGGGTGATGACTTATGGCTTAGGTTGGTGCCCCAATACCTATACTACAAATTTACTAACATTACAGATGGATGTCATGGGTTGCTCTGGTCACTCAGATTGTGGAGGAAATTTTAAATCTTGATAAGAGAGTCCCCAAATGGTGGATAAGCACATGACATCAGAGGTCATGTACCTTTTGTAAAGTACCAGAATGTGTTATCATTACCAGAATGTGTTATCATTTTGCCTTGCCACTGAAGTCCCTTTCTAATTCTTGAGTCAAGCCTCCTGCTCCCGCTTGGTGCATCTATTTCATTGCAGCTGCTGCATAGAACCTCAGTTAGCATGTGCACAGGAGGGTCTGTGCAACTGAACATGTGAAAGCACAGTTACAACTGAACAAGAGAATAATCTGGTCAGTAGTTTAGTATCACAAAATCTAAAGAATGACCACCTTCAGCTAGACTGGTAGACCCAAATTGCCCTTTATATTGGTTCACTAAGATACAACACTTTGCCCCGTTCATTTATTGACTTTTTCATCTCAAGCACAAATTCTTACCTAGGTAGAAGTTAAAGGTCCACAACACACTAATTGTAAAAGCAAAAGTGCCAATTCAACAGAATTCCAAAACCACAAGAAATGTATGTGAACTTGACAACTCCTGTGGTACATTAAGTCTGAAAATGATGTTTTTTTTAAATAAAAGAGGATTTGGATGTTCTTTTGAAAAACCCCACCTCTGTAGTGCAAGAATGTGTTTATCTACAGGAAATGAAAAGGAACTTAGCATCAGTTGTAGAAAACAGTGAGAAACACTGAGATTGCTTTTGAGAGTCCAAGAAAAAGCTGGCAGCTAGGATTTGGTTTAAATCACACCCCTAAAATATAACCCCAGCTTCTAGATATATACATTATTTAAATTAAAAAGCCCAACTTTTTTTCCCTCCTCACTACTCTACTTTTCAAAAAGCAGCAAGAGTTAAAACACATGAGCAATTTTTAGAGGAAACCTCATGACTAGCAATCAGTGCTAATAAGATTCTTTTCCTCTTGCAAGATTCAGAGAAAGCCCTCGATCCATGCCAAGCACATTCAAAGGCAAGGGACTAAGAGCTCCCCTCACAGGTTCATTATCATTCTCAGGTTATCCCAAGCCAAGTGAATCAGGAAAGCAAATGAATTAGTGAGAATTAAGGAGCCTCTGTGGTCTGAACCCACTCCAAATCTCAGCTAAGATGAAAGGTAGACGCTGATGTCTTATGTCCCAGGGTTCTCAGGATTGGAGCCCCAGTGCCTAGCTGTTCCTCTAGAGCCTTGCAGAAATGTGCAGGCAGTTAATGTTGCCTAACATCTCCTGACCGTGGGTTCAGCCATGTGGGAAAAGTTTTACGAGGCTGCAAAACCAAACCCCCTTTCACTCACAATTAATTACAGAAGACTTGCTATATCACCTAGCTGTCAATGAGTCCAGCATGGGCACTTTTCTTTCTATTTTGGCCACTTACTAATAATCAAAGATACCAGGGTAATGCTTTATTATATGATGATATCAAGTGGGATTTCTGAAGAACAAATCTATAAAATATTTGAAGGGCTAAGTGTTAAGCTTCTTTGGAAGTGATGCCTTGAGCTGAGGAGCAGGATTTGAATGTGAACTAAAGTCCTTGGAATTACAGAAGTTTTTGTTGTTTTTATTGTTGTTTTAAATGCTCCTGGCAAATTGGGGTGGGCAGAGTGGGGAGGGGGTATGCTTTTGTACTTTTGATGGAGACATAGTAATCCTTGGAGCATCTGTGGGATTTAAACAAAACATGTAGTAAAGGTTTGGGAGTAGCAGTTTGTTTTCATTAAATACTTGTTACTGCTAATTATGTTTGATCACTATAAAGAATACAGTTTAATTAAAGAAACACAGCAGTTAGGAAAATATTTGATTTCCAAAGAGAACAATTTATCTTTGCATTACTAAGTAGGGAAAAAAGTAATTGCAACTGTATATTTTTCAGTATATTGTTGGTTTTTATGGAGAAGTTTCATTCCATTTTTGGGGAAAATCTTATCCCTCTTCTTAAAATTACAGCAAAGTATTAATTTCATATCACACTGTTTGAATGCATGCTTCTATTTATTTAACATAAGTAATTATTTAAAAATTGAAACATTTGGCAAATGACATTAAACAACATATTCTAATATACATCTGAATCAATGTATCTTCTTTCTCTTTGGAGAAGCTTTCAGTGTTAACTCTTTCACTGAATGTTGAAATGTGCTATGACGTTACATGTTTTCTCTCATCAACATATGGTTTTCATTTTAATTTTGCCAGGTAATATTTTGGTAGTGCCCTGATGGAAATTAATAGAAAATGAAGGCAGGTAACTATCTTTGTAAGCAAAACCTAGTATTCATATTGCTTGTATATCATAATTGTTCTTTTAAGCAGTCCTACTAGAGAGCTTTGATTTTTTAAAATGCATCTTCCCTATGTCAGTTTAGTTTAAGTGAACACCCATGAGCTCTGTAAGTTCAATGGAAAAAAGTATATTAACTTAGTATAGCTAATATAATATTTTTTAAAAAGGGCAATTCAAATATTGTGTTTATAATATGTAAATGTCAGGGATGACTCAGTCCTAAAACAAGAGAGAGTCACTTCTTTGTAATCTTAACACCATAAAGAGTACTGAAAATATAAGTGCATTATAAGTTTTGCATTATACTTTACAAAGAAGTGATTTTTATCTTTCTATTTTAAACATATGCCTGTGGATTTTGGAGGATATTTGTTTGTAAAAATATTTGGACTTTTTTCACTTTTTCTTCTAACCCTTATACACCCTAAAATTTATATATCAATGTATTTGAATTATTATATTTTTCAAAACTTTCTTCTTTTATCTCATAGAGAATAGTGAACCTAAAAAGTGTATTTAAAATATTGTTTAAATACAGTTGAGGTTTTTTTATAATTTAAATGTTCAATTTCTGTTTGACCTATATTAAAATTAGGTTAGAGCCAAAAAAATGTAAGTTTCCAATTATGTCCAAGTAGAAAAGAGAAATGCTCTTTTTTTTTCTGAATTGCCTATTTTGTTATTATTTTCTATGATCATCACTTAAATATCTACCAATGAGTTTTTCCTTCTTCTTTTCTTTTTTTTTTTTTTTTTTTTGGTAAAACTAAAATAATTTGATACTTTTGGATAGAAGGGGAAAATAAGCTTCCAGCTTTTTGATAGATTATATCAACATCTATGAAAACCTTTATGTTCAAAAATGCTAAATCTGTAAGCAATTTTCTACCAAATTCAGCTTTTACCAGATTTCTGAATAAAGCATAGGAAAGCAATTAGAGCAGTTTAGTATACAGCCGACAGCCTAGTGAGCAGCTTTCTGCATGCTTCCATCAAAGCAGAAACATAGCCTTGTTAATAGAAGTAGTATTTAAAATGCCGTGAATCGGCAGCTGCCCGCAGCGGTTGCAACAACAAGCAGTTCTACGTTAGCATCGCAGCCCGCCCTGCCCTTGCGCTGCCCACAAATGACCAGGCAAATCCCAGAGGTACTCTTGAATTTCTGCATTCTCATTTCTTCAGCAGTAAAATATCTGTCACTCACATCCCACACTGGCCAAAGTGACACCTGCCAGTCTCAAGAACAAGGACAAATTATTGTCCCTCTGCCAACCACATTTCAGAAATGAGCACAGAGCAATGTAGGGACATGCATCCATTGGTGTATTTTTAAACTTTATAATTTGTTTTTTGAATATTTCTTTAAAGGAGACTAATTTGCAACATATTGTTGTTTTACATTACCAAACATGTGCTTTTGTGGTTCACTGTACATCATAATGACACATTTAAAAATAATTACAAACAGCTGGCAAAATATATATTGAGTAAGCTTATGCATCTCTGTACAGGGCAATTTGGTATTATTGTCATAAAAGGACCATTGCTTTGGTGAAGTTGTAAATGTCACTATTGGAGGGCTTCCAGGATCCTTACAGGGGCCAAAATCCAAAATATTTCCTTAGACTCTCATCCTGATCTGAACATTTTGTGGTGTGTGTGTGTGTGTATGTGTGTGTGTGTGTGTGTGTGTCACGGAGATGGAGAGAGGGAAGGACGGAGGGAGGGGGAGAGAGAGAGCACGTGTGAGAGGAGAGAGGGAGGGAGGAAGAGAGAGACAGAATGAATGAGACCTGTCATCATGTCATGTGAGGTTATGCAACATTCTGTCCGTTGGTGATGAAATGCAACATGACAGAATGTAATGTAATGTAACATATCAAAAAATGTAAATAATATACTTTGTGGGATTAGATATCTGCTGTCGATTCCTATGGTCAGGATCTGGACCGAACTTACTGAGGCGGACAGAAGCTCAGTGAACGCCAAACTGGCCACGGTGTTTGAGAACCGACACACACCACAGTTCACTGATTTCCCCAATTACTTTGGGGTAGTTTGGCACGTATAGAAATGTTCAACAAAAGTTCTCTTGTTGGACACTTCTGGGAAGTAATTTGATTGTTAATTACAAACGCGCAGGGTGATTGCTCTGCATAATTGTTTTACTCCTTCAGCACTCCATTAGAAGCTTATCTGCTGAAGTTTTATTTTTAGATCTTTGAATTCTTAGCATCTTCCTTATGTCAAACTGATGCAATATGAATGACCCCTCCAGATAAAATCCTTTAACTAGCCAGGGTAATCCAGTGCCTCTTGTGAGAAGGAGAAAAAAGAGGATGACCACATGCATTTTATCTCTATTAGCATCTGTAATCAAGCAACACACACACACACACACACACACACACACACTTCAAAATTCTGTGCCTTTTGAGAAATAACTCAGTTACATGCTCTAGACTGCTTGAACATTGTGAAAAGAAAAGGGCGCATTTCAGAATTAATCCAAATGCATTCCAGATACTATTTCTTTTTATTATCAAGCTTTAGTCTCAGCTCTTAACAATAGACAACAAGAGTCCACATTGCCTTAAAGGTAAGTGGGCAGAAGCTCATTTGATACTGAATTCCTGAGAATGGAACCTTTTATTTGCTGTCATAGTGATGACTTTTAATTGTCCTAATAAATAAGCTTTTAAAAAGCTTCTAAAATGTTCTCTAATAACACACTTTGGTCTTTAGCCACAGAAATGCAGAAATAATTAGAAGTGGCATTGTGTACACTGCCTTCTGGACTGGGCTGAAGGTGAAGGAGAAAGTCTCATGCTATCCTTGTCAGCTGCAAGGGTAATTACTGCTGGCTGAAATTACTCAACATTTGTTTATAAGCTCCCCAGAGCATGCTGTAAATAGATTGTCTGTTATAGTCCAATCACATTAAAACGCTGCTCCTTGCAAACTGCTACCTCCTGTTTTCTGTAAGCTAGACAGAGAGAGCCTGCTGCTCACTTATTGAGCACTGAGCACAGAAGAGCTATGTTTAATGTGATTGTTTTCATTAGATTCTTCTCTAAGATCACATTTGTCGTTTTCAGGGTCTGAATGCTAGTGGGGTACATTACTTTCATTAGGACTCTTTTGTTTGCTTTAGGGAGGATGAATTTCTTTATTATTAGAACGTATATATGTCAGCTTAGAAGAAGATTAGAAACAATATGGGGAAGTGACCACGTACTTTCTTTTTCACACATAGGATTTGTTTATCTATGTTGAGTTTTAGAAAGTTAACATCATTTGTTTGTTATATGTTTGATTCCCTTCAGTATGTATTTATGGAGTCCTCACTATATATGTCACACTGGATTAGGTACTATGAATATATATATCTATTACTCTTAGGGAAATTGTAATCTAGGTGGGGAAAATAACTTGGACGCTGGATAAAGTTACAGACTAGTAAGATACATGATGAAATGCAAATTTGAAATTAACTTAGTCCCAAAATGGATATGCAAACTATTCATGTGGATGATGAGCAAGTTTTTGTGTTTGGAGAATGAGTTTCCTGTCTTAGAAAGGTAATCAGGCTTTATGAATGAAATTAATTGTGCATTCTTCAATAGGAACCAGAGACAATCCGGACAGTAGTTTGCTCAGCTTTTTGGTGAACCCTTCTTCCAGTTCATGATTTTATATGAGAGAGATTTGATTGGTCCTTTAGGCTGGCTGTGCTTAAAAGTTTTGAATACAGAAGACAATAGGAAATTAAAAACAGCTCAACAGAAAGAACCTGCATATTCACTGAACCAAATCCTGCCATCCTCCAACTTTGTTCTCTAATTGATTAGTAAGTTTCACTATTTGGTTTTTGTTTTTGTTTTGCTAGGAAAAGCACTGGGAATAATTCCTGAGTTGTTTCCACTTATAATTGACCAAGATTTACAAATTCTGAGTGATCATATCTTTACAGTAGTCTCAAATAGAAAATTGTATTTGAATTCATCAAGAGAATGAACTGCTCTATAAACCTGTCTTGAGAAGGGACAGACATGGGAAGAAAAATATTGCAGAGAAGGAATATTACTTAGATGATGGCAGATATAGGAATGAGAAATACAAATTGTATAAATTCAAACCTGAGAGACAAAAGGATTAGTTGTAAGGTGGAGAAAAAGTAGGTATAATATTACTTTCCAGGTGATACTTAGCCTTTTTTTTTTTTTTTTTTCCTTTCCACCCTTCCAAAATTTTCTCAGGGAAATTCTTCTTCCCCTTTATCTAGTTTGGAATTGATGTGGGGTTTTGGAAAACTCCCATTTCCTATTATGTGTACCAGTGTCACTGGAAAGCATTGCAACACACACACACACACACACACACACACACACACACACATACACACAGAGATTTGAGTACCAGGAATGATGATTCAATTACATTTTACAATAATTCCTGGAAGTACCATTTCCTAGGTTTTAGTGTATGTAAGAGAATCAGATGCAGATTGTATTTTGGGTAGGCACACATATTGCAATGAAAATCCAGGTATGTTTTACCTAGAAGGGAAAATGAACATGGGGATTCCAGTGGTGTGCTCATTTCAGAATGTTTGGCTAAATTTATTTTCAAGAGAAAACTGAAGCTAAATAAAATCATTCTTTAGGGCTAGCACACGTTGTCTCGAAGTAGACTGAATTCATTTGTTATCTATATAACATTTTTATATGCTTCACATTACTCACTTTATGCCATTAGGAAAGCACTGAATCTTTAAAGAGAAACTTCCTACAGCTAAAAAAGACATTAAGGGAGAAA
Source organism: Symphalangus syndactylus (assembly GCF_028878055.3). Lineage (NCBI taxonomy): Eukaryota > Metazoa > Chordata > Mammalia > Primates > Hylobatidae > Symphalangus > Symphalangus syndactylus. Next base: position 37,874,038 of record NC_072431.2, read on the forward strand.
AATGCTGGGAGCCATAGTGACAGGTACAACTAAGCTTGTATCCTTCGGTTCCCTGGAAACCAGTCAAACACTATCTCATCTTGCAATGGTTGTGTCTGATCCTCTGCTTCAGACATCTTCCTAATAATGGCAACTGCAGAGGTGACTCTCTGCAAATAAGGGCTTGCAGCCACTGGGCATCCATCACATTTCTCCAGAGCAACATTAGACCACCCTAATGGGTACTCCCGTCTTCATTATGATATTAATTCTCTAAATTTCCGAAGTGATTTCATTTGTAATATGACAAAGGCTGGCTGCTCAGGAGACAAACTGTTTTCATCCCCCTCCTGCATGCTCACAAAGGCTTGCTCTCTTTAGTCTTTTGGGGAAAAGGAATTTGATAGCATCAGATCTCTTGTGATACACAAGGCTGGCTAACAGCTACACCACCTGCCAGCACTTCATGCCTGGCCATCCAGCCTGAAGCTTTCTAAAGCGGTGGTTGATGAGTGGAACATGGATGTTGGTTTGGAAAGAAACTATGTGGAGAGAAAACAGCGGCAGAATAAAAAACTCGGCATGGAAGCTGAGTGGGATTTGAGGGTAACAGTGGGGTCAGAGAGAGGCTAGAAACAGAATCAATTGCAATAGGGCTGGTTGGGTAGATGCTATCTAACATCATGATTTTTTTTGCCCTTGTCCATTGCAGTCTGTCATGGCTACAAATTCCAGGGCTGCCAACTGTATACAACATCCAAAGTAGGGTAATTCATTTTCCTTTCAATATGCTAACCTCTATGGACTTTAATTCAATCTCCCACATCAAAATTAGCTTATCTTCCACAATGCCTACTAGATATAAAACTCAGACTCTCACACACACACAAAATCCTGTCTTGATCAACATACAGGATTTTCCACTAACTGATAATCATAATTCCTAATGGGATTAGGCATCATAGCTAGAACATCTGAATTGCATACAAAATGCTAAATTTTTGAGAAGTCAAGCACTGGTGAAAATACTGATGTAGATTTAATTTTTTTCTACTTTCCCTTTCCTTGCTTTTTTCCAGCAAACTCTTGCTCTTGCCTTAACTGTTGACATTTAATTCATTAAAAAAATTCTTTTTAGAAAAGACTGAAGAAAATTCTTATTTTTCAATTAAGCATAGCCTAATAAGTAGATCACTGTTATTTAAAAATTCAGTATCCTAATTAGAGGTAGCCTAGTTCAGTGGCAAATCATCAGCAAAAGCTAAATTTCATTTTGTTAGCAAACTGCAGTCTTGCAAAAGTGAATGAAAGAAACTACTTGCCTTTCTTTTTTTCAATTTTAAATGCAGAAGCTAAACTGTGTAGACTCCACAAGTTTTACTATTTTATATTGGTTTATATTTATATTAATATTTCAAATATTATTTTATATTATATCTCAATTTTTGTCTGTGTTCAAATGCCTGGTATCCAGGCAGGATGTATGTAGGCCATATCTCCTTCTTACAAATTTTAATTGAATATTCATATAATTGACCTAAAATTTCAGAATATTTGCTGTAGTTTCAGATCTGTAGGCCATTATTAGATTTGGACAAAAATATAGCTTTTATACTTTACTTATTTATTTTAGTTTTTATTACAAATGAACTAGAACCAGATGCATCATATACGTTGCTATTAGAAGTGTCAAAATAACGGTGTATAAAATTTTAATAAAGTAAAACAATTATTTGAGAATGATAAATTTTGCTTCTTTCCCCAAGCCACAAATTCTTCAAAAGAAAACAAGAGAACATTACTGGATATTTCATCTCTCATCCATCCTATTATTCAGTTTAAGATACTATCTTATAAATTTCTTAGTACTTTTGCTCTTTTTGTTTAAAAAATATATTCAAAGCTAAGCTTTGTCTATTTAATCTAAAACTTCTGTAAATGTTATAGTTTTTCTTTTTAGAAATTGAGAGTTGTTTTTCTGACAACTCAATTTCTAGAATAAATCATATATCAAATTGTAATATTGTGCTTCTCAAGATTTTCAAGGGTTAAGGTGCATGCCATAAAAAATTTTAACAGGAATCTTATGAATATTTGCAAAATCTAAGTACAGACCATTGCCAGATTAGCAATGTCTGATTTTAAATGTCTCTTCCATACAAGTGCAAGGCACTTCTGGTTTCACTGTTTCTAGAAACATCATATAATCCTGTTCACTTGCTAGTTTCTTCTACAGCTATGAAGTGCCAGGCTCCCTTGCCACCATTGTAGAATGGAGCTGGATGGTATGATTTCAGGCAGGGCACATCAGGGAGATTCCTGTTACACTGGAGGGTTTTCCTTGTGGAAGATGTCTTCCTTGGGCCCCAAGTTGGAACAAAAGAGTTGAGTTACATTTGTTCAATTATCAGAGGTTTATTGAGAGCCTCCTATGTGCAAGCTAGCTTCTCCCTTCCAAGTGTCCTTCTGAGAACTTAGCATGTTTCACTTTCTTCAAATGATTGGAACCGTATTGTTTCCTAACATACACCTAACACACAGGGCCTTTGATGTTGGATTAGTTGAAAATTGATGATATTTCACTGCAATATAAATAAGAAATAAACAAGTAGAGGATTGTCAGGCTCCTGACATCTAACTGAAACGAAATTAAGTCTAAGTTCCTTGAGTTTATGAATCAGTCCTTATTTGTTTAATTATCTATTATTTGTATAGAGTAGGTAGTTAATATATCTCCATCAAACTAAACTGAAACTATACTAAGATCCGCAACTGATACATTTCCACTCACTTGCAATATAGAAATTCAAACCCATGGTTTGAACAATTTGTGGGATTAATGAGAATACTGTAAAGAGTAATAGCATGCTATTATGTTGACAATAACAAATATAGCATATTGCCATAACATGTTTTATAGTGTTAGGAATTTTTAATGACCAATAGTTTGGTTTTAGGTATAAGCAAAACACATATCTAAATTATTGTACATTACTCCTGAAAATCAAATCAATTTCATGTACTATGTAAAATGATTTCTATATTGCTGGTTTCACAACTGACACTTACCTACTATATTTTAAGATATTACTTCATAGAAATGCTTTTGACTTAAAAATAAGATGAGCAAAGAAATCACCAATGAATGGCTTTGCAGTGGTAAATGGTATAAGAAACATACATAAGGCTGGGGATCACAGTGGATTTATCAGTCCAGTGATTCTGCATAAATTCAGCGAGTTGGCAGATGTTTAGGTTCTTTTTTCCCATAGTTGCCATCTGGAGAGATCCAGAAGAGACTTTAGACTCTACTCCAATGAGTACTATTTCTTGGAAATCGACTTTCTGATCCAGTAGGCCCCACTAACACCTTGTTAAAGCTGTTGTGAAGGTCCTACATTAATCCAGCCCTTCATAATCACAAATTGGGACTCAGGGTGTTTGGCAGAGACAGGCACAGTCATGTTAATATGGAGAAAATTAGCTTTCCCGTTAGTTTATGCTTTCACATTCCTATAGCTAAAACCCAAGGTGGGTGGCGGAGGGTGGTAGCGCGGGCCGGGGAGCGGGGTGGCGGGGGTCGGTGGCTACCCGAATGTTGAACTCCCCACAACATGGGAAATAGTAAGTCCCAATATAAGCTTTTTTTTTTAATTCACTAGTACAATGTGCTCTACACAATGTAAGAGTACTAGTCTACAAATTACAAACCTTGGCTTCCAGTTCCAGTATGGCCAATAAATGGCTCTTTGTCCTTGGAAACATTTAAACCCTGAGAGCTTTAGTTTCCTTACTGTCCAAGAGAGGGAACTGATGAAAATAATCTCTCAGGTCTCTTTAAAATTCTAACATAATTTCTATTTTTAAAAACACAAATTAGACTTCTTTATTAATTTACACTAATTACAGACTCTTTTTTTAAAAAAGCAGGCAGAATATTCACTTATTCTATTATTTAAAAAATACTTGCAAAAGGATATGGTTCTTTTTTACATAAACATGCCCTTGCTTATTATTCATTATTCTTGCTGTTAGAAGTAACCTAGGGATTTTTGGTGAGAGCGTTTTCCATAAGTAGTTTTTCCAATAGACATTTTCCTCCAGAGTAGCAAAATTCTATTATTATTGTTTCAGTGATAAGAGAAGCATCAAGTTGTAATAGTGAAAGAAGAGTTTGAAAATTACTGATTTATTTTCCACTTGGTTTAAAAAACCAAGTGGAAAAAACACTGACAGAATTAAGGAGAAAACGACTAGCAATTTTCTTCTATTTTCAGCTCAAGAAATCAAGAGTGTGCTAGAGGTAGAAACTCTTACCATTGTAAAGATGAGGCTTCCTTTAAGAGGGGGCCTGTGTCTGCTTGGAAAGCTCTTCCCCCAGATATCTGTATTGTTCATTCTGTCACTTTATTCAGGTGCTTGCTATGATATTGCCTTGTCAGAGACAATGTTTCCTGATAACTTGTTGAAAATAGCATCCCCTGTCACACTCTATCTCCTTCTTCTACTTTATTTTTCCTTACATAATATTTATCACCATCTGAAATGTATTTATTTATTGTCAATTCACCCTCCCATCCCCAACGTGAATGGAAGCTGCATGAAGTTACTCTGTCACTAGTGCCCAGCATAGTATTTAGTGTATAGAAGCTGCTCAACAAACATTTAATAAATGAACTCCTGTAAATATTTAGTGCAACCTGATGGAATTGACCCAGTATGAAATAAGGATTTTTTTTCATCAGGGGAAGCCGAGAATCTAGGGTAGGGCATGCCAACTCTGATGCCTATAAAGATTAAAAAAGATAATTGTAAATATGTGGCTAAATACAATAGGCGGTGGTAAGAATCATTGTGAATGGAAAAATTTATCGATATCTAAAAAGTTTCACACATTTCAAACAGTGTTGGAGTCAAACCAAAGGTAGCTATGTGCTATATTTGACTCACAGGGTCTACCTGCTTATAATGTGGGCAAGGTAACCTTTGTGGAACAGTGTAAGTAGGAATGATCTTGTGTTTTATTATGAAGGAGGCAAAATATAAACCAAAATAAATAAAAACCTAAAACGGAAGCCACCTGAAAATTTGAATAGCTGTTGATATTGAAGGTCACCAAGAAACAGAAATTGAACCCCTACATATTGAACCTGATAGTGACATCAGGGTATTTATCAATAATTAACTTGATATTTCTAGGAGAACAATGTTTAACGTGATTCTAAGTATTCGTTATAAATCCATATTTCTCAAGCTTTACATCCCTTGCTTCTAGAGAAAGCCTCCTTTGTCTGCAATCGGATTCCTTTCAGAAAATGAGATCACCACAGACACCATATTTCTGACATTTTTTAAAGGCAAAAACGACAAACTTGTAAACTCTAATTCATATCCAGTCTTTGATTACATAGCATTATTTACGGCTTCTGATGCTTTCAAGAACTCTTTACCAAGAATACTGTGTTGAAAAATAAAATGTGCAGGTATAGAGATTTTAGTTACAGGAAGGGTTTTGTTCAGAGTCCTGCTTCATTCTAGCTGCACCGACTTCAGGGTTCTAGGTATGTTGTTTCAAGCTGCACTTAAGGCACTTTAAACCCGAGTTTTCTTCTGCTTGTTTATAGTCATCCCAACTGCAGTTTAACAAATAATAGCTGTTCAGTTATCTAGTTTCCCATTTTCCCATACCAAGCTTAGCTTCAGAGACAAATCCAGCATACAAATATTCAGAGATCCAAGTCGCCTTAGGTATGAGGAATAACTCCGCTTAGCTCTCCAGATATTTTGTGCTTATTAGGTCATCTTATGGCCTGACATAGTAGTTAATATTAAAATGAGCTTGCAGGTCAGCATGGAGGTAGCCTACTCCTATTTTTTTGGCCTATTTCTAGGAACCAGTAGGAATGAAGTCAATGGGATGGAATTAGTTGTGGAATTCTCTTTCCTCCCTATTTATTTCTCTTCTAGTTCAAAAGATGTAAAGGCACATCTATGTAGATATTCCTAACTAGACAATAATAAACATATTGAAGAAAGGTAGAGTCAGATCCAAATATGTTTAGAGGCCACTGACTTCTCAGTGTAATTTGGTAGGCATTTATTAAAAGTCTCCCATGTTTTAGACTCTGCTTGGTTTCTACTGCCAAGAAGAGGGTGATGACATACCCTGTAAACATATTACATGCATAGTAATGCAAAGGACCACCAGGCTAGACATGCCAACAGGAACATCATATTTCGCTATACTGCAGGCTTTTTCTCTTAGATGTGCACAGTAGTACATAATTATGCTTTATTTCCCAATTTGTACATTTATAATAAATTCCAGATCTTTGACAGCATATGCATCCTAAATTCCAGTTTTAACGTTGACAAGAAGAAATGGAGTGGCCAAAGATACAAGAGAATTTCTATCTGGACCTGCTAATAAAAAATAGATTTCGTAGTATTCCTCAATCTTTATTTGTCTGTGAGAAAAAGTAAATTCCAAGGGTAGCTTAGTTGCTTAGAGTTCAGACCTGGAAACTATTAACAGAAGTGCTGATCTTAGCTGTCCTGAGGGTAAAGAGAGAAGAGGGTGTTTCTCAGGCACTAAATATAGGTTTACAGAGCTTCCCATCAAATGGTGATGCACTTCAGGAGCAAAGACAGGCAGCAGATATCTGGGAAAGGAAAGTGAAGTTTGAGGGAAGCCATTGTGAACATTACATGTTTTCCATTATGCACAACTGCGCACGTGATGAGGATATCTGTAGTCAACATGAAAAAGCCTGATTACCTAACTGGGTGCACACTTGGCCTCTGAACACAATTGAAGCAGAGCTTCTAATGCATCTGCGATTGTGGGCCACTTGATGTACCTGAAGCCCTGTCAGTGGGAAATATGAATGTGCAGAAAGCTCTTAAATTCAGCGTTTGAGGTGGGTGGAACAAGCTACTCAACTTTTCCCCCTCCTCTTTGCTTCTCCTTTTCTCCTTTCTTTTCCCTGTTCCCTTTGTGAATTTATGATTCAGAAATTATTCACACTGACTTCAAGCTCTGTCATTTCTTCATGGGTCTTTTATGTCTGCTCTTGGATTTTCATCTTGTCATTGGGTCTAGAAGTGGTGGTATATCATTACATTAAAATACTTCCCTGTGCTGAATCTGTCAGCTTGGTTAAATCCTGTGTGGGGAGAGCCAAACTAAATTCTGAAATGATCCACTGGATCTTTTTGCAAACATTAATAAGAGAAAAAAATATTAGTTCTCTAAGTTGAACAAATACTGATTAAAAATAAAGAGATGCATGATTTGACATTGAAACTTTTAATTATGACTTTGTTTATGTTGCTGAAATATTAGCTCTGGAGTGTTTCTGCAGGCAGATGATGTAAATGGCAGTTACATACTGCTTAATGAATGCTTCTTATCTTTCTCATCTTTTTTTTTTTGTGTGTGTTTGGGTACTCTACTTGTTCTATTCTCCAATTAATGAATACAAGTTGCTGCATGTGATTATAGTATATATGTTAGGATTATTTATTCTTTTTGTGTGTAATCTTCAGAACCATGTAACAGAAGGGCAATTATCTCATCCTAGACATATAGCCTTACAAAGAACCTTGAATACATACTTTCTAGATTATTTTTCTGTTTCTCTTTCCTCTCCATTCCTCTACCATTTCTCTTTCCCCCATTCCCTCAAATTTGCATGTGCTTGTCTTGAGATAACTGACTTTTCTCAGTGAGAGCAAGATAATTATTAACCAACTGGGCCACTATCTACATTTGCCAGTTTGTCTCTAGTACTGAATGAAAAGGGATTCCTGTAGTAGCTTAGTAAAGTTTGCATTGTACAGATAGCTATTAGAATTGCCATATTAATATATGTAACTAACACCTTGTTATTTGCATACATTTCAGGAAATATCTATAGAAGTACATAATATAAATCTAAATTCTGGGCAAAATTATACAAACAGTTCATCTCTAAACTCTATTACTTATATAATTGAAACCTGGACGTTTAAAATGACAGGTTCATTGTTAAGTGCAATGTACTTTTTGTTCTGAAGAGACAAAAACCTCTGTGTCTTCCTAATCTTTATGGAAGCTCTACTAGTGGTTTGTAGGTAGCACTATGCCTGGTGAGACTATTACTACCTTTAGGGTGTCTGTCTGGATGGAATAAGAAAAGTTTGATGAAAGAAGTGGAATGGAAATTTGGTTTTGTCTGTTTATTTAAAGTCACAAGAGGCTTATCTCTCTCTCTCTCTCTCTCTCTTTTTCTGTCTCTCCCTGTGTGTGTGTGTGTGTGTGTTTGTGATTAATTTTTACAGCTTCATCTTTGTTGATCTTTTGCAGTCATTCTTGGGAGTTTATATGCTTAAAAATAATTTCTAGAAACTAGAGAGAATGGTTTCCTGAGTAAATGACCACTTATGACAAGACTGAATTTACTCTCTGTGTTTGAAAAGATGCTCTTGCTCGCCTGGGAGCTTTACTTTTGGCAGGTTACTAGTAATCCTTTCTGTGGAATGGTGTCATTCCATGACAATTAAAAAAGAGAGGGCTGCATTTCCAAGATTTCTTCCCTTCTAGGATTTCATGAGATTTTGAGCCTCCAAGAGTGACGCAATAAAATATCACCTGGAGGTGGGCGGCCTCAGAAAGAAAAATACACACCAATATTCTCAGTTACCCCTACCCAAAACAGAATCTCTGAATGTAAATTAAAATGAAATTATCTGTGTTAATGCAGGGGTGCATCTTTTGAAAGTCATTTATGTTAAACTTAGGTGGCATTCTGTCAATTGGCAATGAGTATGTATATCAGATTTATTGTTTAAATTATGTTGCATCTAAGCTAATAATAGAATCTCAGCAGTTTACATTTCTTGCAAAAGTGATAATGAGAGAGAAAAGGCTCAGAGGTGTATTCGATGGCAAATGGTAGCCACTCTGATAGCAATGATTTTTAACAGATAAGCCACAAAGTAGATAATTTACACCTGGGTGATCTGTAGATTACTAGAAATGACGATAAGTATATGTGCTTTTAGTATTCTTGCTTACACATACATTGCTATCGGATTGATTCCTGAAAAGGTATGTCAACGGAGGTAGGAAGTTGAGGTAAAAACATGTTACAGGGTGCCAATGGACTCAGATCTGAACTCCAACTCTGATGTTTCTGTTTTAGATTTTGAATAAGCCTTCAAAGTCTATGAATAGTTTCTCTATCCATAATATGGAATGATATACCGATTTTTCTTATCTAACATATTTTGGATCCTGAAGTTAGGAAATATAGTTACAAAGATGCTAAGACACAATTTTGGGCCACAAATAGATCAGGGGGTGGGCAGGAAACAGACAAGTAAAGTAGCAATTTCACTCAGGCAGGAAGAGCTAGAAGAGAAGTTGGATTGAGGCCCTCTATCATCCGCCTTGTAATAATTCATATCTCTCTCTCTTACTGAACAATGAAATCCTTGAAGTCAGGAATCATGTATCATTTACTTTAAAATCAACAGAAATGTAGAGTTAGGCCATAACAGGCACAGAAAACATTTTTGTAGAAGGATTCTTAAACCACTCAGGTTAGGTAAATGTTGCAACCCAGAATAATGAAAGATAAACATAGAAACAAGTACTGTGTGTATGTTGTTGGGCCAACAACAACCTTACAAGTAGGCAAAGGAGGTGGTTATGTGCTTGATTAAATGAGATCATATTTTCAATATACTTAGGATAGTATTTGGAGTGGAGCTCACTAAACAGAACTATTATATATAAAACGATATAAGAAGTGGGAGCCATCAAAACATCCACTCAACCAAAATAAACTGTGGTAAAGCGCTAACACTTGAGTGTGAATTAATTTTTGATATTAGCAAGCTTAATATCAGAACCCAGATGGTATATGAGATTTAGGAGGAAAACTTGATAAGAAAGGAAGAAGGAAAGGTCTATAGCCTGGAGCCTTTGGTGAGAACCGGACCCGTTAGGGTGGACCCCGGCATAGCCATAGGCTTCCCTCTTCAGCCAGGGGGAACATGATGCCATTAACTTTCTGAGCCCAAACTTTGGGAAAGTTTTGCTGAAAATGGTGAGATGAGCCTGACTGCAATCTTCACCTAGCCGTGGGAGAGTCCTGGGTGTCTCTGTAAGTCTGCCAACAAGGTAGAGAGAGGGGATGGAGAAGCTTCATGTATTCAACTCCCTCATGCCACGATAAGAAGTGAGAAATAAGCTTAAGAATGCATCAAAGTGGGAGTAATGATAGGGGTAAAAATGGCATCTGTATATTTCCTTCCCTGCTCCCAAGTTAGTAGAAGACATCAGTTAGTGAAATGAAGAGTTCCTATGGGGCAGAAAGCAAATAATAAGAGCTCTGTGAACCACTTTGATTACTCACTTTCCTCCCAACTCGGGTGCCATTCATGTAAGCATTCTTGTGAAGGAAGAGCTATCAGCTAAGTCATACCAGGGAACTGCCAATACAAAAACATCAGTATGCACCTTAAGTATGGAATGGAAGTCAGATATTGGGCATGAAGATTGCTAAGCCAGTCTAAGGAACAAAACTCCAAAGGCCACCAATAGAGGTAAGTCCTGTACTTTTAAGATTTAGCAATTTGTGATTTGTTTTCAGTATTAGAGAATAATCCTCTTTATTAATGTTTGCAGCAGATACGTGAATGGTGCAAATTGCATGTTATAATTTGCCATGGAAATCTTATTGTCTCAATTAAGTATCCATTTAGTTAGCACATTCTTCAGCGAACTATCCTTCAAAGGCCTGATGGTATTTCATGGTATTTCAGTCAATAATTTGCTTCTCCAGCTTAATTGCCAAGGGGATATATCCTGACTCCTAGCCTGAGGTTGGCCTTGGAAAGTATAAAGTTATGTTTGTTAAATGCAAGCCTCGTGATCTCTGGACAGCGTTAGCAATAATCTTCCTGCCCATTGCACCAATTCTTCCCTGTAAATGCCGGTGATCATGGTGTAGACAAGCATGGACTCCAATCCTGTGATTTTCCTTGAAAACTAAACTTCCCGTCAGCTTCTGAAGCCCCCTTCTTTCTTTTAATGTTAGCATTTTGTTGAAGTAAATGGAATTAGGAGTAGAGATAAATCAGCTTAATCACACATGAAGCACGATTTTTCATGAGTTACTGCACTCGTTTTTACATGAAACACTGAAAACATGAACTTGTTAATCTGCAAGGTTGAAAACTTCTAAAAATATTTAATTTCTATTTTAAACGCTTGTCTATGTTATGTAGAAATAAATCATTTTTAGATTATTCAGCTCTGAGTCTACATTTGAATGATGAATGTTCTCTAACATTGTTTATTCTAAAGAGAGAAATGCCTACTGTATATGTGTGTACGTACACATAAATAGACTTTTTATAGTTTTGGAATTCAAGTGGAAGTGTATGTAATTAATCTTTCAATATGGTATGTCAGTGTAGAAAAGGTATGGATTTCATATGAGTAAATTTATTTTTATTATGAGGAAATAATAAAAAGGATAAATTTTCCAGTATTTATACAGTTTACCTCATATCTGATTCTCAGAAAAAAAAATAAATAAAGCCTGAGTGAAGGTAAGCATTCCCCTAAGTGGCACAGGTGGCAAGGAATCTTGTAAATTTTGAAATATTTTGAAATTCTCATTGGATTTGCTATTATTCTGACAAACGAATTCAGAAGACAGCCATGCTCATTTTAATTAATTACAACATAAACCTTTAAAGAAAACCTTTGCCTTTGTTTGCTAAACCAAAACAATGTTTCAGGGCTGCACAAGTTGTAGACTGCAGAGGTTGCATAAGTTGTGGACTGCACAAAGATGACTGGTTGAAGGGCTTAGTAGAAGTCTACATCTAGCCTATTCTCAACTGATCATGCCTTTGCCCTTGGAGTGGCATCATCCACCTTTAATAATTCCCACAAAAGTGTTATGTGGATACTGTGTAATTTTAGTGTACTTTCATTTCTAGTTTTAAATTTCCCTTCTAACACTGTCTCACTGTCTCTAGGGTCCAGTTAGAGCAATATTTGAAAGAATCAACCAATAGAATGAATCTAACAAATCTGACTGGTGTTTCCTCCATTGTGTTGACTGCATTGACTTAAATCATGTATTTATCATAAGAAAACAACTTAAGTCCAGAAAAATTTAGCCAAGAATAATAAGTTTCATTTTATATTTCACACACTACCCCCAATAAAAGTTGAATGATCTCATTTGGAGGAAACTCTTATGTATGTCAAAAATCAGGGTTCATAACAATAAATTATGTGTGTATTACTCATATAACTTTATACTTAAAGAGTAGCTGGCCGGGCACAGTGGCTCACACCTGTAATCCCAGCACTTTGGGAGGCTGAGGCAGGTGGATCACGAGGTCAGGAGTTCAAAACCAGCCTGGCCAAGATGGTGAAACCCTGTCTCTACTAAAAATACAAAAATTAGCTGGGCATGGTGGCAGGAACCTGTAATCCCAGCTACTCAGGAGGCTGAGGCTGGAGAATAGTTTGAACCTGGGAGGTGGAGGTTGCAGTGAACCAAGATTGTGTCACTACACTTCAGCCTGGGCAACAGAGCAAGACTCTGTCTCAAAATAAAAATAAATAAATAAATAAATAAATAAATGTAGCTATAGTTTTTTAACCAAAATATATGCTATAAAATAATCTATTCACAATTTTTTTACATCCTTACTCAATTGCCATAAAATATGTTTTATAAATAATAATATGAATTATTGTGTCCAGACTTGTTTCCTTCTGGTGGGTTCTTGGTCTCACTGACTTCAAGAATGAAGCCACGCACCCTCATGGTGAGTGTTACAGTTCTTAAAGGTGGTGTGTCCGGAGTTAGTACCTTCAGATGTTCAGACATGTCTGGAGTTGGTCTGGGTTCGTGGTCTCACTGACTTCAGGAGTGAAGCCGTAGAACTTCACAGTAAGTGTTACAGCTTTTAAAGGTGGCGCATCTGGAGTTGTTTGTTCCACCCCGTGTTTTCGTAGTCTTGCTGACTTCAGGAGTGAAGCCACAGACCCTCGTGGTGGGTGTTACAGCTCATAAAGGTAGTGAGGACCCAAACAGCCAGCAGCAGCAAGATTTATTGTGACGAGCGAAAGAACAAAGCTTTCATAGCATGGAAGGGGACCCAAGCGGGTTGCTGCTGCTGGCTTGGGTGTGGCCATCTTTTATTCCCTTATTTGGCCCTGCCCACATCCTGCTGATTGGTCCATTTTACAGAGTGCTGATTGGTCTGTTTTACAGAGTGCTGATTGGTGTGTTTACAAACCTTTAGCTAGACACAGAGCACTGATTGGTGTGTTTTTACAGAGTGCTGATTGGTGTGTTTACAAACCTTTAGCTAGGCACAGAACGCTTATTGGTGCATTTTTACAGAGTGCTGATTGGTGCATTTACACACCTTTAGCTAGACACAGGGTGCTGATTGGTGTGTTTACAATCCTTTAGCTAGACAGAAAAGTTCTCCAAGTCCCCACCCGACCCAGAAGCCCAGCCAGCTTCACCTCTCATTATGACTGCATTGAAGTGTGAGATTTGATTGTTTCGTTTATATTTGTCTTAAAAGAGGTAACCGTTTTAATTACAACGATGAATAAAATATTCACCCTGAGATAAATTAAGGATATAAATATATACTCTATTGGTATAGAGAGAAATTAGATGTTATGGTGTGGAGTAGTCACCTTTACTGAAGGAAAAACTTTAGGGAAGAGAAAAACAACAAGAAGTGATTCAGAAAACCAAGTGATATATTCAAACTATTAGGCCTGCTTTATACAGGAATGCTTGACTCTTCTCATTTTGCCAAAAACATGGGATATTTCTATTCCATGTCTTTTACAACACACTATTCACAACTGAATTTGGTGCTGGAAAAGAATGTCTGATTCCTTCATCTATTAGTTTTGATTTTTGATCCAGTTAGAGAAACTATTATGATTCTCAGGTTTCACAGTCGGTTATATAGAAGACAATGTTTTTTGCTTGGTGTTTTCTTTCTTTGGTGAGTTGGCTAGGAGATTTCTACACATCCAAGAATCCTTAAATGCTAGCAAGGCCAGCCTTTAGTGTTGATGAGAAGCAGGTGTAGCCTGCGTTTAGAGGGCCCCCATCTCTATGTCAAAATAACTTCCCTGTGTTTTGCAAATCTGATCACCTTCCCTTTATGCAAGCCATATTGCTGTTCTTATACTCCAGTCTTCTAAAGCTCAAGAAAGAAAAGTGCAAACTAAAAAGTTATGGACGTCTTGTTTGAGACATTTATATGTTGAGGATCTAAAAGCCCTGCCTTAGCTTGTTGTAAAAATGGATATCGTTACTGAATAATTGCAAAAGAACATCATTGAATGCAGAAAGAGTTTATTAATCATCTACTTCAAGCTTCTTATTTTATAGTTGTAGAAACTGAGTCCCAGAAACCTTAAATTACTTCTGCAAGTTCATGATGAAAGGGTGGCAGATATGAGTGAGAAGACTTGTGATATCCCTCAAACCACACCCCATGGGTCTCTTCTTTCTTGTTTGGAAATCCATGTGTTGATCATTTGGCCCTAGGCTTCATATCCTTTTACTTGTAGAACAAAGTGTCTAGTCACTGATGTAACATGTGAAATTTGCCAATTCTTCTGTCTTTCGTCTCTGAGAGGCAGTGTTAATATAATTATTAATAACAGTAGTAATACTTGGCATGGTAGAGAATATTTATCAAGCATTTACTATAAGCTAGGCACTATTAAAAGTGCTTTATATTACGGACTTACCTGATCCTCAAAATAACTTCATGACCTTGGTAAAAAAAAAAAAAAAAAAAAGATCCTTATTTATAGATGAGGAAATGGAGGTTCAGGGACTTTTCTGAAGCCTCACAGCTGGCTGTGGCAAAGTCAATATAACTCAAAATCAGGAATCTGGCTTTAGAATCTGTGCTACAAACCAATATACTTGCCTCTCATAGAGGATTTATCTTTCTTTCTTTCTTTCCTTCTTTCCTTCTTTGTCTTTCCTTCTTTCCTTCTTTCTTTCTTTCTCCCCCTCCCCTCCCCTCCCCCCCCTCCCCTCCCCTCCCCTTCTCTTCCCTTCCCTTCCTTTCCCTTCTTGAGACAGAATCTCACTCTGTTGCCCAGGCTGGAGTGCAGTGGCATGATCTCAGCTCACTGCAACCTCTGCCCCCACCAGGTTCAAGCAATTCTCCCACCTCAGCCTCCCAAATAGCTGGTATTACAGGCACGTGCCTCTATGCCGGGCTAATTTTTTTATTTTTAGTACAAACAGGGTTTCTCCATGTTGGCCAGGCTGGTCTCGAACTCCTGACCTCAAGTGATACACCTGCCTTGGCCTCCCAAAGTTGTGATATTACAGGCGTGAGCCACCGCTCCTGGCCCTCTAATGTGTTTCAACAATGAATCAAGTGGTGTCTGTGTGTATGTGTGTGTATATATGTGTGGACATATATGTTTGTGTTATTCGTGATATATCCCATATTGTGTTACCATATGTGCAATGAAGTCTTTCTTTATGTAAGCAACAAAAAAATTTTCAGAAAAAAAAAAATGAGTTATGGGCACTTACATTTACTCCACTGGGATTAACTTTGCGGGCTCACGATTTGTGGAGATAACTGAAGAACACAACAGAAAGATAATCTATGATTTAATGATTACAATTAAAGTACAGTTGTTAGGTTTTCATAACATTTGTTTAGGAGCACTATCCTTCCTGCTTCACACAATATTTGCTTATCAAAACTGTCAATCCATAAACCACGCTTATAGCTGGCAAGAAAACCTAATACAGAAAGACAAAGGAGAAAATCAGCATATTTTTTAGATCCTTGATGTCCCTTCCTGCTTCCCCCTTCTCTCAACTATTCTGAATAGAGAGAAACGGTGTCAATGGTGCTTTTGGTCAAGAACATAAGGGAACATTTTTGTCACTTTCACTCATCCCCAGTGTTCTCTCTTAGGCCACCACCCTCCCATCTCGCATTTGAAACCTCTGGGTTCTTTTGAAAAGACACAGCCTATTCTTCCTTTTAAAATGAAATCCCAAATTATAGGAGGAAAAGGAATTTGTGCAGTGTTCCTTCTTGCCTCTTAGAACAAGTACAGCAAAACTAAGTCTGGATATTGCTTCCTTCAAGTAGTTTTATTAGCCGAGAAGTTTATGTGCAGGAAATCTATTTTAAAATTTATAACTGACTTAGTTTTAGACTGCAGACACATATGGTTTATTTGTTACTAACTAATACTCTTTATGTTTTGTTTTCTAAGCATTTATGCTGTTAACTTTTTGACTTGATAACTTAGCTAACATTATTTAGAAAATAAATACCTAATACAATATGAGTCATGGCATATTAAGGGTGTTACTAAGTATGCAGAAATTAGAAAGACTGCTCATATTTTTCTTTTTGAGAAAGGGTTTTACTCTGTCATTCAGGCAGGAGTGCATGGCTCACTGTAGTCTCATACTCCTGGGCTCAAGCCATCCTCCTACCTCAGCCTCCAGGGTAGCTGGGACTACAGGGTCACGTTACTATGGTTGGCTAATTTTTTTTTCTTTTCTTTTTTTTTTTTTTTCTTTTTTTTTTGGAGACAGAGTCTTGCTATGTTGCCTAAGCTGATCTTGAACTCTGGACCTCAAGTAATTCTCCCCCTCTATAGCCGCCCAAAGTGCTAAGATTACAGGTGAGAGTGACCATGCCTAACCAAGAGGCTGCTCTTTTAACAATATTGTATCATTTAATTTAACCAGCAAACTTTTATGTGATTAATATTTATGTCCAAAGCTGGGTAGGTCTGTATATTCTCTATAAACATACAGAATAAGTATCTTTTGTCAATAGTGAAAAGGGAGAGCTGAGTTTCAGAAGAAAAATTAGACACTAGTTGTGAGTTAGTTTTAGCCTAGCACTTTCATTTCTTATAAAAATATTCAAAATATAGCAATGCATTTAGAAATATCAAAGTTCAAACTGTTTAAACTTAATTTCCATCATATTACATCAGATCAAATTTCTAGTTATTTCTTCAATCAATATTTATGATATGCCTGTATTTTAATAAAAATCCAAGAAACTGAATGAAGCTTTGGTTTTACTGCAAATGCATCTACCTGTATTTATTATAAATATGAGCCTAGCAGGCATTTAGCAGAGAATCATGTCAGTCAAACCAGTGTCAACATATTAATACTCTTCTTCTAATTAGGAAATGGAACTGAGGTGGTATTTTTATCATGATGTCCTTTGTGATTGACACGTCTGTGCTGAAATACATTTTTGCACAGATTCATAGTGTAAATGGATAATTTGCTTTCAGATAAAGTCCTCTTTTAGAAGACTTTAAAAATAAATCCAAGAACCACAAATAGAAATTTAACACTCCCTTTAAGAATGTAAAAGGCAATAAAATGCTAAATGGTTAGAAGTTACAATTTAGAAATATGTGTTTGCTTTATTTGTTGTTACTATTAGAGAAGAATGGATTGAATTAATCTTTGAAACAAAATTGTGGCAAAATATGTGTCAAACATAAATGGCATTAAAAGAACCCATTATTTGTCTTTTGTTCTTTCCTTTTAAAAAAGATGAATGCAGGCAGATGTTGTGGGTCATGCCTGTAGTCCCAGCAATTTGGGAGGCTGAGGCGGGCAGATCACCTGAGGTGGGCAGATCACCTGAGGTCAGGAGATCGAGAATAGCCTGATCAACATGGAGAAACCCCATCTCTATTAAAAATACAAAATTAGCCGAGCATGTTGGCGCATGCCTGTAATCCCAGCTACTCAGGAGGCTGAGGCAAGAGAATCACTTGAACCTGGGAGATGGAGGTTGCGGTGAGCCAAGATCGCACCATTGCACTCCAGCCTGGGCAACAAAAGCAAAACTGCTTCTAAAAAAAAAAAAAAGATGAATGCATCTCCATTGAATTTCATTATCAAAGTTCTGTTTAAAGTCCAATATTTGCAAATTTTACAGGTTAAGAAAATAGACTAGTCTACAAATGACATATTTGAGAACTTATAAACTTAGCTGTCTGCTGTCTAGATTTCTATGCCATTCTCTAGATGATTTTTTTTTTTAAAAAAAGATTAACTGCAAACACCTATAAAATTATAAAATTAATATTCAGTTTTAGCTTTCCTATTATTTTGTTATTCCTATTATTTGTATTTTTATTCTCTATCCGTAGTTAAAAGAAAAAAAAAAAAGAAAGAGAAGGGAAACAACAGCAATGACCTGAATCTACAAGGTAAATGAGTGCTGTAGATTTTGCAAATAATAGTGTTGAATCTTCAACTTCTAAACTAACTTTAGGAAATACAGTCTGAGAATGGGAACACCTCCCACATTTCTCGAGATTAATAAGAATAGCTACATTGTTACTCATTTCAAATTAGTGTTTGTTGCAAAGCAGCATCTTCTAATGTGAATTTTAAAAGTGGAAATGAAAAAATCAAAATGGTCTGATTTTTGGAGCCAAATAGTTGTAAAAATGATTAAGGAACTGCTTTCTTTCTCTTTACTGGTTTGCATTTGAGCACTGGTTTCCTAAAGTTCATCAAGCCAAAGGGAGAAAAGAAAAAAGAGAGAGGGAGAGAAAGAGAGAAAAACAGATACACAGAAAGAAATATTCTGAAAAATAAGTAAGAGAGAAAATGAAAGAGAACACGAGTCATATAAAGATAGAGAGACTGAGCTGTAGAAACTGGTCACATAGTCATGTAATAAAAAGTTTCAGATTTGTATTGAAGTAAAAAAAAAAAAAAACTACTTAGAGAAAGGCCAACAGGCCAGACTAAATAATCCTCGACTTACCGTCCAATTCTGAATCCCATATTAGCTGCAGAGATTTTAATGTAAATATGCCATTACACTGTCATTACAGTGATCAGGCTTCATGGCTCACAGGTCACATCTCAGCCACTGTTAATTTTGCAGGCAAAAGCTTTTTTTCTCTTGAAATGTTAATAACTTTCTATTAGTTAATGTAGCGTGACTAAAATTCAGATTAGATATAATTCATTTTAATATCTGTGACTGGCTATCCTGATCATTTAGCAATGGTTTCCAGCTGAATACAAGATGCTAAATTGGACTCATTTGCATAGCCCTGTTAAAGCAATGCCATTCTAGAAATGTAGGCATCTTCAAATTAATTTAAAAGATTTTTTTTCCTCCTGGTTTTGCTACTAGGATAAAATCTTTGGTTGGCAACTAATTGAAGTTACCATGGGCCGAATGCACATCCTTTTCTCTACCTACCCACCCATTCCCTAAGGAAAAAAGCAACCAAAACACTAGTAAGGAGTATTAATTGGTGAATGCAGATGATACCCAGTGCCTCAGAACCTAGAAAGGGTTCCATTTAGTACCTATAATGTTGTGACAGAAGCCTAAACTGTTGACAAGGTCTGTGACAACTGGATCTTGAAGAACATTTAGCTCCACTTTGCAAACCTGTTTTTAACTCTATTATTTAGATTGATTGAATCCTTACCTTTTCAGTGTGTGGAGTCTAGTTTGTTAAACTAAATGGATAATATAGGTTGCTTTCCAAGGAAGACATCACCAGATTGAACAGCACTGTTGTTATTAATCAATGACAGATTCTGGAGTCTGTTCTTCTCTTCCTTTGCCTATGTAACCCCCATTAATGCTAATGGAAAACACAGATGATACATTCATGCAACAAGGGACCACCAGACCCCTGAATTATCAAAGCATGTGGGTAGATGCTCACACAGACAATTCAATAAGTGCACCTGTGGAAGGGATTAGGACATCTTTCATTGCACCCTGATCCTTTTTTTCCCCTTTACTTTGTCATATTTGATGATTTGTTTTCCTTTCATTTAAATGCAAACAATGTAAAATATTAAACATTTCCCATTTGTTCACAGGTATCAGGTATCAGAAACATTGTGTAAAGAATATGTAAATACTCTCATACAGCTAGATCAAAGCTTTGTTTCAGAAATTCTAACAGGATTCCTAGAAAGTGAAAACTGAAACCAATTTTTAATATATTTTTCTTGATTTCACCAACTTTAAAATCAACTTTAAAATTTGAAATGTCCATATTCTTTTATAAACTTATTTAATAATTATTTACTTATGTAAAGATATTTGGTTTAGGAACTCATTCTTTGGAACTTTGGAATGTAATTTTCAGAAATTAGGGTCTTTCCTTTTCCCAAAGCAAAAAATAGGTCTCAGATGAGAACAACTAATGTTTTACGGGTTTCTTTTTATCAAATTTGTTTATTTCTAGACATTAGAAAAACTATACGACTTGGAAAAAAAGTCTTTTTATGTCTCTACTCTCTTGCTTCTTTCCTTCTTTCTCTTCTTCTTCCTTCTGTCATCCCTGGGGCAAAATAACAGATTCTCTTGCTGTTGTTTGCAATCTGAGAATAAATTATTTTGCCATCTTTTCACCACCCCCCCACCTCCAACAATTTAATGAGGAGTATATGGTTGGACCACTAGCTGTTTGAGAGAGATGAACATCTAGTAAAAGTTAATTAAATTATAGTGAATATTTTGAATAAACACAGAATTGGTAAAATCCTTCCCTTCCAAAATGTATGTGAAAATTTCCAGTTGTACAGTTCACCTTGAAAGTAAATCAACAGGCAATATTCAAAGGATGCCAACCAAATAATAAACTTGGGTAGTGATTGGCCATTGGGCAATTGAGTAGCTAGACTGACAATTCCTGAAAACAACTCTTTTCTCTATTTGGTTGATTACTTCAAGAGTCAACAGTTAATGTAGGTTAAAAACTTTGTTGGCAGTTTCCATTTCTCAGCTTATAAACATTTTCAAATATATGTTCTTCTCGGTACCCTGTCTACCAACTTATTTCTCTCCCTCCCTCCACAACTTAACTTCTTGAAATAGTGATGATTTCCACCTCGTCCTTTCTCCTCACTCTCAATGCACTCCCTACATTCACCTTGCTCCTAATGCACTACAGACTTTCTTCCCTTCTTCCCATCCCTCCACTGAAACTTCTCATGATCTATTATTGACCAAATTCTATCTTCATCAGTGCCCCCATCTCCAGCCCAGTCAGCTCAGTCATTTGGTCAAATGATCAAATCCATCTCAAGTATCATTTCTGTCTGAAGGCTCTATGATCGTTCCTGGAGGATATATGAAAGTGCCTGGCATAGAGACCTGGATATGTAGAGTTTGAAAAATTATCTCTGTTGATTTAAAAATGGCAACTATGTTATAGTGAGTGTCCCTTGGACATCTTATCTAACTGTTAGCTATGTTGGTGTCACTCAAACCTATAGCTTGAACCAAGGCCTCTTTCTTGCCAGTCTGAGCTAAATATCTAATTGTCTACTGGCTATTTTCACCAAATTGTACCATAATCAGATCAAAATAACAGTGTGCTGCTGGCTCCTTGTCTCTGTCAACCATGATCTGGTTCAGAATAGTAACATTTACCTCGGCACCTAATTCAGAAATGTGGGAGTCATCATAGAATTACTAAGTCTATATATCTAATTGGTCACTAAGTGCCACTACACCTCCTTAAAAAGTTTCTAATTTGAATCTGTCCCTTTCACCATTCTACTGCATCAGGTCAGGACTTTGTAATTTCTTACTAGGATTATCTTTACTTCTCTAATCTGTTTTCATAGGACACCCCCACTCCAATTTATCTTCACAGCTAGAGTTGCATTTTCACAGTGCAAACCCCATTGCTCCCCCTGTTAAAATTCTGTAGAGGCTGTCCATCACTCTTAGGTTTAGAAGTCTCAGTATGGGCAATGCTTTCCTTGATGATTATCTCCTGGCTGTCCCTCCAGCCCTATCCCTTGCATTATCCACATTCGCGCTCTGTGCCCCAATCTAGAATAATTATTCTCATTCCCTGGGAGGAACCACGCTATTGCTTGCTTCAGTGCATTCCTTGCCTCTTGCCTACCTGGGAAATTCTTACTCATTCCTCATTACTCAGCTCAATTTTTTTTTTTTTTATTTTCTTCATCAGGCTTCCATTCTTCTTTCCATGTCTTCAGATTGGGTTAAATACTAGGCCGTCTGTGCACCCGTGGTACCTTACTTATACCTTATATGTACTACTGTGAGATTTTGCATATGTATTAGGTTGGTACAAAGGTAACTGTGGTTTTTGCCATTTAAAATATATATATATTTTCTCTCTCTCTTGCTCGCTCTCTCTCTCTCTCTCTGTGTGTGTGTGTGTGTGTGTGTGTGTGTGTGTATGAGTGCCTGGATGATTGTGTGCATTGGGGAGAATATTGGCTTTTTATAATTTTTTTGAATTAATATATGAAGAGCAAATGAGCCTTTCCAGCAAACATCTAGCCTTTATAAAACCAATCCTAAGTCTATTTTGTCTCCTTGGACTTTCATTTCACCAAAAGCATCCCTGCCTGACCATTGAGCATGAAATCTCCCAGCATCCTAATAAAACATTTCACTTTGAAAAGGTGACATTTCACATTGGTTCTGAGATTTCTTAGTTGCTTCTAGTTTTTCCTAAATTCATCTGGAATTTCCAGTTATTTATTTATTTAGAATTTCAAAACTGTTTATGGATTTAGAAAATACTTCCCTGTATAATGACATTGGTTATTTCTATTTGGAATAAAGACACATTGATAGTTATCTTAAAATGGATCTTCCTTTAATATAATTTTATTTACAAAGGATTGGTGGGAAAAAAGCTTGGCTAGGTCTCAAAAGTCTCAAATCATTGTTCTCTCGTAGATTTCTTTATCTAAAAAATGATTTTAAGACAGAATAGTTTGGACCAGATTTTAGAGCTAAATTTATTTTGCTCCAGGTTTCATTTGTTTTGTAGACATTTTTTTATTCACTTCCAAGAGTCCTTCTACAAATTCAGAGAGATACAAACCTCTTCCTTTTTAAAATAATTTTGGGATTTCCTAGCTTCAATATACAAATATACAGGAGTACAAATATGATATTGCACTGTTGGATGAAGCAGATAAAAAGATTGTAACCCTGACCCAAAAAAACCAACCCCAAATTAACAAAGCAGTTCCATAAAAAAGAAACTGCAGTTGCCTTTCTGCTACATCATCCCAGGGACCCCCCCCACTTAGACACTGTAGTGTGGGTTAAAAAGAAAAAAAACTGATTCAATGGCAATGGACTATTTTAATGCAGTGAATGTCTACTAATTTCAGTGAAAGAACTTTGTAGGAGTCAGATAATATCATCTAGTCACTTCAATACAGTTATCTTATTGGATTACCTGATTCTTTTCAACTTTTCTTCTAGATTTTACATGAATTAAGTATTAAAACGTAAATATATCTATCAGCATTTCTTTTAAAGTATTTTCCTCTTGTCATTATTTCAAATTGCCTGTGTTGTTAAGAAGGCCACTAGCCTGTATCTTCTGCAGACTTCCACTGGTGTGCTTTTAATCTACTGACTACTTTCCTTCATTATAAGATATTAATAACATTTTTAAGCATTTGAACATTTAGATGAGATAATAATAACAGCAGCATCAGGATCACTGAAACAAGCATTGGTTTCAAAATGACACTGTGATTTAACATTGTTGGGGAAAATGCCTTACAAGAATGAATGATGGCAGGATTAAATATCCAATTAATTAGTGGTTTTCTGGAAACTGGGTGAGATGAGATAAACATTGTGAATGTGGTAGAGGTTGGAGAATGGATTTAGGGAAATGAACTCTGGTGAACCAACTTATATGAAATAATTCTAGCAAAATTGAGTCAAACGTATGGAAAAACTCAGTGCATGGAACAGAGCCATTGGAATAGCTTTTGTGGACGTAATTGCTCATGACCTGGTATTTGAATATATTGGATAAAGAGAGATTAAAAAAAAGAAGATGTTCAGGAGGGTGGAGCCATATAAGCAAAGGGTAACATTGGGAAAAGCAGTTAGATTCACAGAAGTTGTAATTATTCACAGGTCTTATGTTAAATAGGGTGGTGTCAGATAATATGAGGTCTGTAATATACTCAGAGAAATCTGGACTTCAAGTAACAGGTAATGATAAGTCTCTGGAGATCATTAAGTAGGATAATAATATGAGTAAATGGCTGCCGTATGGATGTTGTATTAGTTGTGTATTGTTGTGTAACAAATTTAGCAGATTAGAACAACATACATTTATTATATCACAGTTTCTGAAGGTTCTAGCTCAGATTATTTCACAAGGCTATAGTCAAGCTACAGGCTGTAGTCAGCCAGGGCTGTAGGCTTGCTAGGAAAAATCCACTTCTAAGCTAAGTCATGTATTTGTGGACAGGCCTTAGTTTCTCACTGGCTGTTGTTGGCCAGAGGCCTCCATTCCTTGCCACTTAGATGTCTACATAGACTGCCTGAAAGTTTTTCCAGTATGGCAACTGGTTTTCACCAGAGCCAGTCATCCAAGAGTGAGTGATCTTATAGAAGGAAGGAGAGAGCAAAAAACCAAGATGGAAGCTGAAGTCTTTTCACAATGCAAAAGTGGAAGTTATATACCTCACTTCTCCCATATTTTGCTGGTCACAAGACCAACTCATAATATGTGGAAGAGAACTATACAAGGGTGTGAATGCCAGTTGAAGATCATTAGGGGCCAACTTACACACTGGCTACCACAGTGGTAAAGTTGAAAGGCCAGCCGAGAGGCTGATATAATTGACAGTGAGAACATGATGAAAGCATGGGAACAAAGATGGACATAAAAGGACAAGTCCATAAGAAATGTAGAAGAAAAAAATTATTCAATAATAGCAAATTTGATAAAATTAGGATAGCAAAGGCTAAAAGATGACTTCCAGATTTTGACTTTGGACAACTATAAGTGATCTGCTCTTGCCACAAAAAACAAACCAAAAAACAGGGAACTCAAGGAAACTTTTGGGGGTGATGGATACATTTATTACCTTCATTGTGGTGATGGTAATACAAATGTATGCATATATCCAAACTCATCAATTTGTGTATATTAAGTATACACATTAAATATATGTATTTTTTGGTATACCAATTATACTTCAATAAAGCTGGGAGAAAAAAAGAGTGATCTGGCTGCCAATTGATTGGATGGTATAGAAGTGATAGTTTAAAATGTGAAGATGGCTTTATCTGTAAACCTGTCGAGTTTGAGGTGGCATTCATCTATCCAAGTGAATATGCCCTATATTACATAGACAAGCATTCAGAAAATACTATGATGGAACATGAGAGAGACATAGGCAAAAGGAGGTCAAAATGTCTATATTAATGGAAGATGGTGAAGTGAATCTGGTCAGTCAGAAGCAGGGAAGACCAGAAAGAAGTGCTATGGGTAGTGCACATTATTTGCATAATAGATGTTTAATAAGATTTTCAGTTTCCTGTCTTTCAATAAAAGTTTGTTTCCTTCTTCCTTTTTCCCTTCTTTTTATCCTTCCTTCCTTTTCTTCCTTTCTCTTTCTCTCTCACCCTTTCCTTCTCTTTTTCCCCTCCCCTCCTTCTCTCTATTCTTCTTTCTACTCTTCTTCCCTGTTGTCCTTTCTCCTCCTCTTTCTTTCTGTTAAATCATATTTACTGTTTTTTTTCCTGCCAAGAATAATCCCAGTAGTTCAGACCCAGATTAGGAAGATCCCATAACAGTTCAATGATACACTGCTTGCAGTGATATATTGCAGTGTATCATTGAACACTGCTCATTTTAATAGATTGTTTATATTAAGCCCCAAAGCTAAAACACAGAATGTCTGTTAAAGAAAATAGTGTAAGAAAAAAGAATTCCAAGACAGCATTAGGAAAGAAACACAGAAATTCAAGTAACTGTTTCATAATACCAAGCATTTTATCTTTAATGTGATAAAAATCTGGCAAAATAAGTCATCTATAAATGTGTGGGAAATTTTTATAAATCCATTTACAAGATCCATGTAGTATATGCATCCTCATCATATCTAAATGGAGAAAAGGTCTATTATTTATGCCCCTCCCATATGCACATTTTATCGAAAGTACAAAAAAAGTAGGAAAAACAATGGAAGTTTTCTTTTACACTTTATTTTTAGGTGAGAAAACCCTTTTTTCACATTGGCTAATGAGATCAAATATGCCTCACAGGTTACACATTCCAGATGATCCTTAAAATATAAAATGCTATTAATTCATGAAATAATGGAGAGTCCCATTTTGAATCTCCAACTTTTTGAATTTTAAAAGTTTAAAGATTGTGAGTTAGCTTGAGATCTGTCACTCCACATAACATCACTCTAAACTGGTAGTCCCACTACATGTTTTTTTCTTGTTTGCTTTGTTTTGTTTATTTATGACACATGAGTGAGCTGAGATTGGTTTTTACATTTGTGAATGGCTGAAAAACAAAAGAGACAGTGTTTTAAGATATATAAAAATAATATGGAATTTAAATTTCGCTGTCCATAAATAAAGTTTAATTAAAAAAAAAAGGCCATGCTCACTCACTGTGTATTTTCTATGGCTGTTTTCCCAGTGCAATAGTAGAGTCAGTCATTGCCATGGAGACCATATATGGTGCTCTCATCACTGCACTGCTGCTTGGTGTACTATAAATTGTAGTGATACAGTTTTAATTCAACAGGGTTTCAGGTGCCACACATATTGCCATACTGCAACATCAAAACAATTTTTTAAAGCATTTAAATTCTTTAGCCACCATGGCAAAAGAAAAAAAAAAAGAGAAAGGTGGACTTTGAACATCATGCTTTTAATGCACAGTGAAGTGCGGACTATTATTTTAAAATCTAATTAGATGGCAAAACATTGTGGCTTATAGCAGTGACACAGTAGCTGTGCTAAAAGAACACTGTGTACATGGGCATTACAAGACTAAGCATTCATCACAATACTCACAAGTTACAAGAGAGCAGCAGTAAGAAAAATTAGGAAATTTAAAATGAAATATCTCCTCAAACAAGAATTTCTTCACACATATAAAACATGAAAATGAGTTTCCAGCCAAAGTAATTTTTTGAGCAGCTCAATTATTAGACAAGTACAGAATAAGTAATTGTAGATTGGCAGCAATTATATTTTGATGTTTTAAATTAAGATGTCATTTCTTCTCTGCTGGATTTTATTGTTTGTGTTGAAAAGTCAAATTTTTTTTACTGTTCCTTTGCAGGTGATGGCTTTTTCTCTCACCTACTTTAATAATTTCTTGTTGTCCTTCATTCTTAAGTTTTAACATGATGTTACTAGGTGTGATTTTCTTTGTAATTATTCTTCTTAGAGTTAGTAGACCTTCTTATATCTGTCTGGTAATTTTTTACCCAGTTTTTCTTGAAATATGACTTCTACTCCTTTACTGCTTTTCTCCTCCTTAGACTCTAGCTGCATATATTCAGGCCTTTTATCCATGACTTAATGCCTCTTATGTTCTTTTATATCTGTCTCATCCTTTTTTCCTTTAGTGCTTCATTCTGGATTTTCTTATTTCTATTGCTGTGACTAATTGGCTGTTATATCCATATATAGGTTCTTAATTTTAGTTGTATTTTTTGTTTTACAATTTCTATTTTTTAACCTTATTATGATTTTATAATCTATGATGGAATTCTCCATCTTTCTATCTTATTATATATTTTATATCTACTAATAAAAGTATCATTGGCCTCCATTCTCCTTGATGTGAATTGTGAATGTCTCTCTTTTTTTTTGTTTTTTTGAGATGGAGTCTTGCTCTGTTGCCCAGGCTGGAGTGCAGTGGCACGATCTCAGCTCACTACAACCTCCACCTGCTGAGTTGAAGTGATTCTCCTGCCTTAGCCTCCCGAATAGCTTGGATTGCAGGTACACGCCACTACGCCTGGCTAATTTTTGAATTTTGAGTGGAGACAGGGTTTCACCGTGTTGGTCAGGCTGGTCTCAAACTCCTGACCTTGTGATCCACCCGCCTCAGCCTCTAAAAGTGCTAGGATTACAGGTGTGAGCCACCGTGCACAGCCGTGAATGTCTTAAGAAGAAAATGTATTAGTAGATGTTAGGAAATTTCCCTATGAATTTCCATTTTTCTTAGTAAATAGGCTTCTCAAATCCCTATTACCTTGGTTACTTTCCAATGCTCTCAAGTAGTGCATTCTCTCTATCTCTTTCTCTCCCTCTGTGTGTGTGTGTTTTGCCCAGCTTTTATACCTCAACTCAGGAAGATAAAAAATTTGGAATAAACTAAATCAGAAAACCAGCCCTATTCCTGCTCCATAGCTAGTGTTCAACGAACATTTTTGAATGAGGTAAGTGATGCACTCAATTCTGAGTTTGTGCTAAGTATGGAAGTCCTCACTCTCGAAGTTGTATAATTGTCAATCCCTGCACTTGTATAATCCTGGGAGTGAGTGTCTCCTTAAATTTTGTGCACTAAACTGCCTTACTCATCTTACTTTAAGCCCTACGTATGAAGTGTGCAGAACAAATTTACTCTTATGATTCATGGTAACAGTCATAGAAAGATAATGTAATTTCCCTAAAGTCACATTGAAACCTAGAAGACTAACAGAAAAAGGAAAATAGTGTTGGTAATTATGGGTAGGATGCACTATCTTTTGGGTCAAAAATATAGTTTCCAGCAGGATAGTATCAGATAACCATGTGTAATGCTAGTAAAACTCAGATCAAAGCCCTGTGAGTACTTTAGAGCAGTGACAGTAAAAGTAAATTTCACAAGATCAGTCCTCATGTATCCAGCACACTCCATGACCTGAAAGAAAATGTTTTGTTTGTTTTTGGGTGGTACATATTGACTTTATTGCTTGCTGTTGTTGTTAACCTCTACCACACCCATCAGGCTTGAACTTAAATTAATGGATGACACTTAAATTCTGTCCTTAGCTTAACAAGCCTTAGTTATGAAATCAAACTATTATTGTGTACTCTTTTTTCTTTTTCTCAAGCTCAGCAGATGCCATGCTAATCTCTACAAAAGTGGTAATAAAGACATTTGCAGTCAGCATGTACAGGAAAAGTATAAGAGATTCTCTCTACCAGAGTGCGATGTTCCTGTTTAAGAATACAGAATGGGCCGGGCGCGGTGGCTCACGCTTGTAATCCCAGCACTTTGGGAGGCCGAGGCGGGCGGATCACAAGGTCAGGAGATCGAGACTACAGTGAAACCCCGTCTCTACTAAAAATACAAAAAATATGCCGGGCGTGGTGGCGGGCGCCTCTAGTCCCAGCTATTCGGAGGCTGAGGCAGGAGAATGGCGTGAACCCGGGAGACGGAGCTTGCAGTGAGCCGAGATTGCGCCACTGCACTCCAACCTGGGCGAGAGAGCGAGACTCCATCTCAAAAAAAAAAAAAAAAAAAAAGAAAAAAAGAATACAGAATGATTTACAGGTGTTAATGGACATGCATTATTGTTGAAACGCTGCTCAATTAAGGCATCTGTGGAGCTACAGAAAGGTCTGTGTTGCAAATGAGTGCACCTGTTTGCAACCTGCTAAAAGATGTATTAAGGATAAGATGCAGTTACCCAAAAATAGTCCTAAAAGCAGGAATTAGAAAGATTTATCTCTTTCTAGCGTTCTTTTTTCTGTATTCAGTGTCTTCCTCAGGTGTGAACTAAAAACTTCATTTTGGATCGGTCATATCATGTAGGAACTAAGGTTGAGTTTAAAGTGCTGTCTCTTAAGTGAAGGTCGGTGGTTTACCCATTATAGCACCCAACCCCAAATACTTCTAGCAATTAATTATATCTATATCTGTTTTTATAGAGTAAAAGAATAAAGAAGTGACAGTCAGCAGTTTTAAGTAATACAAGTTAAAGGTGTTCTATCATTTAAAATGATATATCATTTTGGAAAGAAAATGTAAAAGCTGGTACGTGCAATCTAAAATTAAATACAGATTTTGAATTTCAGGCTGTGAAGCTAAAAAGATCAAAGGAAAGTCTTTACAGTACTTTGGAATTTGGTATAATACTTCCCGGGAGGTCATTTACTCCCATAATTTAGTCTGACTTATTTTGGCTTCAGGTCCATTAAAAATGTGCAGCAAAAAAGGAGGCGTCTTTTTACTTTAATTTTTAACAGCAACTTGTCAGTGAAAAAGAAAGGTGTCTGAAAGAGGATCATCTATCATAGTCCTAATAGCTTTCAAATCTTGTGACTTTTTGAGTCTGCTTGAGAGAGAAACTTATCTTGAAATGTCTATATTTTAACTCCTTCCACTGTTCTATGGAGGAGTATTACATTAGATCTTAAGCATTACTCAAATACCGTTACCCATCCTATGACATTCGGGGTTGTTACCCCTTAGCTAAGGAAACTTTACAGGTCAAGATTTTACTCCCTTTTCTTGTTCTTTTTAAATGATTGAGTCCTACCAATGTGAATTCAGCTGATGGGTGGATAGTTGAATACATCAAACAAAGAACCAAGTAAATAATTTCTATTTCTTCCTCTTTTCTTTTGTTCCTCTTTTGTTTCTTGTCTCTCTTTTTCTCCTTTCTCCCCCACTTCCTCCCTTCCTGTTTTCCTTCTCTCCTCCCCTCCCTTTCCCTCCCTCTACCTTGCCCTTTCCCTCACTCCCTCGCTCTCACACACATCAGGAAGAATAAACAGTGTGTTTATTTTATTTTTATTATTATTTTTTTTAATCAGAGGCTGTACTCTGTAAGGGCTAAAATACTAGGCTGGGAGTCAAAAAAGGGAAGAATCCTGTATTCTATCTCCCTATGCCTGTTTCATTCTGTAAGTTACTTCACTTCTCTAGTCTTCAGTTTTCCTTATTTGGAAATAAGGAGGTTGCACTTGATGAGATTTGAGGTCTCTTCTAGGCTTGAACCTGTCCTGAGCATGCTCCTTTGGAATGTTAGTAATTACTGTTTTACAATGACAAATTCTACAGAGAGATGCTCATCTTCTCTTAATTTTGGTCCAGAAAACTGGCAAAGGATTACTTTAATTCTACCAATACAGTTCAACTAATCTTACTAAATAAGTTTTCATAAGAGCAGACTTCCACCCACTCTTAAGAGGGTAAGTAGATAGCAGCTCATGATGGCTGGCTGTCTAGAGTCCTCTGCTGGGAAGGGTTGTGAAGCTGGGTCCAGAGAGTGCTGTGAATTCTGGGCAATGTCTTTCATCAGTGAGGACAAGGTAGGTGGGATGTACTTACCATTGGTTTGTCATACCTGAACTTCCTCATTGTCAAAATTGTGTAAAAATGCACTAATTGGTAGACCTTGGCAAAAATCAAGCTTGAATGGAATAAAACATAAAGCATAACAAGGCTTTTATAAGTATTTTGATATAGAGATGGCAAAGTTGCAGTCCTTACAAATTTACAAATTTCTAATATATGTCAGTTCCGAAATTATTATTACTTTAAGACATGCTTGAAGTAATTCTTATGGTCTTCCTGAACACATTCACAAAATGGAGGAGTGTTTTATTAAATAATGTAGGAGCTTCAGGGCATTTATTCTTCTTTGTACCACATTTTAGGGAGCCTCCTACTAACCTACCTACTGAAATCCTTATACCTTAAACAATTCTACATTAAGATTTGGTTTAGTATCAAAAGGCCATTTCTTGGACCAGTGTTTGACTCAAATAAAATACATCTGGAATACTTGCAATATAAACTAGTCACCTATGTGCGTCTTGACTCTTGCTGCTGAAAGGTTCATGCAGGCCAGCCTCTATTGTATTATAATCTAAAGAAAGTGAACATTAAGAATTATGGAATTTATATTCTTGTTCTAGTGGTAAAAATATGGTAGGAATTTTTAGATATTTTCTATTTCTATTCTCCAAACCACCTGGAGATTTGGATAACAGACAGTTCTCAGAAACACATTCAAAAGACTTTAAAATATGTATCAATCCATTTAGTAACGTGATATAATCTATTGTATTGTGCAGATAATTATAGCCAACTGTTATGAAGCAATACAAGTCAAGTAATCTCTTGAGATTTTTGCATTTTTGCTTATTTTGGAAGGTCTTTATTTTAAATCTTCTTATTTCATATAATTTTAAACTGATATAACAATCACAAGAATGGTTCAAGAAACTCCATATACTTTGGATGGTTAATATTATATGTCAACTTGACTGTGCTAAGGGATGCCCAGATACCTGCTAAAACCTTATTTCTGGGTGTGTCTGTGAGGATATTTCTGGAAGAGATGAGTATATGAATCAATAGACTAAGTAAAGATCACCCTCAATAATGTGGTGGGTACCATCCAATCTGTTGAGTGCCTAAATGAACAAAATGGCAGAGGAAGAGCAAATCTGCACTCTCTGCTTGAGCTAGGCCATCCATCTTCTCCTGCCCTTGAACATCAGTGCTCCTGGTTCTTGGCTACCTTTGGACACAGAATGAAACTTACACTATTGACTACCCTTGATCTCAGGCCTTTAGATTTAGACTGGAGGTGCACCATTGGTGTTCCTGGGCCTCTAGCCTGCAGATGGTATATCATAGGACTTTTCAGCCTCCATAATCATGTGAGCCAATATTTCATAATAAATCGCTTTGTTTATATCTCTATATATCATATTAGTTCTGTTTCTCTGGAGACCCCAAAACTATACCCTTTTCTTATTTGCCAGTTTTTTAGTTCTCCTTCTCTTTTCTTTCTCTCTCCCTCCCTCTCTTTCTCTCCACTTTTTTCCTGAGCAAATTGAATATTAGTTAAAGCTACCATGTCCCCCTTTCTGAATACTTCATTGCATATTTTATAAGAACAAAGATATTCTTTTACATAACCATAATATAATGACCAAAATCAGCAAATTTAACATTGATGTAATTATATAATCTATAGTCCAAATTTAAATTAAATGTACTTTGTAGCTAATTTGTATTTTGCTGGGAAAGGTTGAGAGGATACAAGAGAGGAATGAGAAAATTGCTAGAACATGTCCTTGAATAAGCAAGAAGAGATGCTGATTAGACACATATCATGGGGTTGACCTTAGTTTTCAGACTAGGCAAGATATGCAGGCACAGATGAAAATTGAGTTGATTCATTTTTTGATGGGGATTTGGATGGTTCTCCTTTATTACCTGTGTCCACTTAGGGAACTAAAAAGCTGAAATTGAAGAAGGAGGAGGAATAATTATAGGTTTAAGGAGGAAGAGGAAAGTATTAGTTATCTATTAGAGTAGGACAACGAATTGATTAGGAGAATGTGTTATGACTGCAGGTAGCATTAAGGGTACAGTTAACTGGGCGTGGTGGCGCACGCCTGTAGTCCTAGCTAGTCAGAAGGCTGAGGTGGGAGGATCACTTAAGCCTGGGAGGTCGAGGCCACAGTGAGCTGTGGTTATGCCACTCTACTCCAGCCTGGGCAAGAGAGAGAGACCCTGTCTCAAAAAAGGGTTACACTTGAAGTTAATTGTCAAAAAATGCTTACCATGATGGTATTTATTTTTTCAACCACATTTGGCTGTACGGGTGCAGGTACAGGGTAAGGGGATATTTTATTTGGCCAGGGATGAACTTTTGACATGTTTGTACAATGAAGGAAGAGAGGGCAAGGAGGTTGAATGCGTATGCAAGTGAGTAATTATGAAAATTGACCATGGATTTAAACTGGAAAAGGAGGAGAGGTGGGAATCTCAGGGAATAAGACACAGTGAGGAAGGTTGCAGTTACTGTGATGACAAAGTCTAGAATTTATTCTAGGAAGTAAGGAAAAGTAGATTACAAGACCACTGGAAAGAAAGATATCATGGGACATGGAATTCTGAATTCTGGAATGATCAAGATATGTGATCGTTGAAATCACTGCAGGAATAGTGTAAGAAAGTGCCAGAGAAAAACTGGCCAGAAAATCTTCCAGTAATGATGCACGACACAAAGCAACAAGGACTGGTAGTAAGTGGTATAGTCTCATAGGAGATTCAAAATTTGGGCTTTTTAGAGAGGAGAGATTGGTCAGAAAGAAATAATAAAGATCATGGAAAGCACTTACTATACCTTCAGGCTTGAAGGTATGAGAGAGGTGGGGAGAAAACATGAAAGGGCCGGCACGGGGCGGGGGGTGAAAAGAGTCCTCTACAGAGTGCCTTCTGTGAAGCTTTAAAGGAAAGGGCTCTGTACTGCACAGGAGTGCCACATCTAAGGAGGCTTCATCATAGTGTGGAATTCACTGGACGCTTTGTATATTTAGTCTGGCAATTTTCCATCAGCTGGAAGTAAACTGTCTTAAGGAGAAGCACTATTTTCTAACTCACCAAATAGTGCTGTAAGGGCTTAGTAGAAGAAGTTGAGGATAAGAGATTTTGTTGATGATGAACCATAAGTTCCAGAAGGCCCAGAGTAAAAGGACACTAGAAGTCATGGGAAAGTGAGATACGAAGTAAAAGTGTAGAGCCTTTGAAGGCTGGTGACTGCGTATGAGAGATGACCTTCAGAAATTCTGATTCAATTGATTTTGGGTAGGGCCTAGGCATCAGTGTTTTTAAAAAGTTCCCAGTGATTCTGATATGCTTTCAGGGCTGGGTACTATCATTCTAAATACTTTACTTGTATTAAGTTATTTAAACAATTCTTCTAAATACCTTTAAGCACTGTATTAAATTCATAAGTGACACATGCATAATGTTACATATTGTATAGTAAAGATTAAGTGAATCAATCACTTAAGCAAACACACAGTTCTTGTTATCTATCACTGTCATTGTCAATAGTTCAAAATTGACACAGATAATTTTCACTCAATAAGTAGATGCTTCCATGTTCATTCACTGAATAGGTCAAATGAAATCTACATCCAATGTGACCTTGGAGACATGTGATGCCATTTAACATTGTGTACTTTCACAATGTAATTCTTGAGCACAATCATTTAAAAAACAAATACAAATTTGTTTTGTTACTGCTTTTGTTGCTTATTAGAGACCAATCAAAGATAAAATAAATATTTTAGTCTTATTTATTTATTTATTTATTTATTTTGAGACAGACTCTTGCTTTGTCACCCAGGCTGGAGTGCAGTGGCCCGATCTTGGCTCACTGCAACCTCCATCTCCCGAGTTCAAGTGATTCTCCTGCCTCAGCCTCCCAAGTAGCTGGGACTACAAGCCAGTGCTACCACACCTGGCTAATTTTTTGTATTTTTAGTAGAGACGGGGTCTAACTGTGTTAGCCAGAATGGTCTGGATCTCCTGACCTCATGATCCACCCACGTCGGCCTCCCAAAGTGCTGGGATTACAGGTGTGAGCCACCACGCCTGGCCTTTTAGCCTTAATTTTAGATTTAATGGTTGAGTTCCTGTATAGGAGTCTTCGGGAATGAATACCTTTCTACAATCTCTATTTTGGTAAC
This sequence comes from Symphalangus syndactylus, assembly GCF_028878055.3. Lineage (NCBI taxonomy): Eukaryota > Metazoa > Chordata > Mammalia > Primates > Hylobatidae > Symphalangus > Symphalangus syndactylus. The sequence continues at coordinate 37,909,375 of NC_072431.2, forward strand.
CATTGGCAGTTATACTTAAGCTTTTCAGTTAATTTATGGTGTTAGTGATTCCAAATTCAACCACAGATGTTTTGCTTACTCATGACTTCATAGTTACCCTGTCTGCTGGTAAAGTATCTGTCAATTATAGGGTATGTTGTTAAACAATTTAATTTGGAATTTGAACATGAAATTTGTACTCTGATTGTTATCGATATTGATAAAAGAGCAATTATCTTTTAATCAGGTAGATCTGATTTTAGTTTCCTATAATAATGTAAAACAACAAATGCAAAAGGTTATGCTGTCATTTTATTTTTAAATCTGCAAACTTCTGCACATTTTACTGGAAACTTATCTCAGTTACACTTTAGTGCATCAACAATTATCATGAGACTGAGCATTATCTGTCAGCAATAAACACATTGAAGATTCTGAACTCGTTGCTCACAGGTTTTTTTATAATATTAAGCACGGGATTTAAGAAATCTAAATGTACCACATCAGGAAAATATTATCTTGTACAAATACATAATTTGTATTTGTTCCTATTCAGAAGACATGTTGAAAATGCTCAAGAATCTTGTACAGTGATTTCTTTCAGCCTGCAATATCTAATCCCCCCTTTTGGATTGGTAGAAGTAGTCAAATCACTCCCAAATCTTTAGGAAATGAAAGGCTAGATTGCTAATCACTGCATGCATACTTCACTTTAATATTTCATTCAGCATTGATAGAAGATTATAATGGAAGATATTATGAAAGGGCACCACTGCAATTGTACTCAGTGGGCCATGTGTAATATTTGAAAGTACATCATCTCTGTGGGTACTTTGCAAGTTGCAGTTGTTAGATGAAGAATAAATGTTAAACTAGATTCTCCTAGTCATCCAATCAAAAACATCTATTATGTGCCCTGTATGTGCAAAGAACTGTATTAAGTGCACAGTTTTGTCTCTGTCATTATTCTTAAACTATGTTCCTGGTGTGTGTGTTAAGCAGCGCTGAATGGGTCTTGCCACGGAAATAAAATAAAAATAAAATACAGGCAATGTTTCCCAGTTTCTAGAAAATAATTAAGTTAGTGCTTAGAATTTTGTCACTTTTATTTTTTTCCAGCTTATTTTTCTTAAATGTTTAATGCCTGATACTGGTTGATTACACTTGTAGCATATTTTCAATAATTTCAAAATTATGATTTATTTGGGTATAATACATTTTTATGTTGTTCTGAAAACAACATCATAATCACCAAGTGTCCTTTCTGTCATGCAAACAAGTTTGAACACCAATGTAACTTAAGACTCCTTGGAAACTATAATAATTAATTCATCCAGGCTGTTAAAAATCAGTACTTCAGACAGTTGCCTAATATATAAATATCTAAAATGTAATCATGTACTTTGAAATAGTTAATGCAGTATTTTGTAAGTTAAAGAGTAGAAATGGGTTACATCTCCGGAGGGTTTGGTTTATTTTGTATTTACTTACATGATTTTCTAGAGAATGAAGTTAAGTCATGTCTATTATTTGTTAATGCCAACCATTTCCTACATCAGACCATCTGTAAATTTAGACCTCACAGACAATGTAATAAACCTGTTTTATTTTTGTCAAACAGCATTAGCTTAGAATTTAATAATAGCAAACACTTACTGAACACATACTTTGTGTCAAGTACTGTATTCTATGTGTACTGACTCCTTTAAACCTCTCAATCATCCTATGAAGAAGCAATCTGTATTACCACCTTTATTCACATGGGGAAATTGACTCATAAAGGTGATGTAAATGCAACCTAGTTTAGACAGTTAATACGTGAGAAAGTGGAGATTGGAACGCAGTTCGTTTGGCTACCGACTCTGCGTTCTTGACAGTTAAGGTATACTAACACCATTTCTTAAAAAATTCAAGAGTATTGTATTATTTAGTATGCCATTGGTTGCAAGTATCAGCCTAACTGAAACTGGTAGAAACAATAAAAAGAATGTACTGGCTCACATAATTAAAAAGACTGGAAATAGTGCTTGCTTCAGGGAAGGCTTGATTTGTTGGTTCAATGATGTCACCAAGAACCCAATTTCCTTCAGTCTCAATGCTCTGTTTTCCCTAGATGGATGCCAGCAACATCAGAGGAAAATGCTTCCTTATTCACAATCCACAAGAGAAAGACTGTCTTGATCTCAGTATTTTTTGTGAAAGTTTTGAGAAGTGCTCTGAATGAACCAGTTTAAGTTGATGTGTGCCCCTGAATCAATCGCTGTGGTCAACGAGATGCAATACTCTTGTTGGCTTAGGCTATATCACATGTGCTTCCCTGAAACTGCAGAATCCCCAAATGGGTATCTGATTGAAAGAGAAATTGGATACTCTGAAGGCATCCTACAAGTGTAAACAGAATATGGTACTTCTACATTCAAATGTTTGTGTTAAGACAGTCATTTCCTAAGTATATATAAATAATATATAATCTTATATTCTCTCTCTCTTTCTCTCTGGTACCTTTTCGTGATAGTTAATTCTTGAACTGAGCCAAATGCTATACAAAATGACATTTTAGGGGAAAGAAGCGAAGTTAGGAGCATCTACACTGAGGCTGCCATATAAGTAGTAATGACCATTGGAACCAAGATTTACCCAGCATATTTGATTGTGTGGACATTTGGAGCACTGAGTAAAGTGGAGAAAATAAGATTCTATTTAAAATTATTGTTAAAATTTCACAAATTGATGTTGTTATCTATAGTTTTATGAATGATTTTTTCTTAGGTAACAGTTTTGCTTTTTTTAATACTCTTTTAGGAAATAAACACTTCTCTGAGATACAGAGTTCGCAAAGACTGTAGTCTGACAAATTTCAATGCCAAGGTCATATTGGCAGCTTGTAACATGGAGGAATGAAATTCTTGTCCGAAGGAAGTATACATGCTTCACATTCTTCTATGCTAAATAAATAAATAAATAAATAAATAAATAAATAAATAAAAAAGATGAAGAAAACCCACCTCTGAATTCTCATGTCAAGGCTAAACCATTTACAAAGTACAGTAGTAAACATGCAAATGGAAGTGAGAAAAAAAGTAAGCGACTTCTTTGGTAATGCTGCAGTTCACAGCATCCTAAACTGAAATTGTCATTCACTCATCTCAATGTTATGGTATCTGACATAGACAGTCTTGTTGAACCTAAAAATTGTAAAAGAGAAAATGGCCTTCCTATAATTATGTAGAAAGACTAAACTTAGGGAAGTTTTAAACTTACAGGAAAACTGCAAAGATGGTACAGAGAGTTCTCATACACTTTATACCCAGTTTCCCAAATCATTAACGTCTTATATGACCATGGTACATTTGTGATGCTTAATAAACTAATATTGACATTTTTTACTAACTGAAGTGCATATTTTATACAGATTTCCTTAGTTTTTTTTAAAATAAACATATATTTAGAATAGTTCAATATATACATAATGTGAAATAGTACAGCAAGTTCCCATATACCCCACAGTGAGTTTTTTCTGTTATTGAACTCCTACATTAGTATGGTACATTTGTCACAACTAATGAACCAATACTGATGCAATGTTATGAACTGAAGTCCGTACTTTATTCCAATGTCCTCAGTTATGCCTAATGTCCTTTTTCTGTTCTAGTGTCCCTACCAGGATTCAACATTACATTCAGTCGTCATGTCTCCTTAGGTTCCACTTGGTTGTGATGGTTCCTCAGACGTTCTTTTTTTTTTAGAGACCCTGACAGTTTTGAGGATTATTGGTCAGGTGTTTTCTAGAATGTCTCTCAGCTGGGATTTTTTAATGTTTTTTCTCATGGTGAGAATGGACCTTTGAGTTTTGGGGAGAAAGACCACAGAGGCAGAGTGCCATTCACATCATATCAAGGATACATGCCATAAATATGACTTATCAGTGTGGATGTGAACTTGATCACATGGCTGGGGTAGCATTTCTCAGGTTTCTCCGCTTTGTGGTTACTCCTTTTCTCTCTTCTTTTTTCATACCATATTTTTTGGAAGAAAGTCACTATGTACAGCCTGCACTTAAGTAGTAGGGAGTCATGATCCACCTTCTTAAGTGTGGAGTATCTATATAAATTATTTGTAATTCTTCTGCATGAGAGATTTGCCTCTTTCTATTTATTTATTTACATTCACATTTAAAAAATACAATTAGTCAAGTAGCATAGCACTTGCACAAAAATATTTATTGGAAATAATGGAACAGATGCCCTAATAGCCCAGAATTTTAGGGTTAAATTTATATTAATTGGAATAGTCTGGTATTCCAGTAAGGCCATGAGACCCACTTAGTCTCTGGATTATGATCAGTCATGTCTTTTCTAAAATCATTTTTTATTTCCTGCTTTTAACACCACATATTAGTGATAATGAACTGTAGAAGCCTATTATCTGATGGATAAAGTAAAAACATTCTTGTATTTATTCTAATTGTTTCTTATTAAATATTTATCAACAACTGCAGCAGCAGTAACAACAATGTGACTACGTTTATTGAATGGGTCAGGCATAATGCTAAGTGTTTGACATATATTACCTAATTTAGTCCTTACTACATCTCTATACGTTACATCTTTTTACACCCATTTTGCAGAATAGGAAAACTTCAGAGAGTTAAATAATGACCAAAGTTAGAAAGTTGGCATATGGCAAAGTTGAAATTAACATTTTCTGATGCAAAATCCTGAGTTATTATCCACTACTCTCTACTGCCTCTACATCACTCATGGTGAAAAAAGTTTTAAGTATTTCTATTCTCTATCTTTCCTCCTGTAGACATTTTCTGATCCAATAATACCTGTGTGAAATACTGTAATAGAAATTTTCCATTGAGTTTTGTTGTATAGGCATTATGGTTTCATTATATGGAACTAACATGGTGCTGGCTATTTTGTTTCTCTGATACTTTCCTTGATGCTCCAAATTTCATTAGCATTTTCTCAAGACTATCCATTAATCCATACACCCAACAAATTGCCATTGATCTCCTATGTATATTATGAGGAGATAAAAGCTGAGAAACATTGATTCTGCCTTCAATAAAACTATGGGTTGAATAGAAATAATATACGTATATATCAATATAGTACAAGGAAAGAAAGTGGTGAAAATTGTGAGACACACAGACCAAGGGGTAAAGAGACCAGGAGAAAGATTAATTTTGAATAAGAATATCAGAGAGGACTTCCTGGGGGAGGTAGCATTTGACTTAAGTTTTGAACAACTGGTAGGAATTGGGAACACGGAAATAGATGTGAGCACAGGGTAACATAGAATCGACCTCTGTGATTCCACTTTCTGCTGATTCTCTTTATATCTTTCAGACACCCTTAGGTGCTCCTCATCTCTGCCTGCCTTTTAAATATACAATTATTGCCTTCTGCCTGCGATTCTTTTCTTTTTGTTCTCTATAATTACCTTGTGCCTTCAGTTACCAATCTCATGCTGAGAACTCTGGACCTTTCTATTCACCTGTCCACAAAATATCTCAACAGACATCTCAAACTCAGTATGTCAAAGATAACTCCTCTTCATTTTCTTAGATGTATAATAATACTTAAAATCATTTACTTTTCATCAAGCATTTCTGAGTTTGAGTGCAGGTTTTATCACATACTACCTGAGAGACTTTTTGGTAATTAACCAGTCCAAGACTCTTAATTTTTTTTTCACACTTAGACAAATACCGGTTGTGCCTACTTTACTTAGATGTCATGAAAATTGAATGAGTTAATATATGGCTAAGCTCTCAATGCTAGCTATTATTATTTTTATTATTCATGCAATTTTGGTAAAAAATAGCACCATCTCCTTGGTCACTAAAGTCCCAAGCTTAACAATCACTACCAATGTAACTCTTTAATATTACCTTCCACCAGTGCTGTAAATTCTGTGTTGAAATGTCTCTCCTTCCTATGTCTTCCTCTCTATACCTACTTTCTACTTTTTTAGTGTAGGTTTTCTATCTCTAATTACAGTAGTTTATAGCTGGTTTTCCTGTATTAGATCATATTTTGCTTTAATTAATACTCTACATTATTTATTGCCAGAATAATATTTCTAATATGCTAATCTGATTTTTCTCCTCTGTTTTAATCAATGGCTGCACATTATTTAGGAATCGAAATCCAAACTTTTTAGCTTAATCTGGGCTTTGTCATAACCTCCCGAATAATCCCTAATAAATTCCCAGCCCCAAACACTGTAGTTTCCCCCAACCCCATTCCCATGTTACTTATTTTTCTTCCCCAAATTCCATGTCTACCTCCCATGTCTTCTTCTTGGAACAAAACTTTGCAAGCAATGTCTTCTATAGCCGTGATGTGATATGGTGAGCATGTCCTCACCTTTTAAAAGTCACTCCTAAAATCGTTTTAAGACAGAGCGAGAAACTTTTGAGTTCCCACTGCAAACTTTCATGCTATTACTCTAATCCCGCAACCTTCCCTTAACGATAATTTATTTATGAGTCTTTCTTTTCTGCCAGACTATACATTGCTTGAAGGCAGGGATCTCACATTTAATTTTGCATTTATTCACACACTTTTTTTTTTTTTTTAAATTTTTTGTATTTTTTTTTTTTTTTTATTATACTTTAGGGTTTTAGGGTACATGTGCACAATGTGCAGGTTTGTTACATGTGTATCCATGTGCCATGTTGATTTCCTGCACCCATTAACTCGTCATTTAGCATTAGGTGTATCTCCTAATGCTGTCCCTCCCCCCTCCCCCCACCCCACAACAGTCCCCGGAGCGTGATGTTCCCCTTCCTGTGTCCATGAGTTCTCATTGTTCAATTCCCACCTATGAGTGAGAACATGCGGTGTTTGTTTTTTTGTCCTTGCGATAGTTTACTGAGAATGATGTTTTCCAGTTTCATCCATGTCCCTACAAAGGACACGAACTCATCATTTTTTATGGCTGCATAGTATTCCATGGTGTATATGTGCCACATTTTCTTAATCCAGTCTATCGTTGTTGGACATTTGGGTTGGTTCCAAGTCTTTGCTATTGTGAATAGTGCCGCAATAAACATACGTGTGCATGTGTCTTTATAGCAGCATGATTTATAGTCCTTTGGGTATATACCCAGTAATGGGATGGCTGGGTCAAATGGTATTTCTAGTTCTAGATCCCTGAGGAATCGCCACACTGACTTCCACAATGGTTGAACTAGTTTACAGTCCCACCAACAGTGTAAAAGTGTTCCTATTTCTCCACATCCTCTCCAGCACCTGTTGTTTCCTGATTTTTTAATGATGGCCATTCTAACTGGTGTGAGATGGTATCTCACTGTGGTTTTGATTTGCATTTCTCTGATGGCCAGTGATGAGGAGCATTTCTTCATGTGTTTTTTGGCTGCATAAATGTCTTCTTTTGAGAAGTGTCTGTTCATGTCCTCTGCCCACTTTTTGATGGGGTTGTTTGTTTTTTTCTTGTAAATTTGTTTGAGTTCATTGTAGATTCTGGATATTAGCCCTTTGTCAGATGAGTAGGTTGCAAAAATTTTCTCCCATTGTGTAGGTTGCCTGTTCACTCTGATGATAGTTTCTTTTGCTGTGCAGAAGCTCTTTAGTTTAATGAGATCCCATTTGTCGATTTTGGCTTTTGTTGCCATTGCTTTTGGTGTTTTAGACATGAAGTCCTTGCCCACGCCTATGTCCTGAATGGTATTGCCTAGGTTTTCTTGTAGGATTTTAATGGTTTTAGGTCTAACATATAAGTCTTTAATCCATCTTGAATTAATTTTTGTATAAGGTGTAAGGAATGGATCCAGTTTCAGCTTTCTACATATGGCTAGCCAGTTTTCCCAGCACCATTTATTAAATAGGGAATCCTTTCCCCATTTCTTGTTTTTGTCAGGTTTGTCAAAGATCAGATAGCTGTAGCTATGCGGCATCATTTCTGAGGGCTCTGTTCTGTTCCATTGATCTATGTCTCTGTTGTGGTACCAGTACCATGCTGTTTTGGTTACTGTAGCCTTGTAGTATAGTTTGAAGTCAGGTAGCGTGATGCCTCCAGCTTTGTTCTTTTGGCTTAGGATTGACTTGGCGATGCGGGCTCTTTTTTGGTTCCATATGAACTTTAAAGTAGTTTTTTCCAATTCTGTGAAGAAAGTCATTGGTAGCTTGATGGGGATGGCACTGAATCTATAAATTACCTTGGGCAGTATGGCCATTTTCACGATATTGATTCTTCCAACCCATGAGCATGGAATGTTCTTCCATTTGTTTGTATCCTCTTTGATTTCATTGAGCAGTGGTTTGTAGTTCTCCTTGAAGAGGTCCTTCACATCCCTTGTAAGTTGGATTCCTAGGTATTTTATTCTCTTTGAAGCAATTGTGAATGGGAGTTCACTCATGATTTGGCTCTCTGTTTGTCTGTTATTGGTGTACAAGAATGCTTGTGATTTTTATACATTAATTTTGTATCCTGAGACTTTGCTGAAGTTGCTAATCAGCTTAAGGAGATTTTGGGCTGAGACAATGGGGTTTTCTAGATATACAATCATGTCATCTGCAAACAGGGACAATTTGACTTCCTCTTTTCCTAATTGAATACCCTTTATTTCCTTCTCCTGCCTGATTGCTCTGGCCAGAACTTCCAGCACTATGTTGAATAGGAGCGGTGAGAGAGGGCATCCCTGTCTTGTGCCAGTTTTCAGAGGGAATGCTTCCAGTTTTTGCCCATTCAGTATGATATTGGCTGTGGGTTTGTTGTAGATAGCTCTTATTATTTTGAGATACGTCCCATCAATACCTAATTTATTGAGAGTTTTTAGCATGAAGGGTTGTTGAATTTTGTCAAAGGCCTTTTCTGCATCTATTGAGATAATCATGTGGTTTTTGTCTTTGGTTCTGTTTATATGCTGGATTACATTTATTGATTTGCGTATGTTGAACCAGCCTTGCATCCCAGGGATGAAGCCCACTTGATCATGGTGGATAAGCTTTTTGATGTGCTGCTGGATTCGGTTTGCCAGTATTTTATTGAGGATTTTTGCATCAATGTTCATCAAGGATATTGGTCTGAAATTCTCTTTTTTGGTTATGTCTCTGCCAGGTTTTGGTATCAGGACGATGCTGGCTTCGTAAAATGTGTTAGGGAGGATTCCCTCTTTTTCTATCGATTGGAATAGTTTCAGAAGGAATGGTACCAGTTCCTCCTTGTACCTCTGGTAGAATTCAGCTGTGAATCCATCAGGTCCTGGACTCTTTTTGGTTGGTAAGCTATTGATTATTGCCACAATTTCAGAACCTGTTATTGGTCTATTCAGAGATTCAACTTCTTCCTGGCTTAGTCTTGGGAGGGTGTATTTGTCGAGGAATTTATCCATTTCTTCTAGATTTTCTAGTTTATTTGCATAGAGGTGTTTGTAGTATTCTCTGATGGTAGATTGTATTTCTGTGGGATCGGTGGTGATATCCCCTTTTTCGTTTTTTATTGCATCTATTTGATTCTTCTCTCTTTTCTTCTTTATTAGTCTTGCTAGCGGTCCATCAATTTTGTTGATCTTTTCAAAAAACCAGCTCCTGGATTCATTAATTTTTTGAAGGGTTTTTTGTGTCTCTATTTCCTTCAGTTCTGCTCTGATTTTAGTTATTTCTAGCCTTCTGCTAGCTTTTGAATGTGTTTGCTCTTGCTTTTCTAGTTCTTTTAATTGTGATGTTAGGGTGTCAATTTTGGATCTTTCCTGCTTTCTCTTGTGGGCATTTAGTGCTATAAATTTCCCTCTACACACTGCTTTGAACGTGTCCCAGAGATTCTGGTATGTTGTGTCTTTGTTCTCGTTGGTTTCAAAGAACATCTTTATTTCTGCCTTCATTTCATTATGTACCCAATAGTCATTCAGGAGCAGGTTGTTCAGTTTCCATGTAGTTGAGCGGTTTTGACTGAGTTTCTTAATCCTGAGTTCTAGTTTGATTGCACTGTGGTCTGAGAGACAGTTTGTTATAATCTCTGTTCTTTTACATTTGCTGAGAAGAGCTTTACTTCCAACTATGTGGTCAATTTTGGAATAGGTGTGGTGTGGTGCTGAAAAAAATGTATATTCTGTTGATTTGGGGTGGAGAGTTCTGTAGATGTCTATTAGGTCCACTTTATGTAGAGCTGAGTTCAATTCCTGGATATCCTTGTTAACTTTCTGTCTCGTTGATCTGTCTAATGCTGACAGTGGGGTGTTAAAATCTCCCATTATTATTGTGTGGGAGTTTAAGTCCCTTTGTAGGTCACTGAGGACTTGCTTTATGAATCTGGGTGCTCCTGTGTTGGGTGCATATATATTTAGGATAGTTAGCTCTTCTTGTTGAATTGATCCCTTTACCATTATGTAATGGCCTTCTTTGTCTCTTTTGATCTTTGTTGGTTTAAAGTCTATTTTATCAGAGACTAGGATTGCAACCCCTGCCTTTTTTTGTTTTCCCGTTGCTTGATAGGTCTTCCTCCATCCCTTTATTTTGAGTCTATGTGTGTCTCTGCACGTGAGATGGGTTTCCTGAATACAGCACACTGATGGGTCCTGACTCCTTATCCAGTTTGCCAGTCTGTGTCTTTTGATTGGAGCATTTAGCCCATTTACATTTAAAGTTAATATTGTTATGTGTGAATCTGATCCTGTCATTATGATGTTAGTTGGTTATTTTGCTCGTTAGTTGCTATAGTTTCTTCCTAGCCTCAATGGTCTTTACAATTTGGCATGTTTTTGCAGGGGCTGGTACCGGTTATTCCTTTCCATGTTTAGTGCTTCCTTCAGGAGCTCTTTTAGGGCAGGCCTGGTGGTGACAAAATGACTCAGCGTTTGCTTGTCTGTAAAGTATTTTATTTCTCCTTCACTTATGAAGCTTAGTTTGGCGGGATAGGAAATTCTGGGTTGAAAATTCTTTTCTTTAAGAATGTTGAATATCGGCCCCCACTCTCTTCTGGCTTGTAGAGTTTCTGCTGAGAGATCAGCTGTTAGTCTGATGGGCTTCCCTTTGTGGGTAACCCGACCTTTCTCTCTGCCTGCCCTTAACATTTTTTCCTTCATTTCAACTTTGGTGAATCTGACAATTATGTGTCTTGGAGTTGCCCTTCTCGAGGAGTATCTTTGTGGCGTTCTCTGTATTTCCTGAATCTGAATGCTGGCCTGCCTTGCTAGATTGGGGAAGTTCTCCTGGATAATATCTTGCAGAGTGTTTTCCAAGTTGTTTCCATTCTCCCCATCATTTTCAGGTACACCAATCAGACGTAGGTTTGGTCTTTCACATAGTCCCAAATTTCTTGGAGGCTTTGTTCATTTCTTTTTATTCTTTTTTCTCTAAACTTCCCTTCTCTCTTCAATTCATTCATTTCATCTTCTATCAGCGATACCCTTTATTCCAGTTGATCGCATCTGCTACTGAGGCTTCTGCATTCTTCACGTAGTTCTCGAAACTTGGCTTTCAGCTCCATCATCTCCTTTAAGCCCTTCTCTCCATTGGTTATTCTAGTTATCCATTCTTCTAATTTTTTTTCAAAGTTTTTAACTTCTTTGCTATTGTTTTGAATTTCCTCTCGTAGCTCAGAGTAGTTTGATCGTCTGAAGCCTTCTTCTCTCAACTCATCAAAGTCATCCTCCATCCAGCTTTGTTCCGTTGCTGGTGAGGAACTGCGTTCCTTTGGGGGAGGAGAGGTGCTCTGTTTTTTAGAGTTTCCAGTTTTTTTGGTCTGTTTTTTCCCCATCTTTGTCGTTTTGTCTACTTTTTGTCTTCGATGATGGTGATGTACAGATGGGTTTTTGGTGTGGATGTCCTTTCTGTTTGTTAATTTTCCTTCTACCAGACAAGACCCTCAGCTGCAGGTCTGTTGGAGTTTACTAGAGGTCCACTCCAGACCCTGTTTGGCTGGGTGTCAGCACCGGTGGCTGCAGAACAGCAGATTTTCGTGAGACCACAAATTCAGCTGTCTGATAGTTCCTCTGAAAGTTTTGTCTCAGAGGAGTACCCGGTTGAATGAGGTGTCAGTCTGTCCCTACTGGGGGGGTGCCTCCCAGTTAGGCTGCTCAGGGGTGAGGGACCCACTTTAGGAGGCAGTCTGTCCTTTCTCAGATCTCCAGCTGCGTGCTGGGAGAACCACTACTCTCTTCAAAGCTGTCAGTCAGACAGGGACATTTAAGGCTGTGGAGGTTCTCGCTGAGTTTTTGGTTGTCTGTGCCCTGCCCCCAGAGGTGGAGCCTACAGAGGCAGGCAGGCCTCCTTGAGCTGTGGTGGGCTCCACCCAGTTCGAGCTTCCTGGCTGCTTTGTTTACCTAAGCAAGCCTGGGCAATGGCGGGCGCCCCTCCCCCAGCCTCGTTGCCGCCTTGCAACGTGATCTCAGACTGCTGTGCTAGCAATCAGCAAGACTCTGTGGGCATAGGACCCTCCGAGCCAGGTGCGGGACACAATCTCCTACTGAGCCGTTTTTCAGGCCCGTTGGAAAAGCGCAGTATTAGGACGGGACTGACCGGATATTCCAGGTGCTGTCTGTTTCCCCTTTCTTTGACTAGGAAAGGGAACTCCCTGACCCCTTGCACTTCCCGAGTGAGGCAATGCTTCGGCTCGCGCACAGTGCACTTCACCGACTGTCCTGCACCCACTGTTAGGCACTCCCTAGTGAGATGAAACCGGTACCTCAAGCAGAAGTGCAGAAATCACCCGTCTTCTGTGTCGCTGGGGCTGGGAGCTGGAGACCGGAGCTGTTCCTATTCGGCCATCTTGGCTCCACTATTCACACATTCTTGTAAAGGGTTTCCCATGTAGTAGGCATTTGATAAAGCCTTGTATGAATTATTTAATAAATTGGTATCCAAATATCAAAGTTACTCATTTCCTCATACTTTTTTCCATTTGTATTAATTCATGAGATGTTATCTGTTCTCAAAATTGGATGCTATGCTAGACAGAGGAATTTTTCACTGTAAACTCAGAGAATTCTGAGTTCTTTATCTACCAGATCATTTATACTGATGATGTTTAACATTATCACTAGCACCAGCTCTTTAAGACTCAGCTCTATATACTTTTTTATTCAGAGAAGTGCCTCTTTATCATAACCCATCATTTGCTGTTTCTAAAGTAGGTCCCCCCCGCCACTTTGTCAAAATAGCTCTGCCTGAGATCTTGGTGACCTAATTTCTCAGAAAAATATTTTGGAAAGAAAACTTGCCTAGGATTTCCCTCCATGTGATGCAGAATTCAAATATGCATTTAAATTTGATAGACAGAAGCTGGCAAAGATGCCCAGTATCTTCTTAATTTAGCCTGTCACCAGGTACACCACAATACAATTACCCATTTATTAAGAAATAAAATGAAGACAAAAAGCATTTAATTTTAACTGCCTCTGATACTCACCATATTGTCACTTTTTACTGGCTCACTGTGGCTGCCCAGCTAGAATTTCTCTTTCATGCAAACAACAGAACTAAATTGAATTACATAAAAAGAAGCTACACACTGACTCCCAGCAGTATGTTTTGACAAAACATTTTGTCTCCTTAAATGATTTCAGATGCTGTAGTCAAAAGCCTTGACTGCAAATAATGGGTTCATAAAACCTATTTTTAAAATTTTACCTGACAGTAATGCCGTGCAAATACCTGCACTTCTAGTTCACCTTCCCCACTTGTTTACATCAGGATTTTAATAGAGTGGCTGTCTCAGAACAACAGCTAAAGGACACTGTTTGATAAGTTACTATAAAAGCACAGTGTTTAAAATGAGAATTTCCTTCTTAAATTCAGCCATCATAAAAGGTGATGGTGGTGGTGGTTAGAAAAAAATATTGAAGAAATGTATTTTCTTGGAGGGTCTCAAAATTCTCAGTTATGTAATGTTCTAAAAAGTGATGAATTTCAGATTCTGAGTTTTGAGTTGCTAAAGCAGCACCTGGAAGAAACTTCTTCACATAGTAGGTTCTCAATAAATGTCTTCCTTCAGTGACTACACAACATGTTCTTTAACAATGTACTTCATAGAGTCTAATTTTGGCTCTAGCATATTCTATCAAATAAAAGCACGAATTTTCCCCCAGTGGAATTTCATTAGTATATTAAAAGCAGCTAAATACATACTACTGTGTATGTTTTACTTCTTTGCTCTTAAATCCTTGCTATGAGGAAGCAAGTAAAACCTTAATAATGAACTTAAAGTTTATTTAGTGCTTACTATGTGGCTTGCAAGGTGTTAAGCACGTTACATGGATGATCTCATTTAACCGTCTTATCAGTCTAATGAGGTAAGTACTATCTATGAAGAACCTGAAAAGCTGCTCTGTTTCTCAAAATTGATTGTTTTCATTTAACTAAAAAAGTTATCTAGTTATACCATAGTCGTATCATAATGTAAGTGAATCATTCAGTAGTTTCACAGAATTAGTTGTTTTTTTTTTTTCTTTTCAACATCATGTGTGGATGTGGGGCCTTATTTGTCATTGGGAACATGTTTTAATATCTGATGCTTTCTTCTAAAAAAAAACTCTGCGATTTCTTTTAATATCACAACTTCAGCTTCAGTTCTAACAAGGTGAATTCTACACCTGTTTCAGTTTGGTTTTCAGTTCTGTGTAATAAACAGCAACAGCGTGAGCATTATCTACGTTTAAGAATTTAAAATTATTTTTCATTTTAAAATATCAAGCCTTAAAATTACTGTCATAGTAAGGATTTGAAAATGCCAAAAAGTAATCCTAGACTCTTGTATATTTTGTCAAGGATGGACGCTATGATTGTGTCAACACTGGACGCTATGCTTCCATTTTATTTTCTGCCTTCAAAATGATTGTGCTAACTCCTAATCATTTCAGTATGTTTTCTTCTTAAATCCAACCTTATTTTTTTCAAGGAAATTTGTTTCTTTGAAAGAGCTCCCAGAATGGTGTCAAACGTGAATTGGTTCTAAATGACATTCTTTTTCTTGGCAAACTCCTTCCACACTGTTAGAGAACTTTTGTAGATTAAAATTGTTGAGATTATTTTAATTCTGTTTTATTCTAAGTAAATTAAATTCTCTGTCTTGTACTCTCTTGCTCATTTTATTTCATCAGTGTCTATAATTTGAAAATAGGAAGGAAATTAGATTTTGGCCTGCAATGAGATGATATTTCAGGGATTATGGCATCCCTTGTGATATTAAGGACTTGCTCTATTGAAGAAATGGCAGTCCATTTTTTCTCATCAGTCTTATTTCATGATATCACCTTATGAATGTGTTCCAAGACTATACTACTGTTACAAAATCCTTAGCAAAGATGTGTATGAATCAGCATGT
The DNA here is from genome assembly GCF_028878055.3 of Symphalangus syndactylus. Classification (NCBI taxonomy): domain Eukaryota; kingdom Metazoa; phylum Chordata; class Mammalia; order Primates; family Hylobatidae; genus Symphalangus; species Symphalangus syndactylus. The sequence goes on from NC_072431.2 coordinate 37,924,651, forward strand.
GCAAATCCTGGAATCTTGAGGTTATGGTAGCATACAAAACACAGCCCTGAAACTATTTTGCCATTCAAGGCACACCATTTCTTCAACACAGGGGAAAACAGAAAATACTGAATTTCAACATTCTCATCGTCGTGGTTGTTTGCTCTCTTGCTTAGGAAAAACATTATAGTATCTCTCATCACATGTATGTCATTTTTGAGAATTGAAAAACCATAGAGTGCTAGAACAGACAGATGTGTATCTTAGATATGATTTAGTTATTCAGAGAGACTAAATTGTGCCTCCAGTACTCATCAATATACAAAACCCAGGAGGCAAATAAATGGGGGAACCCAAATTGATTCTTTTGCCCATTTTCCTCTAATCTCACATTTGAAACACCAAACATGGTAGTTTTTATGCCCAAGACTCTAGATGCAATTAGAACTGAAGCAAAACTTATCCCCCTTTCTCCATCTCTTTTTAGGACCAGGGACTTTCATCTTCCACAATGTTTCACTCCTAGCCAGTTGCTCTCACTGTGAACAGTTTGTTAGAACCATCAGCTTGAGCATTGAGCAAAGTTGGTAGAAGTGTATTAACATAACTTGGGCTTTGTCCCTTGAACAAATTACATAGTTGCTTTAAACCTGAGTTTGACCATAGGTATAAAGAGGATAATAATGATATTTATTCATAGGATAGCTTGAGGAAAGCAATGTACTAATTCATGGAATGCATTTATCCCAACACATAGAAACTGTCACATATATTAAACACTGCTGTTAGATTTACTACGTTGTGGGTGGTAAATGTATGTGGGTAGAAGTGAAGATGGGTGATTTCTTAATTTATATTTTAGTGCTTCTCATAACGAAATAATATGCAGGTTTCTTTAACAGTTTTAATTTTTAAGTAAATGTTTTATTGAATTGTAATAAATATGCAGAAAAGTGAATCACATTCAGATTTTTCACAAAATAAACACAGCCTTGTAACCAACCACCTAGATCAAGAAATAGAAGTTATGGAATCCCTCCTGCTTCCTTGTTCACTACTCTCCCAATAATAATAATCACTATCCTGACATGTATCACCATTGATTAGTTTGCTGTTTTGGAACTTTCTATGATTGGAATTTCTATGACTGGAAGTTGTGTCTGATTTGTGTTTATGAGATTGATTCTTCTTGCAGTCTCTCAGTATATGTCCATTCTCATTGCATGAAAATACCACAAATTATTTATCCATTCTAAAGGGTATGGACCTCTGGGTTGTTTTCAGTTTGGGGTTATTACGAATAAATCTGCTGTGAACATTCTTGTACATGTATTTAGCTCTTATAAGTATGTCTTTCTGTTGGATGTAAATCCAAGGTGGAATTCCTGGGTTGTTAATGTGTATGCTCAGCATTAATAGATACTGCTAAACAATTTTTAAAACTTTCACTCCCACTGGCAGAATATGGGAATTACAAACATTTACTATTACTTTCATATTTTTAATCTTCAAAATTTTAACTCTTCTACTGTTGAGTGTGTAGTGGTATATGGTAGATTTTATTTTCACTTCTCTAAAGAAGCTGAGGGCTGGTTTTGGTAGATTTTTTTTCTTCATATTTCATTGGTCAAATGAATTTCCTGTTTTGGAAAGTGTTGAATTTTTTGCCCATATTTCTATTTTCTGTGGGGTTATTTTTCTATTGATTTTATAAGTTATATATTTTGAAGTACAAGCTGATAAAAGTGTGGCTTCCATTTTGTTCTTTTTATATCTATTCATAAATAAAAATTTCCTGATTTTATTTATTTGTTTTGAGCCTTCTTGGAAACATCTTTTATACATGTGTCTTCATAACATATTTCATGCATCACATTTAATGAAGACATTCTAGAAGTCTCTGCTTTTAACAAAGTGAAATGTGTTTATCTTTTCTCTTATAGCTAGTACATTTTGTTGGGCTGCCTTAGATTTATTTGTCTACCCCAAAGGTATGAAGATTTTCTCCTGTGTCATCTTCGAGATTGCTATATTGTTTTTGCTTTCACTTTTGAGTCTACAATTTATGTGGAAATAATTTTGGAGTATGATATGAAGTGAAGGTCAGGATTTCTTTTCCCCTGTCAATATACAGTTGAGTTTTGTCATGAATGTATATTGAAATAACCATCTAATTTTCCTCTTTAATATGTTACTATATAGTATATTAAAATAGTCATATGATTTTTTACCTTATTCTATCAATGTAGTATAGTATATTAAATTATTTTTGCATCCCATAACTCAAATTGGTTGTGCTATACTATCTTCTTATGTATCACTGGATTTGATTGGCAAATATTTTCTTTCTCTTTCTTTCTTTCTTTCTTTAAGACTTTCTTTCTTTTTCTTTTTTTTTTTGAGACAGAGTTTCAGTGTTTGGTCCAGACTAGAGTGCAATGGCATGATGCAACCTCCGTCCCCTGGGTTCAAGCAATTCTCCTGCCTCAGCCTCCAGAGTAGCTGGGATAATAGGCACCCACCACCATGCCCAGTTGATTTTTATATTTTCAGTAGAGACGGGGGTTTCTCCATGTTGGCCAGGCTGGTCTAGAACTCCTGACCTCCTCCTGCCTTGGCCTCTCAAAGTGCTAGGATTACAGGTGTGAGACACTGCACCTGGCCTGATTGGTAAATGTTTTCATCTATGACAAAGATTGGCTTGTAACTTGCCTTTCTTGTCATATGTATTAATTTCCTATTGCTATTGGAATAAATTTACCACCAATGCAGAGGCCTAAAACCACACAAATGTTACGATCTTATAGTTCTTTACACATGCGCCTTCATAACATATATTTCATGCATCATGTTTAATGAAGACATTCTAGAAGTCTTCATTAGGTCTGTAGGTCAGAAGTTCAGCACACCCACTCCTGGGTATATATCCAAAGGGTATGAAATTAGTATCTCAAAAAGGTATCTATATTCCCATGTTCGTTGCAGCACTATTTATAATAGCCAAGATATGGAAGCAATGATGGATGAATAGATAAAGAAAATGTGGTGTCTATAAATATTTAATAAAATATTATTCAGCCATAGGAAAGAAGGAAATACTGCCATTTGTGACAACATAGGTGGACATAGAGGACATTAGGCTAAATGAAATACACCAGACATAGAAAGTCAAATACTATATGATCTCACTTATATGTGGAAGCTAAAAAAGTCTAGCTCATAAAAGCAGAGAGTATTATGGTATTTGCCAGGGGCTGTAATATTGGGGGAGAAATGGAGACGCTTGTCAAATGGTACAAATTTTCAATTAAAAGATGAATACATTCTGGGGGGCATAATATACAACATGGTGACTATAGTTAATAATATTGTATTGTATACTTGAAATTTGTTAAGAGAGTTGATCTTAAGTGTTCCCCCCTCCCCCACAGCACACATACACATGTAACTATGTGAGGTGACGGAATGATAACTTGATTGTGGTGATGTTTATTTCACAATGTATGCACTTGTAAAATGATCACATTGTACCCCTTAAATATATGCAATTTTTCTTTGTAAATTATACCTCAATAAAACCAAGGTGTGGAGGAAAAGATTAGTACAGTATCTCCAGACTAAAATCCAGACATTAACAATCTGTGTTTTAGAGGCTCTGGGGGGGAGTCTGTTTCCTGCTCATTTGGGTTGTTGGCAGAATTCAGTTCCATGCAGCTATGAGACTGATGTCCTTATTTTCTGGTATCTATAAAGTCAGAGTTTATCCCAGCTTCTAGAGGTCACCATATTCCTTAGATAATGACCCACTTCCTCATCTTCAAAGCATGTCAAGCCCTTGTCCTGGTCTCGTCTGTCTGACTCACTCTTCTGCCTCCCTCTTCTATTCTTTAATTTTTTTAAATATTTATTTTTAGAGATGGGGTCTGGCTCTGTTTCTCAGGCTGGGGTACAGTGGCCTGTTCATAGCTGACTGCAGCCTTGAACTACTGAGCTCAACAATCCTCTCTCCTCAGCCTCTCAAGAATACAAGAGCCACTATGTCTGGCTTTCTTTTAGTTTTAAAGATTCATGAGATTAGAATATGCCTGCCTGGATAATCCAGGATAATCTCCTCATCTCAACATCCTTAAACTTAATCACATCTGCAAAGATTGTTTCACCACATACTGTAGCATATTCACAGGTTCCAGGGATTAGAGCATGGGCATTTTTAGTAGGTCATATTCTGCCTATTGCATCATGCCTTGTCAAGATTTTGCAGGCATTATAAAATGACTTGGGAAGTACCCCTGCCTTCCTTCCTTCCCTTCCTTCCCTTCCCTCCCTTCCCTCCCTCCCTCCCTCCCTTCCTTCCTTCCTTCCTTCCTTCCTTCCTTCCTTCCTTCCTTCCTTCCTTCTTCTTTCTTTTTCTTTCTTTCTCTTTCTTTCTTTCTCTCTTTCTTTCTTTTCCTTTCTCTTTCTTTCTTTCTTTCTTTCTTTCTTTCTTTCTTTCTTTCTTTCTTTCTTTCTCTCTCTTTCTTTCCCTTCCTCCCTCCCTCCCTCCCTCCCTTCCTTCCTTCCTTCTCTCTCTGTCTCTCTCTCTCTCCCCATCTCTCTTTCTCTCTTTCTTTCTTTCTTTCTCTAGAAGTGTTTCTGGAAGATATTGATAAATTCAAGTTTTATTTTTCCAATTGCATCAGTTTCAGTAAGTTATAGTTTTCAAGGAGTTTGTTACTTCATCAACATTTTAAAATTTATTGACATGACATTGCTTATGATGTCTTTTTCTCTTTTAAATGTTTGTGGGATCCAAAATGATGTCTCCTTTTTGATTCTTGATATTAATATTCTGTGCCTTTTCTCTGTTTTTCTTAAACAGTGTTGCTAGAATTTTACTAATTTTATTTATATTTTGAGAATAAACTTTTGGTTTTATTGATTTTCAATGCACATATTTTCTATAATATTATTTTAATTTCTTTTTCTACTCTAGTCTTTTTTTTTATTTTTATTAATTTTTTTGGAGACTGAGTCTCACTCTGACACCAGGCTGGAGTGCAGTGGCACGATCTCAGCTCACTGCAACCTCCAACTTCCTGGTTCAACAGATTCTCCTGCCTCACCCTCCCAAGTAGCTGGGATTACAGGCACCCACCACCATGCCCAGCTAATTTTTTGCATTTTTAGTAGAGACGGGATTTCACCATGTTGGCTAAGATGGTCTCGATCTCCTGACCTCGTGATCCGCCTGCCTCAGCCTCCCAAAGTGCTGGGATTACAGGCGTGAGCCACCATGCCGGGCCCTGGTCTTATGTTTTTTCAAAAAACATTCTTGAGACGAGTTCTTAAATCATTTTTTAGCATTTCTTCTTTTCTTATGTATGTATTCAAGGCTATCCATTTATATAAAGTGAGATTTACATTTGTTGTATCATATTTTCATATGTTTTATCTCAAAATATTTTGAAGTTTCACTGTGTTTCTTTTTTGGCATACATACAATTTAGAACTATTTTGCATAATTGTCAGGCAGTTGAAAATTTTCTATTTATCTTTTATTATTAATGATTTTAAGCTTGGTCAGATAATATATTCTAATGACTTAATTCTTAACATTTGTTGAGACTTGCTAAATGGCCCAGAAGAGGATAAGTTTTTAAAAAGTTCACTTGAAAATAACACATATCTATTGTTGTTGGGTTCAGTGTTCTATATATGTCAATTAAGTCAATGTTGTTAATCTTGTTCACATGTTCTGTATTCATGCTGTATTTTCATATGTTTATTTTATGAATTTAAATGTGCTTATGTTCCATGATGAATGTGGCTTTTCCTGTTTCCTCTTTTAATTCAGTCAATTCTTGCTTTATATGTTTTGAAGGAATGTTATTAGAGGCATACAACTTTAGAATAGTTATATTGACCTGATGGGTTGGCTTCTATATGTTTAATAAATATTTCTATTTGTTCCTAATATTATTTATTATCTTAAAATTTATTCCATATGATAACAGTGTATCATCACCAGCTTGCATTCAGTCAGTGTGAATATGACACATCTTTTCCCCATCCTTTTATATTTTTCTACATCCTTACTAAAGTTCAGTTTTTAGTAAGTACTCCAAGTTTGAGTTTCATTTTTTAATCTAGTCAATTAGTCTTCTAATTGAAGTTTTTAGTTTGTTTAAATTTAAGTTAATTACTGTTACATTGGTGTTTACACCTATCATTTTCTATTTGTCCCATCTGTTCTTTATTCTTTTTTCTTGCTTATTTTAATTAATCGTATATGTGTTAATCTATTCCCAACCCTATAACTTGTCATTTATTCTTTTACTAATATTTGAGTTGTTACTTGGAAATGAAAACATACATATTTATTTTACAGCATCTAATATGAAGTAATACCTTTATCACTTCCTAGACACTGGTAGGTCCTTAACACCCTTAAACTCTCTTTACTCTCTTTCTCTATTCCTTATAGATTCTCTTCTCTTCAACTACGGCCAAATTTTAATTTTTTTTATTCCTTCCTCATTTTGAGTGTACCCCAATCTCATCCCTTCTGTGTCTGCTTCCTTTCCTGTTCTTGACTCTGTTTTTGGTCTTTCTTTCCTCATCTGTCTCTGTTTTCGTTGTTATTGTTTATTCTTCTCTCCTTTAACTCATATTGACATAGAATTGAGTTTTGTGGGTTTTCGATACTGGACTAAAATTAAAACTTTCATTTTAATTATAATAAGCAGATTTCTTGAATATCTTAATTTTTTTCTCTAATACATGTTTTAAATGTAAATTATTGCTTTTTGTAATGCACTCTTAATTTATTTCCCCCAATGGCCAGAGACTCTTGATAGAGAGAAAAAAAGATTCTCCTATCTCCTTTAAACAGCAACCCTTCCCTTCTGTGGTTTTAAAGTACTGCTTTATACAGTGTTTGTTTATTTGGCAGGGAAGAGGAGTTTCAGAGAACTTTAAAACTAACGTAATGAGAATTGATGCCAATCAAAATCAATCAGAAATGGATGAACATCCTTGATATTTTAATTAAAGCCCCCTAAATTGGATTTGATTTCTAAAATGTGATTCTCATATATTTTTAAAAGAGATATATAAAGTATCTTCAAATATTTTTAAATATAAAGGTCTGCTATAGGAAACACTTTAATTTTTGTCATCAAAAACATGGTCATGGTAGCTAAGTTAATTAAATTTTTGTCAGGCAAAATTGCTCACTGTGTTTCTTTTGCACCTTTCAGAACCATTGACTTACCTACAGCCTTCACTCTTCTGATTCCCTAAACTTGGTACTCTTGTATTGCCTTCCCCAAGCCCCAAACACTGCAAATTTACCAAGGCCTGTTCTACTGCTAAATTACCCTCTCTTCTAAAATCCTAATTAAAATGACCATTCTCTGAAGTCTCAGAAAGCAATCCATAAAGAGGAGTTTGGAACGTTATTCAGATTTAAGAAAATTTCACTAAGGTATACATGTGGGACACGTGCAACATTGTAACTCACCCTCCAAAAAAAAATCTCAAATAAAAAATTTAGTTAAAAATATTCTTAGGCTAAATTCCAACATCCTTGCCAACACAAACCTTCTATATCCCACGACAGTGTATCAGCAGGAAGTCACTGAGAAAGTCACTTATGTCATTGTTTCTCACACTTGGGTTTATACACATATTTGTTTTCTTAGGAGTCTGGAAAAATTAATATTTTTCTCTAAAACAAGCCTATAGGGAAAGGGGTTGTGGTAGGTTGAATTGTTTGCCCACTTCATCACTCACAGTTCTCACATTTTAAACCATGTGACTGGGCAGTTTCTCCCACTCTTGACTTTTGGATCAGCTAAATGATCTACTTTGGCTATGGGATGTCAGCAGAAGCAATGCAAGAAGGGACATAAAACGTGTTTGTGTCGTTAAGTGTACCCCCTGTGTTTCTACCATCGCCATAAGAAGACCATCCCCTGGGGAGCTGCTGCTTCAGAACGGGCTGCAGTATGAGCCCCAGATTGGACCCATATGGAGTAGACCTGGGTCAACTAGCCTCACAGCTTAAAGCTATTCTGCCTAGACAAGCTTACTTCAACAGACCCCTCAACAATCTGCAGACATGTGAGTAAGCCCAGCTGAAATACCCTAGCCTCCCTGAAGATGTGTGAGAAATAAATGCTTATTATTATTGTATGCCACTAATATTTTGTGTTTTTTATTATGTAGCAATATTTGGCTTACCCTAGAAAGGAGTAAAAATAATTGTAAAGTACAAAGAATTGAGAGAGGAAAGAGCTAGATAGAAGGTTACAGAGGGCTTGAAATTCAGAAATAGAGGCTCCAATGAGGCCACACCTCTTCAGTTGTGAGCTAAAAAGTAAGATCGCCTCTGATCAAGAGATTACTAAAATTTGATTAGTGATTTAACCACTGTTCACAGACTTTAACCTACTTAAACCTGCTCAACACTGTTCAAGGTAAACTGCAGCCAAAACGATTTGGGTAAGAATTATTCTTTGGACTGTACCTGCTGATGTCAGACCAATATACAACTTGGGGACTACTTAGAATCCTGCTTATCAGTTTGGGCCCAGAGTTTTAGTGCTGATTTTAAAGGACTAAGGACTCTAGTAAATAGTTTTGACATGTGAATGTTTTGCAGATTTCATGTTTTTCATTAGCAATGCATATCATGCTCTGTTAAAACTTCCTCTTTTCTCAGATCTGTTTCAATCACAGCAAATAAAAGGGACCTAAATAAAACTAAAGGCAGCTCAATATTGTTTTCTTATTAGGCTAATATTTTCCAAATTGTGGGTCTTGATCTCTTAAAAATAAATTTTGTTAGTTGTAGGCCAGCAAAAATTTAAAATTATGTAGAATAGAAAATATCAGAGTATATCATGTGTAGTAATGGCAAATACTGTTTTGTAAAAACTTTGCTATATGTATGTTTTATATATGTGGATATTGTGGATTACAATGCATTTCTGATTGTGGGTTGTATTAGTTTGTTAGGGCTTCCGTAACAAAGTACTAAAACCTGGGTGGCTTAAGCATCAGAATTAAATAGTTCTGGTGGTTAGAAGTTTGAGATCAAGGTATCATCAGGGCTGAGTTCTGAGACTGTGAGGGAGGATATATTCCATGCCTCTTTCCTACTGCCTGGTAGTTTGGTGGCAATCACTGGCATTTCTTGATTTATAGATGCGTCACCCCAAATTCTGCCTTCATATTCACATGGCATTCTCCCTGTGTGTATGTCTTTCTGTGTCTCAGTATTTCCTTTTTATCAGGACACAGTTGTATTAGATTAAGGCCCACCCTAATGACCTCACTTTAACTTGATCATCTGCAAAGATTCTATTTCTAAATAAGGCCGCAGTCACAGACACTGGGAGTCAGAACTTCAACATCTTTTTAGGATCATACTGTTCAACCCACAACATGGGTCACAGACAAAAAGTTTGAGGACTTATGCATAGACATTCCTTGCCCACACCAATGTTTGACCCCTAAAACCAAGCTATTCAAAAATGTCAAAATTTTATATTGATTTGATGATGCAATGTGGCATAGAGTACTGATTTGGGGGAGTCCTCTCTGACCCTAACAACCACAGGCAAATAATCTGTATGATTCTAATTACACTTCTTTTTATTTAAGCAGCTGACAGACATCTTTCAAGGTGTTTAGAAAGTTAATAAGGAAGCTGAATAATGATTTTTAAGGTCATATTTATATTCACCTTTTTCATTGACCTTATAGGCATAGCCAATACTTATGTAACAGTTTAGTGACTTATTAAAATATACTATCAAAATATAAACATTTTATTAATTATAATCTGTAAGATTGAGTTCCATGGGGATATATATATATGTATATATGCCAGGTATTTACAGCTAGCTGCATATATTTACTCCGTAATTCTTAATCACACCACTGTATGCAGTCATCAGTTTTCTGACAACCATCTGCTTCGATGTCACTCACTCCTTCCACCCTGTCTAGTTGAAATTAAAATATTGACAGAAATAATTTTTTCATGGAAAGTGGAAAAGCTAATAGGGGTGGTGAAACTAGATTGGTTTTTGCAAGCATTGCCCCTGACAATACTCTGACAATTTTTAGCTTGCTTCTTCAAGTCATGCAGTAATACATTAAAATAAAATGTAAAGCAAAGATTTGAGCAGAGTATCAGCTTAGTTTTTTTCTGATAGTCTTAAAATATTCCAGAAGAGTAAAAACATACACACAAAAACAAAAACGGCTACTGAGCAGTATTTCTCATATTTTATTATGACTCTATGTAGTTAGAAGAGGGGCAGTAGGAGGGATAAAATGTTATTCTGCCCCTTTACAAATACACAATGGCAATAATAGCGATAAAACAAAAGAAATGAAAGCAAATATTTTAACAGAATGGAGGACTCCTTTTTAAAAACTTTAAGATATATCAATAACAAATTCATTTTGAAATTATTAATAGACCTAGCATATTCTTTATTGAAAATATTTAATATTTAAATAATCCAACTCTAAACTTCCTTTTGACCTTAGCAAACAATATTCAGCCATATGAAAAATTCTTAGATTAGGTTTTAGAATTTCCATAGGAGGTTTTGTTATTAAAGGAAACACTTGACTCCCTACCCTTAAGAACCTCGAAAGCAAATAAATGGTCACTAAAATGGTTTGGATTCATACGCCCAAAACATAAAGTAGCGTCACCAAGGGAGTAGAGGATTCATACCCATGTACAATTTGTTTCACCTTAAAAATTGTATTTATATAGTTAACAGATGAAGAATTAAGGTGGTGAATCGGATTGTGGTAAGAGGATGTATTGACAAGGAGAAAGATTGGGATTAAGACCACAGTTAATGGAGAGTTGAAGGAATCAGAGAAACCACAAGTAAAACAGAAACAAGAAAAATAACAATCATTTACTTTTTGCTTTATCCTAATTCATGCATGACAAAGTATTTTTCATATTTGAACACAAAATGCCTAATATAGAGAAAGGCTTTTGTCAACGATTCTTGCATAGTTCAAGACCACCAACATCATTCCAACCTCACTTTTCTAAACCTCATCCCTAGCCATATTTCTTTCTACACCTTACAGTGTGCACTTTTATATCTCCTTCTGTGGGTTTGTTCTGTCCCTGACAGATCTTGTTTTTGTTTCCTTCTCTTCCTGCAAATGCGTATTTATCCCTCAACAACCATCTCTAAACTCACATTCCCCTGAAAACGTTCATGACCAGTGCCATCACTGAGAATTAATCATTTCTTCATCTGTTTCTAATTCTTCATACTGCTCTTGTAACATTTATCACTTTGAACTATAGTAAGTTATTTATGAGTGTGTTTCCCAAGCTAGACTATGTGCTCCTCAAAGACAAGGACAATGATGATGTCTTAATGTTTTTGTTCCTAGAGCTAAGAACATCTAAGTCCACAATAAAAATTTATTTACTTGAGGGTATTTTGTACTAGAATAGTTGCAGCAGCATACCCTAGATCTAGTAAAAACTTTGCAGAGGTAATGACAGATGTCTGCAGACTTCATTTCCACTCTAGCTCAGTCCATTCTCTTCAACTTTTGGAAGGCTTTGAGAGAACAAAAACAGCAACCACTATCTCCACCACCGCCACCACTACCAAATAGGATTTTCCTAAATGCAGTTCTTCTCTTTCCCCTTATAGTTTTCTTATTCCCAGCTCTATGTCTACACACAAGAAAAGCTTTGTTTAAAAAATATTAGTTTTCTTCCGCCACAGAGAATTTTAGGTCATCTTACCATTTGTAGTTTCTTGTTTTATTGCTGTTGTTGCTCCTGGCCAGGCAAGCCGTACCTCTCCTTTTAAGGTGGATCCATTCTAAGGCAGAGCCACTGATTTTTTAAAAAGTCAAAGCAAGTACATTTTTCAGTTCTATCTTTGGAAAGGTGATTTCATTTGTTACACTTATTAATTAGTATGTTCAACATTTATGGTACAGATTTTTATGCTAGACTCTGTGTTGTGGACTACAGGTGAGACAGAAGAACTCACGTTCCACTGGGACTGGTGGCAGGGTGCTATAGGTAAGTGGATAAGGACAAAGTAATGTGATAGGATGATAGCAGAAATAGGAGGAGCAGAGGAGGGCAGTGCTGTAGGAGACGAGAGAAGGAAGTGGGGGTGCAGGAAAATGTTTTACAAAGGGAGTGATACTTGAATGCGGCTTAAAGGTAGAGGTGAATTTGCCAACACGAACTTAGGCATTTTAGACAGTGGAAATAGTACATTGAAAAATACCGAGTTGTGAAAAGGCTTAGCTTATTAGGAAAGGAACTATTAGATCAGTTACTGAGGTGTTTGATCCACCGAGCAGGCATCAGATAATACTACTTTAGTGTTGGTCCACCTTTCCCAGGCCAGGAGAGTCCCAATTCACCCATGACCCTCAGTTCACAAATACCACCTCATCATAGTGTTTTGAGGGGTCAGAGGTAAAACACAGTCACTGCCTATATAAGCTGAGCAGACACCAGTGACCATTTTGCAGGGCAGGCCTCTTCTTCCCGTTTACTATAACTCAAGACAATGTAGAATGGTTTGTGGGCTATATGAAAAGGTGGTCTTCGGAATTTGGCACATAAGATCAGGCTGGTACTTCACCAGTAGATTTTTCTGTTAAGAGAAAGGACTGTGCCTACATTGAATGTGGCAGGAATTGGAAAGCCATGAATCACAGCTTTGTCCTATTGAAGACAAAAAGAAGCTGAAGTCCTGAAAATGAAGTGACTTGACCAACCAAGGTCATACAACTTATTAGTGAAAGAGTTGGTACTGGAACCACGGTTTCTAGCTCTCAGCCCAGTATCACTTCCATTTTCCACGTGCTGGTCTTACCAGATGGAGGTATTTGCTGGCATTTGAGGGGACTGTCTAAGAATCTCAACCCATGTTGAAAAGAAATGATAAGTTCTCTGAGGAGCTTTGAAGTTAATAGACTTTGTGATGGTTACTTTTGGGTGTCAACTTGACTGGATTAAGGGATACATAGATGGCTGGTAAAGCATGATTTCTGGGCGTGTCTGTGAGGGTGTTTCTAAAGGAGATGGTTATGAGAGTCAGTGGACTGAGTGGAGAAGATTCATCCTCAATATAGGCAAGCACTATCCAGTCAACTGAAGGCCCAGATAGAACAAAAAAAAAAACAAAGGAAATGTGAATTTGTTCTCTCTCTCCTAGAGTTGGGACACCCTTTGTCCACTGCTCTTGTATATCAGAACTCTGAATTCTTCAGCCTTTGAACTCTGAGACTTGCACCCCTCCCCCATCCCTCCAACCCGCATGTTCTCAGGCATTTGGCTTTAGACTGAGAGTCAGACCATCAGCTTCCCTGGTTCTGAGGCCTTTGGACTTGGACTAAGTCATGCTACCAGCCTCTCTGGTTCTCAGCTTTTGGGTGACCTATAATGAGACTTCTCAGCCTCTGTAATTGTGTGAGTCAGTTTCCCCAATAAATCCCCTCTTATCCCTCTCTCTCTCTCTCCCTATATATATATATATATATATATATGCAGGATATATATGTGTATATATATATAGGCAGGATATATATGTATATATATATATAGGCAGGATATATATATAGGATATATATAGGATATATATATAGGATATATGTAGGATATATATATAGGATATATGTAGGATATATATATATAGGATATCCTCTCTCTCTCTATGTGTGTATATATATCCTATTGGTTCTACTGCCCTGTGGAACCTTGATTAATACAGGCTTCTAATTGCTTTATTTTGGACCAGTCTTGTCTTAAATTTGTACTTACTTATGGATTCCCAGTAATGCAAACGCCATCATTCAGCACTCAGAAAGAAAACTCCATTCTTCTTTGGTTATTTAGATGTAATCTAGAGTGCCCACCAGTTTTGACCTGGCACAGGCTATCTGATATTCTCAGTATAATCCATTTTTAGGCCAACATCAGCCAGGATCCCAGCAAGAAAATGAGAACACATGCGTAAGGGGCAATTGAAGATACTTTAGTAAAGGAACGCTTTACAAGGAAGTGGGCAAGGGTAAGGGAAACTAACAAGGCATGGTGAACCACGTCAGGGCTTGCCATGGCAGGAGAGATGTTTGTGACCTAATCCTAAATAGGGAAGAAGAAGGAACCGTTACTGGAATCTGAAGGGGGGAATAGCGGTAGATATGGGACAATTCTCAAACATGATGTAGTTGTACATATAATAATTGTCAACCTGAGGCACAGGAGGGAGGGAGCTGGGGAGTGAATATCCCAACTCCAGTTCCTTCCTGCCCTCAAGTATTCTGTTTCACTGAACCCAGGAAAAAGTAGGAATAAGGTTTTTCAAGTCAGCCTCCAGGACACAGGCAGAATCTGTAAGGGAAATAGAGAATATCCAGGACAGGGCAAATACAAAACAATCATCCATACTCTAGCCCAGTACTCCTCAGTCCTCCTGTTCCACAGCCGTTTCCGGATGTGCAACTCTATAAACTGCTCTGATTTCAAAAAGTTTACCTAACACTACTGGGAGAATTATGTAAATAGAATAGTTTGGCTGAGCAGTGACTAAGGAGAGAGGGAAACATGACCTCCATCTGCAAGCAGTGGTGGGAATGGAAATGATTTCCTCTGGGAACTCAGCTGGGATTACTGTTAAATCATTTGTATACTGTTAAATGAGTTGCGTGCTGGTGGGGCAAAGAGGTCTTGGAACTGTGTTTGCTGGCTTTCTCCCTACCTCCATCATTGTCTACAAGCATTTGAAAGGTTGAAAAAACAGCACAAGAAGGTTCTGATTCAAGGTGATCGAACCAGAGGTAGCAAGGTAAAATCAAGAGAAAGATATTGGAAGTTAAAAAACATGAAAATGTTCACAGCAGAAGTCAATCTTTTATTAAAATATTCTAAAGGAATAAAATATGGGGGAAAGCTCTTTTGCATATTTAATTTTAGAGTGAATAGAGCTCTAAAAATTTACTATTGAAAATAATATTTGTGGAGAAAAATACCATGTAGTTTATTTCTTGTTTGCATATCTAACGAGTACACTTAGCAAGATTAACAAGCTTTAGCAAGATTCACTTTTAGGATATGGCTAATTGATATTTACTTTTGCTATCTGAAATGCGGCTTCTGATACTAAACATTTTTAAATATCTGAAGATAAAAGTGCTTTTTTCCCTTCAAGTAAAATGCTGAATATGTAGTTAAAAAATCTAACTTCATAAACATTTTATGTAAAGGGGTTTGGTATGAGGCTTGCTTTCAAAGGATATATTTAAAACACAATATAAGCCTTCCTATTAAAATTTCAATTAAATTAAGCATATATCGTGCACCCACTGAAACGGAGGTTTTCCCAGTTTAAGACTTTCTGCCTGACCTGATGAGTTCTTGTGGGCAAAAATTATGTCTTATATTTAATTGTGTTTCCTATATACCCAGCATAGTCCCTCAAGCATAAATTATAATACAAAATTTGATTAGAGAATGTTGTGTAATCACAACATTACTGATCATACTGTGTCAGACACTGTTGTAAGAACATTCAATGCCTTAATCCATTTAAGCCTCTTAAAAACTTTATTAGACATTTCTATCTTTGCAGATGAGGTAACTGAGGCTTGAGAGGCTATGTAACTTGCTCAGGACTATGCAAAGATCTAGTGGCAGGGTTGGGATTCAGATCTGAGAAACTGAGTGCTGGACTTTGGGTTCTTAATCATGATGCCATACTATCTTCAAGATTGACATAAGGTGGGGCAGAAGATGAGGAGCTTTGAATGCCAGGTCATTAGGTTGTCAACTGAGAAATCTTGTGTGCTTTTACATAATAAAATACTAGGATGAAATCTTTTACATTAAAGTCTATCTTTTTTAAGGTTCAAATAAGGCAGACAGAAAAATTGTGGTTTCTTTATAGCTGATGCATTGTTTATTTAATATTGATTTAATGTCTAAAATATGCTATGATTATAAAGAAAAGAACAGATTTTATTCTATAATGCAATGGCTTTAAAACTCACCTTAAAAACCTTTGCTCAAACAAAATTTTCTGCAGACACTTGTGAAATATATTGAGAGGCTTAACATACTTTATACCTGTGATTCTGGGAAGAAAAAGCGATTTTTGGAAGAAGTGCTGCCAGAAAGACTGACAACAAGAACCCCTTTCTCAATGGCTGTTTACCTTTTTCTTCTTTTACGTGGTATACCTGGCTCACAGGGACTTTACTAACCAGGGAAGGCTAACTGCTGTAATGAACAATTGCAAAATTTGAGTGGCTCAACATATCAAAGGTGTTTTCTCCTTTCTCATCTTATAGTTCAGTGCAGGTTGCAAAGAGTGGAGGGGGCCCAAAGTTATTTGGAGAGCCAGACTGATGGAGGCCGTACCATTTCCAATACATGGAATCTAACATCCAACAAGCAAGTTGGAAAGAAAGGAAACAAACATGAAGAAGGCATACTCATTCTTAACTGCTGTAGCCAAGGAGTCACAAGTGACATTTCAGTTCACATTTCATTGGTGAGAACTGGTCACATGGCTTTGTCCTGCTGCAAAGGGCCAGGAACTGTAATTTAGCTGTATGCCCAGGAAGAGGAAATATGTTTGTTAAGCATGCCAGAAAGACTGCATTACAAATCACAATCTCTTTTAAGTAAAGCACTATGCTAGGAACTAAACATGCCAAAGTAAGTCAAACATGGTTCCTGTTTTCAGTGAGCTTTCTGTCTAGATGTGGAATTTAGTGGAATAACTAAATATAAACTAATGATAATAGTTAAACTAAACAGTAGCAATTCTAAATGCTTTACAGGAATTAACTTCTTTAATCAATGAAATCTTTAGTATTACTATTTCCATTTCACAGATGGAAACTAAACAAAGTCAATAGTCATGCCCAATGAAGCATGACTATTAAGATGTGGAGCCAGGACTTGAGCTTAGATTAACTTCAAACTCCACACTCTTCAGAACAGTCAGTGCCACAGGAAGAATACAGTCACAGTGCATATCTGGCTTTGTGAGGGAGGAGTAGCTATGTGATGGTGATAGGTGGCCATCAATCTGTGGTCTTCACTTCGGAGCACAGGCAGACCGTTCAATAAATGTCAGGTATTTTTGTATTATTGTAGTAAGTTTCCAATAAAAGATAACATTTTGAAAAAGACTTTAAAGGAGTTGGGCCATTTGATAAATGGGAAATTAATATGAATGGGACTTCTTTGAAAGTCATGAGAAGGCTTTTAAAGAGGTACAAATGCAAAGACTAGAAAAAGGAATCAAAGGAGTCTGAGAAAAGTTCAGTAATTGAATGGGGAAGAAGGATTTTTGTGCTGGCTTGTTTGCTCCTTCTTACCTTCTGATAGGCTTCTGCCTACTGTTCTTTAACTTCAACTTTCCATCAACACTTCCTTTCATTTACTTTCCTCAAGTAGAATCCAGATCTGAAGTAGCTTCACAATGTACTGCAAAAAGCTTCAAACAAGAATCAGGGAACCAGGGGTCTTCTGGCTCTGACACTCACCCTTTTTGATCTGGGGCAAGATACTTAGACTCTTGGGCCTCAGGTTCCTTACCTTTAAGAAGAAAAAGTATGAACCACATCATTTCTATAGCTGCTACTTACTTATCCCTCTTCAAAACGTCTGAAATTCCAAGATTTTAATACCTAGTAATTTTTTTAAAAGTTTCATTTGCTATCTCATTTTTGGGCAACCTCATGCTGTGTGCGAGATTAGTTTTAGGATATAAATGTTTATGTTTGTATTCTGTATAGTAGGTGTTAATTCTGAGTCAGAGTTAAATATTTTGATGTAAACTGATCTTGTTAGACCATTAACTTTTCTCTTTACACATTTTATCGACTTTCTGTTCTGTTTATAGGATGAGGTTTTCACAGTATAATTTGGCAATGGGATCATGGAAAATTTTTGGATATGAAGACATCCATAGGCAATATGAGTGGGAGTGTGTTTTTCTTGATTTAATAGATGCAATTTAAAAATTAGACTCTAACAATAATGTTAAGAAATAGCTCACTTTATTGATGAAAGTTCTGTGACTATTTTAGTGGAAAATGAAAATCAGAAATCATTTAGACCTTGGCTGTGAAAAGCCAATGCTATTTCACCTATTTTTCTGTAGTTAAGAAACAGAACTGTTTTATCTATTAAATTAAGCTGGAGCATGCTATCATCAACCTACCACACAAAAAAAGAAGTCTATGAAAACTTCAGTCATTTTGATCTCAGCATGATGATACCCCCTGTGTGGTTTTATAATTCTCAATTAAAATGAGTAATTCAGGGAAAGAACAAGTCTCATGAGGGAAGATGCCAAGAAGGAATTCTAATGTTAAAGAAATATTTTCCTATGTTAAGCCTATTACAATGGTTGGTGATGCTTCCAAACATACCTGTGCCCATATTCTTTGATTTGCATCTTAACTTAGTAGAACTAGAAATAAATTTAGGAGCAGAACTTAAAAATGGCTGCTGTTGTATTACTAATTGTGTTTTTTTCCATTAAAATTATTGCACCTGATGACACATTTTTTTGGTTATTTGTATTATTAGTAGTAATAGATGTAGTACTGGGATCCATCAGAGCTATGAACTTTTCTGCTTCCAATTTCATATATCCTATTATGTGCCTGCTATTTTTCTGCCATTTTGCTAGGGTTTGCTACAAATGTCTAATTTATTGCTCAGAATAATCCTATATTGTTTAAGTAAGGTGACTTGGCTAAAGTCATGTAAGTTATAATTGCTCAGAATTTTAATTGAAATATTTCAAAAGTCTTTTTCTATATAGTTAGACATTCACTCATTCATTTTTAGTATCTTCAACTGATGGTATTGCACAACCCAAACATTTTGGAGTACCTAGCCACTGGATGAAATTTAGGAAGGAATCAAATATATTGTTGCATTACAAAGAACACTTGGAGGGACCAGGTCTTCATTTTGGTAATATTTGAAGGCTAAAGGGCAGACATCCTCCTCACCAGCCATCCCAGTAGTTAAATTTCCTATGGCTTTTGGTGTTTTTGAACTGGGTTAAAGTCCTCAATTAAAATGCAAAAGTGCTCCCCCAGAAGGACAAACACATTAAATTCTTAATAGTTTAGTCTGAATTATTTTTCAGATCTTGTCTCCAAATAGAGCACCAAGGGCATAGAACATAGGTCTGAGGAATTGAAATAATGAATTGAAAGATGTACAGATTTGGGGATGCCTAAAAACGAAGAACTAAGAGGGCATCAAATGAATTTATCTCATGATCACTACTAGCACATGTAGCACCTGTTTGTGAATTAATAAAGGGTTCTCTTTCCGAGGATAAATTACAAAAAAGCACCCATTCTAGGTAGATGAATTACAGAAAGGCATCCTTTCCCCCAGGATGATGTAGCTTCAAGTCAGGGCACAAAAATTCATGGAGGGAAGTGTGAACTCAATGTTAGCCCCACAAATTCCCCCTGGGCTGAGCATCTTTGTGTACAACTTGCACAACCTTTCTTGGAAGCCTTAGTTTTTCTGGAGAAACACTGGATTGCGTGAGTTCATCGGGCTCTAGAAAGGGGAAGAAAAGTATGTTTATTATAGAATTGAGAACCAAATTTATTTAAGGCTGAACTTAAATGGCTCTTGTCTTTGGGGGATTCTAGGAGCAAGAAGCTGTAGCAACTTCATACTGCTAGTTGCTCACTGAGGCTCCAACCTGCAGGTTAGGAATTGGGCCTAACGTGGAAAACACGGGATTTATTCCAGGCCGAATCATGGTTATTTAAAGATGTTTTCCCCTCTAATGTTTAACCTAGGAAAGAATCTGGGTGTTCTTTGTTATTCAGCAAAGGGGTATCAATTATTTTGGAATTTTAACCTGCCTCCAGGGACAACTACAGCAGGTGGCAAAGATTTCAACTCTTTTGAAAGATGACATTATTTTAATTTTCCAGTATAGGGCTCCAGGTTTCCTTATGAGCACCAGGCTTGAATAGTTCTTTAACTTGTTAATAATTTTTGATATTGATACATTATATTACTGTTTTTATATCTTTTGCAGCACAAATAACTATAAAAGTAATATATTTTATTATATGAAATTTTGAAAATACAAAAGCACTGAAAGAAAATAGAAATTAATTTACAATTCCGCCAAGGGATGTAAGTCTTATCCTAGACTTGTATTGACTCGCTTTGTGTCTTCCATTGCCTTTGTCCCTATTTAGTCAAAATCAAAAACTAAATCGATGCTGTCTGTTTGATCTTAAGACCAAGACGGCTACTACAGACCAAACGGCTGATCCCATCAGTGAGTCTTTGACCAGTTTGCTATTCCTTCTTTTATGCAGCCTCAGATTTCTTGGGCCCCTGCCATCTGTGAATTCTGACTCATCTTTGCAACAGTTGTGTCTGATAACCAGTTTGTTAATGACAACTTGATTTTTACTATGACTTTAGAAAAATAACTACAGCCAAATTCTTTCTATGAATTGCTTTGATTTTTTTCTGTAAGAATCTTCAGTGATGTCCTCCCTCAACCCTTAGAAACAAGGAAATCAAGCATCTGGTATGCACATAGCTTCATTTATTTCAAGTAGGTGATTCATTTCAATCTACAAACCCAAGCAAATCTTGAGGACCCCTACCTGAGGAGCTTTGTCACCATCATTGTGAAGAAAGTCTGGAGTTCTCTAAGAAGGCATTGAGACTAAGACTAATTGCTTATGTATAGAAATATGTGTGTTGGTATGGAGGGTAGAAGGAAGGAGGAGGGTGAAATATTTAGACTACATAGGCTGGGAGGAAGAATGAGAACAGTTAAAAATTTCTTACTCGTTGTTCCCTGGCATCAATACCGTATGCAGATAAAAAGGCCAAAATAAGCATGAGTTTTGTTTTAATTAACTCTCTAAGATTTGTCTACCATTTAGTTGACCCCTCCCACCTTCATCTGTTATTTTGTTCATTTTAGGGCCATAAATATTATTAATCCACAGAGATTTCTTTCTGCTTCCTTTAGTTAATTAAAGATACTCTAGAATTTATCTTATGCTACCACCAGGAGGGCACAAAAAGTGAAATATTATATTGCTAGATAGTTCATTCATTAGCATAAAATAATCAGTGGTATTGTGTATTGGGGTTTTAAATACCTCTGCCAGATTTTCTTTTAGAGGACAAATGCGGTCAACAGAAGAAATAGAGAGAGAAGGGAGAAAAGAATTAAAAATTAGGGAGATAGGCAACAACAAATATATAGATTAATTTTTTAAAAGATAGTCTATCTAGACTCCAGCACGGGAATGAGCCATAACAATTCCCTGCCCAGATATCATTAGCAATACATACAATGGTGAAATCTTCCTTCATCTGCTTCAAGCTGTGTCGCTCAGTTGGGAGACAAAGGGGGGTGGAAGGGCAGCTGTCAAAAAAGAAAAAAAAACCCACTAAAATAATATTCTCATATTTTACTTATTTTATATTAATGGTTTTATTACAAAAAGAAACTATGACGTAAACTTCATGTATCATTCACTTACAACATTTTATACCAAACCAAGCAGAACCCCACACTAGACAGCTCCACTATTTATATTCCTCCAAGGGTAGCTCATCCTGCCCTCTTTTTCCACCCTCAGTGTTTTTCTTCCTTCAGGGAGAGATTCTATATCAGTGTTTCATTTCTCCTCTGGGTGGACTTAAAGGCCAGACGCATTGATTATTCATCATTATATTGGGGTTTCTCTCTTTCTTGACCAATGACACAATCTGCAGAGCATGATAGGTATACTGTAACTGACATCTGTACCAGAAAAAAGAGATTATGGCATATATATCTGCACTAATAAAAAAAGCCATCTCTCAAATCCTTCTTTTGTAAGGCTTACTAAAGAGACCACTGTGTTACAAATGCATAGGCACTGAGCCGTAAATCCAGTAACAGAGACATACCTAAAAGCCCATTTTGGAACATTCTTTACTTGGACTCGTGGGAAACTCCAGGCTTAACTAGAGTCACTTATTCTTTTTCTAGGTTGTGCTGCTGATGAATACCAGGGAGAAAACTTTAAACATAAGATTTTCTGACCCTATTATCTAGCTGAGCTCTTTTACTTCATCTTATTTTGGTGTATATATTTATTTGTGGAAATTCCTCAACTTAAAATTATTTTGCCACTCATACTTTATACAATTTGCTAACTATATGATGTCACGGTGTATCTGAAGTATGTTAGTGACTTTCAGTTTACAGTTTTCTATTGTATGGCATGAATTTTCATAAGTTGCAGAGCAGTAGGAATATAGTATAATGATTAAAAGCATAGATTTATATTCAGGCTGAGCACAGTATGAATCCTGGCTCTTAAATGTATTACTTTGGGCTAGTTATTTGATCTCTCAAAAGCTCAGTTTTTCCGACTGTGAAATGGATATAATAATAAGATGAATGCTTGGGCTTGCTTTTAGCTCAGAACCTGCCTCATAGTAAGTCCTCAACTAGTGGGCATTTTTATTACTGTTATTATTAGGATGGCCAAATCAGTATAATTTGGAGAATGAATAAGTTCATTGTATATTTTAAAATAATTACACTGAAACAACAGGCATAAGCCAGGACTTTCCTAGGTAGAGTGGGATATACAGTCAACCTGATTATTATAGGTAGAAGACTATCTCAGTATTGGTGTGGGAAAATTAGATATTGAATTACTCATTCTGATCCAGTGTTGAGAGGAACATACAGTGACCAGAGTAACAAACTAAGGGACTTCTTTGTTTTTGTTTTTGCTTATTTTCCTTTTTAAAAAGATGTTTCAATGTAGAAAGGAACAGTTTATAATCATGCCTCTTAGCTTTGCCCATGCCCACATGCATACGAGGGTAGTCCCTCCTTTAGTTGCACCATTTCTGACTGTAAAGGACAATATGGATTTATGCCTAGTGACCTCTTGCAAGTTTTCTTTCTTTCCTGCAGAATTATGGGGAGCAACAATTTGATTTATTTTATTATTTTTGAATCGTGCTGCCAATAAGTAAATTGGCTCATGGTGATCACAGTATTCACTTCAATTAAATGATCATCAATTGAGTTATTTGCCTTTTTGCATGTAATTTATTATGGTCTACTTTTCTCTTTCAATTAAAAAGTTGAAGTACATAATTTGCTTGTTTCTAGGGATTATAAATTAGGGGCCTAGAACTCTAAAAGGATTGCATTTTAAAGATTCAACAATTTAAAAACATATTTCTTTATATCTAAAATATAAATTATTTTGTTGTATGTAGCCAAAACCAATTATTTCCTTATGCAAAATCTACCTTAGAGAAAGGGAAAGATAAAACATATGAGAAAACACATTTTGCCTAATGATTTTCTCTCAGGAAAAATATTGCTATCATGATCCTTTTTAATTAAATAAGAATTTAGCACTTTTGTGTGTGTGTTCTTAATGTCAGACTCTTTGGTTATCACATTTACACCTCTGTTATTAATGCTAGCCATGGTTTGCAGATGAGGAAAAACTAGTTGTCAATGAATAATTCAGATTCCATAACTGTCAGACCTCATTATTTTAAATAGGGCCTGGTAGTTCCAGTTGTAACCAGCTAATTGCCTCGTTTAAACTTAAAATGTTAGACTATTTCACATAATTCTCAATTTTAAAAAACCTTAAATACATTTAAAATTGCTGTAATACATAGAGTAATTTGCTTTAAATCAATCTAGAAGAATAAAAGGCATTCTGCTGATGATCCATCTTCAAATAAGAGTTCAAATTTATTTTAATTTAATCCACTGGCTGTCATGAAATGCTTACTTAACACGAATGAACAAAACGTTTTTAATTTATAAAAAGAAGACTGAGATTGAGTTTAAAAATGGATCTCCTTTGTTTAAACATATTGCCAAATAAAAGTTGAAAGCCAAAATGAATGTGATGGAAGGGATCACCAAAGGTATTGCTTTCACTTCCTGAGTCCCTGCCACTTTTAAAACTAAATCACTATACATTTAAAACATTTTTAAAAATCTGAAAAGTCAGAGCTGTGGCTATGGAGAGGCACTGCTTAGATCTTCCTTCAAGAGAAGTTGTTGCAAGGGATGTAGTGGGCAGACAACCTCCGGTGGCCACACCTTCATATCTGCTTCAATGTTCATGCCAAAGCTATACCCTTCAGGGGTGCTCCTAGCCAGTGACTAAGCATGGTGGAGTATGAGAGCCAGCCCATTCCTGCCATGTGGGACCCCCTTGATAACAATAATTTCTCTGGGACTCATCAGTCTGGTTGAAACTCTCTCAGAACTGTGATTCTGCTACCCAGTCCTCCTTCCTTTTATGTGTAGATGTCAGAATTGCAACACGGCTTGAAAGCTCTCTATGCCTGCTCCTGCTTGGTTCCCTCTTTGTCATTTGTATGCATTTTCACCAATAAATCTCTTGCATATCTAATTCTGTCACGTTGTTTGCTTCTTAGAGAAACTGCACTGACACAGTGAGAATTCTACAATCTCCCCATGTCTAATTAAATAATTCTATTCACAAATCTAATCTCTTTTATTTAGTTTGGTCGTCATTAGATATAGTGAGCTTTAAAAGGTTATGTCTTCCTAATAATGAAGTCCCTCATGTAGCTGTTAAGGCCCATGTAGAATGATATTTTATTCCTTTATTCGGGCTAAATAATGCCACCACTTATGGTCCTCCTGAAATCTGAAATGTATGTGTGTGTGTGTATATATATATATAAAATATTTGGAGAGAGTAATTCTTAGGCAATTTTCATATCTACATATGAAAATTTCCTTAATCTTCTCTAGATTCTCATTAAATCCCAATATGAATAAGGCCTGAAAATATACAGTTCTACTATTTTTACATAAACATATTATCTTAAAGTCTGGTTTAACCTTTCTTTCAATGAGGTCACTGCCCTTTGGAAAAATAAATTGTATATATCCCAGGTTTACAAGGCATGCTACTTTGATGTGAAGTCTATCTTTATTTTCTGAATTTTTATTCAAAGCAATGTGGTTTCTTAACCTTGGAAGTGGATATGCTGTAACTAGGGGGGAAATCTCACAGTAATTAAAAAAATCAGCAAAGCTTTATTGTGAAGGTTTCAGCTGTATAGTAAATACAATTTCAGATCTTCTGGACAATATTTGTTAAAGGCTCAGTCATGTTCATGGTCATGTATGTACAGAAAGAGCACAATTTTCATAAGGAAGAAGAAAGACTTCTACAATTCTATCTTGCTATCTATTCATGTTGTCTGAGATTGGGTATCATTTACATCTTCCAACATCTAAAGTTTCTTGTAGTGGTCCACAGATGGGAAAGGGCAGCTGTGGGAAATTATAAGAGCACTTGGAAATAATTTACTAAGTTTTTAGCTAAATTTAAAAGATGCTTTAAAATTTTAATAACAGAGTGTTGGCAATATTGTATTGTACTCATTAAAAGGGTAGACTTTTTGGGGTATGCACATTTGCACAGTTCAATTTTAATACTGGCTTTGTACTAGCTTTGAGACCTTGGGTCAGTCATAAACTTTCTCTGGGTTTGTGTTTCGTCAGCTGTGAAACTGGTAGTGGAGTGGAGCAAGGAATGAGATTAGACAAATTCTGAGACCACTTCTAGCCCTACGTGTGTCTTATTTTAATAAGTGCAGCTCACACACACTTCCTTTAAAGAAAATGTTCACTGGATATTTGGAGAGCCTAATTCTTTGATGAATTTTCCAATATATATCCACGTTGGCTGAAAAAGCACAGCAAATGGGGTTGCCGAAATTAATATTTTCTGAGTAGAAGTGAAAAATGAACTTATTTTCTTCTGATTCAGATGTAGCGCATTTAAATTTACTTATTTTTTTGCACAGATAAGTCTTCTCCCTAGACCATCTGAGTAGTTAAAACTATACTAAGTTTTGAGAATATGAAACTTGAATTACTTTTCTTCTTTCGATTTACATGTAACAAACAACTTGTAAAATATTGATACTTTCTGGAAGATATGTTCCCCTCTGTTACCATGTGATCTCTGAGCAAAGAGTAGTTTTGTCTGCTTTGTAACATTCTGAAAGTATAAAAGGCTACCATGAAATAATATAGTAAATATTTCCCCCTTTTCAATTTTTATATTCTGACAGGTCCCCCCTCCCTCCCTCCCAGAAAAGCCAGTGAGGATAAAATACAGACACATACAATTAGTGTCAGTTACAGTTCATAGAAGCACATGCTTTTCTTCCATTGTAATAACTGAACATTTAGGGACTGAAGGATTTAGCATCTGTAAGCTATGTGTCAGCTTAGCTGTCTCAGATCAAGCTTCGTTTTAAAATACTGTGTTCTGAGAGAAGGCCACCCCAGTCTCTGAATGTCATGCTTGTGACCACACTCAAATATTGTAATCAAAGGAAGGCCTTGCTTGTCTATCCTGAGATTCTGGCATTGGTTTCCGTCTTTTCCTATGGCATATATCTTTAATGAAGCTGACCATTAACTATTTTTAGTAACTGACTAAATTGTACCAAAAAATTGTTGAGCATTAATATACTACATTTAGCATTTTAGATAATTACATAAATTGAACATAAAAGTTGTAAATGTCAAACTCAGAATGTATCCCCTCTGTATTGCGGTTTAGAATCCTATTGTATAATAAACACTTTCTTGTTATAAGCATTTAATCTAATTAATTTTATGTTGTAAAATAATGAAGACAGATACCTTTGGTTTTGCTCTGATTTTTAAAAAAATCTCATGAAATTCAGATTTTCAACCCTTTTTTTGTAGTGTAAATTTTTGTTTTATTAGAAATAGAAAACTACATTTGCAGAGGTACAAGAAAGGAATAAATAGTGTTATTAAGTAAGCAATCAAGTAGAGCAATATTTCGGGTTATATTATACACTTTGGCCACTGTTTGGTGTTGATAATCTAGAAAGAGCTTCAGAAGATTAAATGGTCTCTGTACATATAAAGCCAGTTCAAGTCATAGATTCCTTTGGGATCACTAGAGCCTGGTTGTGGTGAGAATCCAGAATCTACCTTGCTTTCTGAGATGTGACAAATTGGAACATTCTCAAAGACAAATTTTGTAGAATGGCATTTTTTGCCTACTGTTAACATGTGTTCTACAGAGGACATATCCTTTTCTCCGATTATAATATTGTGATGGCTGGAAAGTTCTAGGAAGAAAGTAATTATAGTTTCATAAGAATCAACTCAGACTTTTAATGTATACCAAGTGCTTCTACCATAAAGAACATATGGATTGCAAACCACACCTGAGCATCGGTGATTCCTACCTAGCATTTAGTGTTTATGTTGTGATTTTAAAATAGCCATTGATTAGCCAGGGGTGTAGGGAGGTGTGCGTATGTGTGCCTTAGACAGTCAAAAGAACATTTTTTTTTTTTTTTTTTTTTACTATTTCACAGAATATGAAGGAGAGTACTTTACCCTAGAATACTTAAGAACATACTTCCCTGCTGTAGTTGTCAGTCACTGACTCCTAATACTTCTTTAGTCAACATGAGAAGCAGATGGCTTGTGGAGATATTGTTACTTTTCTTCTGTCACCTTCTAAAATGAAGACTTTCACTTCTTAAAGAACAGTTATTTTAATTTTCCCCCCAAAACTCTAGCAGCAATAACGATAGACTCAAAGGTACATGCTAAAAAATGTTAACGTGCAACAGAGAAGAACACTATTCGACAGCCAGCCATACCTGATATTTGTGCTGTTTGTTACCTTGACATTATAAACTCTCTTCCAGTTTTGAAATTCTTGTCCACTTGGAAGCAAGCAGCTTGTTAAATCTCCTTCAGATTAAAGTTAATGTAATATAATAGCCTATAATCAACTGTGCATGCATACAAGTCCTTTAAACCTGAGTGATGCCATTTGGGAGTGTTCAGATTTAGCAGTGGGAAAGATTTTCCATCAGACAAAAGCCACAGTGGAGTCTGCCCACATGAATGACCCCTTTAAGCCCTCTATCTCAATTTATTAGCTCTTTTCTATTATTGTATCATCCAACAACAGCATTGTTTTATACATGGCCCTTATTGCAGTGGAAAATAAATATGTTACTCACTGTCATTTTAACAGGTTTCTAGGGTCTGGAGTTTCTCTATATTTGGGCATTTTTCCCTCATTCTATGATTGAGAATTCAACCATACCATATGTATAGCTCTACTTCATTGTGTGCTTGAGGGGATGTAAAATGTGTATTTTTGTTCGTGCAAATCTTAAGTGATTCTAGTTCTAGTTGTTGCATGGGGTGAAATTCTTCTTAAATTTGTGTTAATTCTATTTTTATAAATTTAATTACCGAAAAATTAAAATATATATAAGCAGACAAACTGAATGATATAATGAACTTCCATCACCCAGACTGGACAATTATCAACACATGAACAATTTTCTTTCAACTCTCCCTACTCACTTTTCTGCAACTGATATTGGATTATTTTCACACAAGCTCCATCATGTCATGTCATCCATAAATACTTCAGTCATATTATTTGTTATTGCTCTTTATGTCATATTTAGATTTGTTCTTGGTTTCTATACTATCTGTCTAATCTGTCCATTATATAAGTTCCTGATCAGCTTGTCAGTCAGTGGTTTTTGTAGCTATTTTAATCATTGTATATCTCCAAGGAAGGCATTGTGTCTATTTTTGTTCTCCAAAATTTCTATAAGTAAAGCATTACTTCAATGCATGCAATATGTTTATTGAGGAAACCAAAGTGATATAGGCAGGAAGACAATGACAGTTTCTAACATTTTGCTTCTGCTGGGGGTGGGGGATATAGAAGCATTTCCTTAACACTTCTTATTATTTTGATTTCAATTAGTCACTATTGCAAACACAACTATTTTCCATTATAAATGAAGAAAGTTAACATTCCTTAAAATACTGTGACATGACTGTTGGCACTGTGAAAGAAATAGCTTATTTTAATTGCAAATCATGATTTTTACTCTATGGCTAGATATAGGTAATTATTGGTGAATTAAACATGATTTGTCATTTTTTATCTCACCTGATACAGCAGCCCTATGTCATAAACAAGGAAATATATAATTTTCTCTATTGTACCAATGTAAAAATTGAGACTCAAAGAGCAGATACTACTTTCCATTGTTATGCAATGAGTAGATGGCATAACTGGCATCGGATCTTCGGTTCCCAACTCTAAATTCAATTTTCCTTTAATTGTGCAATTCTTGAGTTATTTCTAGATTCAGGCTTCCTGGTCATTTGTTAAATTCATTAATATATACTGATTAACCAAAAATTTAATATAAAACTGACAACATGTTTTAAGTGAACAAATAAACATAATTAAATAATATGCTTAACATTAGAAGTTGCTTATAATAATTTTCATGGAACCATTAAAAGCAGAAGCTATCTTCCAATTTTTATTTTGTATTACTCTTTTTGTTGCATTAGCACCCTGTCAAAGCTCCTTTGAATCTCTGGAATTTGACAGTTACAGAGGATTAAAAAAAAAAAAAAAAAACATGAATATTTTGTCTCCACTGGAGGGCTTCATGGCATAGTGCAAGAAAAGAATATAAACAAGCAATCACAATATAGATTGGTAAGATGATAAGGTTTTAGGCTCCAAAAATTGTCAATTTTGACTTGACCCTAAATTCTTTTTATTAGTCAGTATATCAAGTGTAACTTACTCCAAACACGTAAGACACATTTCACAAATACAGGTAGTGGCTTTTTGTATAAGTAATTCTATTTTATTTTAGGGGTCAGACATGGCTAATGACACTTCTAAAATTTTTAAAAGTCCTTCTACCTGAGGAAGTGACTGGTTCCCAAAGGTCCACTCTCAGGAAGATACTGTGTCTAAGTGTGGTCTTAGCATTTGCCCTGCCACCAAAGTGGGCCAGAACCATATGAAACCCACCTCCAGAGGTCTGAGTCCAAGAGCTGCCATAAAACTGCCTTGCACAGGCCTAAGCTAACAGTTCATTACTGATCCTGAAAGTCTGGAACACATTCCGGATCTAGTAGATATGAGTGAGACTGTTTTTGGAGCACAGTTCCTATAGCACCTCTGATAACGGTTGGTGCTCAAGGTAAAGGATAAAAGCATAAGTCTTGAGGGGTTGCTCAGACACTGGAGACTTATTTGAAAGACGTGGGTGACATGATTTCCAAAGAGAGAGAGAGAGAAAAAAATAAAACTAACATCCTCCTGGAGGAAATATTCATTTTTGTTTAGAGAAACTAGTGACAGGCCAGGTGCGGTGGCTCATGCCTATAATCCTAGCACTTTGGGAGGCCGAGACAGGTGGATCTCTTAAGGTGATGAGTTCGAGAGCAGCCAGGCCAATATGACAAACCCCATCTCTACTAAACACACACACACGCACACACACACACACACACACACACAGCCAGGTATGGCCGTGCACTTGTAATCCCAGCTACTTGGGAGGCTGAGGCATGAGAATAACTTGAACCTGGGAGGCAGAGGTTACAGTGAGCTGAGGTCATACCACTGCACTTCAGCTTGGGTGACAGAGTGAGACTCTGTCTCCAAAAAAAAAAAAAAAAAAAGAAAGCAATGACAGACTATTAAATGATGCTACAAAAATGAGTCAAAAATAATATGGACATGCTGTGAACACTAGCATACTGAATTAGTTTGAATTTTAATGTCATATGTACCTGGCCTAAAGCCCGAATTTATATCATGAAGCAGATTGGAAAGGCAACTATACGTTATTTTTCTTGTTTTTTTTTATCACCTATCCCTAACCTTTGTGTTTTACATGACCAAAATCTTTAAAAGGATGAAAAAAATTCAAGACATTGCTAAATTCCAAGTCATGACAAATCTTAAAGTCTTGTATTTGTGTCCCTGAAGCATCTTAGCCTTGCTTCTGTATTTAATAATATTCTATGGCACTGCTAAGTGTCTAGGCTATCATGTACCAACTAACATATATATGTTATATATTATACATGTTAGATATTATGTATATATGTTCTATATTATATATGTGTATATATAACACACATATATACACATAACATAAATATAATATATACACATATATATTATATATACATATATAATGTATGTCCCTCCAGATGTATTTATTAGACATTTTATTGCCATTTCCTTGATAAAATCAAAGCTCAGAGAGACTGCATACCTTGATAACTGAGAAATAATTAGTAATTGGGTGTTTCTGACTCACAAGCCAAAGGTTTTCTTTCACTTCTTAATTTCAAGAGACTAATGTTGCATTCAACAGCAGATATAGTAATTTTCCCTGAGTAAGCTTATGTTCATGTGGAGGCTGATCCGAATGATAGATCTGCTGAGCTATATTGTCCTAGATGTGTAGTGTGCTTGGACCAGGTGGAGGTACTGCAGGAGGCTAAGTGAGGTGTAAAACACCATGAAAACAGCATGCATGTCTGCCTGTGGGAAAGCATAGTGAGGGCATATTGGCAAGTGGTCTCCATGATTTCCTTTGCAGTGGCTCCTTAGGATATTTTGAAACTGGAGTTTAATTATTTCGTTGGAAACAAAAAATTAAATCAAGATAGTAATTTGTATTTTCTCTGCATGTCTTTGAGAATTTTGTGAGGGAGAGCACATTTTGAGTATCATTCCCTTTTTGGAAAAATGGTGGCACATTGGTGCTACTCATTTTATTGTGACCATCCTAGAAACATAGACATATAAAGCCTTTTACATATCAACGTTTGGTGTAAGGCCAATATTAAGGCCATAAGACTTTTTAATGTCCTGTGATCTTTATTTTCAGAAAGCATTTATTGCACATTTTCTGTAGCCAGGACTCTATACCAGGCAATGTGGGAAGAATTAAAGAAGAAAAATGCTGAGTTCACAACTGGAAGAGCTTATAGAAAATCACTGACTGTGTGCATACTTTATGACTATGTACAGTAAACTCCCAAACATCCATAAGTAGCAGGAACCAGGCTTCTCCACCCAGCTGAAATACCATGTGGACAACTCTGGGCAAGGAATGGGATTGTCTCTATTTTCCACAATAAAGCAGAATCAAGGACATGGCTCCAGGTACTGCAACAAATTTCTCTCTAAATTAGTCAGATGCTTACTATTTGGCTCCATGATCCCATTTATGGGCACAGAGCTTGGATTTTTTTGTTATATGGATGTACATATTCCAAAGTGGCAAGAATTTGAAAATATCAAATGTTTCCAACCACCCACAAGACATTTATTTTCCCCTGTGACCTTTCTTTTTGAAATGCACACTAAGAAGTATATTTTGCACCATGATATATTTACATATCCCACATAAACATATTTGTATAGTAACCATCTCACACACACACACAAATGCACAAACACGACTAACATAGAAGTTTCACAAGAATACCATGTTCACTGAACTCCAATATTTTCTTTTCTTTCCTTGTTTACTCTATTTTATTTCAGTTTATATTTCTATCTTATTTCAGTTTATTTTAAAATGCTACTTGGTATCTACAGAATTTATTTCATAACATTCTCATGCTTCTGGATTCACATATCAAATAACTTTGTGCTAAAGAAGCTACAAAAATGAAAAGAGAAGCTATGGCAGAAACCAGCAAGAAGAATCTGTTTGATGTTATAAGAAAACAAGAAAGGTGATAGGATGCTCAGGCAGAGAGTTACTACTTTAGAGTTTGGTTAGTTAGGTGTGGTCAGGCCTACTATGCAGCTTGAATCATGTTTTCCTACCCCACAACCCCAATGTCTAGCGCAGTATTTACTTTCTAGGAGTTTAGAAAGAATATGTTGTATTTAATTGAAATAACTTCTGATGTTACTGTAGAAATGGATAAAAGTTGTAAATGAAAAACCATTATGAAGAAAGAATTTGAACAACTTGGATACTTTTTACGTTTGACCTTAGGAAAACAAAACAAAACAAATCAAATAGAGTACCAAAATTGTGCCAGTTTTATGAATTTAGGTTGAAGATTAAGGGGAAGATTTGGAAGGAAACAATAAATGTATCAAGAGATGTTTTTTACGAATAAGTACATGACTGTGCTTGGTGTCTCACAAAATTGTAGATTCTCAGTTAGAATAAACTTTAGGGATTATCCAGTGGTCCACGCTCCTTCCCAATGTGAAGCTCCTTTTTATGCCATCCTTGAGCAAAAGCCATCTCATCTTTTCATGGAACATTCAAGTGAAGGGAGAATGTGCATGGATAGGTAATCTGGTCTGTTATTCATTATCCTGAATTATTTAAGTTTCTTTTCTCTCTGTAGCTGAAATCTGCTTCCTTGTTACATCCACTCTTTTTCCTTGGTCTGCTTCCTACCATAATATGGAAACAGTTCATTCCTTTGTTTAAACAGCAGCCCCTTTTACCCCTTGGCTATATGCTTTCAGTATTTTTAATATCTCTGAAGCTCAGTGTTAAAAATATTAGCAAGATCTACAATTTTAAAATGAAGCTGAGGTCAAGAAGGGGAATGAAGCATCAAAGAATCACAGAACTAATGCCCAGTTCTAAATGATACATGCAGCATTTCATGGTCATCAGATAAGAATTGCCATTGTTTTTTAAAACTACACATATTGTTGACTTCATAAACCATGAGCAACAGATTCTCTTTACTGAGAATTTTCTTTTGGGAAAATGAAGCTCTGTTAACTGAAGGCACAACATATTGCCAATGGCTTATTTTCGCATGGGAGCCTCGTTTTGCCAAACGGTTAGAGAGCTCTTAAATGCATTTGCATTAACATAATCATTATTTACCTAAAATTTTGATAAGGAAGCTGAGCTTCTCTTGAAAAGAGATAACCCGTGTTTGAACAGAAGTATTTTTATTTTCCCCAGTCAGACTCATACAGTTTACTTAACTGTATGTTTTCCCTTAGGCACTAATCTCCAAAATGGAGTGATCATGAACCCAAAATATTCACCCTCAAAATTTTCTGTTATATCATCTTTAGTCATAAAAGATTAAGCAGGAGTTGCTAAAAAAAATCAGCTTTAGAAAATATTATTGGAAAATTCCCAGGTAGGGAATACTGAAAATGTCCAGAACTACATGATTTAACTACAGGCTAATTGTATTTTTAAGCAGTAAATCATTATCTGTATTTAGAAATTCGATATCATCTGAAATAGGTGAAGTTTTGAAAGCTTCACCAAGTACTGAACCCTAATGATTTTCAAATAGCATCTGAAAGGCTAATCATAAGTAACAAATCTTATCAATATAGCCAATCCATGTCGCACTATCATAAAACTATATAAAATCACAGTAATTATAGTAAGAAAAACACAGGTACATGTTTCCAGCCGCTTCTCTCTCTACAACTCTCATGATAGTTTCTAATTAGTAGTATAATGTATAAATGTTTACAAATTACAAAAGTTGTAAGTTTGAATATTCAATCGCTTTTTGGTTCTCTGGTCCTAAGTCAACTCAATAATGGCATTTCTTGAACAGGCACACTGCTAATGACAAGAAGTGAGGAGCATTACATTTTTGCAAAGGAATAGAAAATGTGTTCACACCTTTAAAAAGGTTTAAAGTATGATCAGAAACACAGATTGCATGCAAAGAAAATAACTAAAGACCATGAAATTGTATACAATGAACACACATCAAAAATGCATTCATGATGACAAATAACATATAAGTGCTTAGAATTAGGAAAAGTATTCTTGAAATAATTCTTGGAGGGATTAAATTTTCAGCAAAGTAAATGGGCAGGAATATTGTTGAGTGTGTGAGTATGTGTATAGAGTTACAGTATTGAAGATAAGGGGAAATATCTATAAGTAATACAGATATTTTTATTGAAAATATTGAAGAATAAGATGAGTGAGTGGTAAGGGAACAGCTGAGGAAGAATCTTATGTGGGTAGTACCTTCTGATTAAGTGGAACCATATGCATTTGTTAATATTAAATTATTTTGACCTAGAAACACAACTATTTAATATAATTTATTGTAATTTTTCATATTTGAGCTGAAAGGAAAAGGCTGTATCAGGAAAGCAGACTCTTGGGTTCCCACAAAACTACTGAAGAGGAATGCCTGCCATTTAGTCATAGGAGTTGACACCGAAATTAAACCCTTTAGGTGATTTTTATGTATGCTACAGTTTAATAGCCATCATTCTGCCAAAATCCTTGGCTGAAAAACAGGCTTTGTAGCTACCTTTGTACTTGATCCCATGGGCCTAAACATATAGCTGACGGGGATAGAGTAGAGCTCTAATCCCAAGAATGAACTAGCTAGTGGCTATGATTTGTCCTTTAATGTAAGCTCTACCCAGACATGTGCTATGGTAATTAGCAGGCCCAGCCATTTTCTCTTTCTCAGAAATCTGAGCCAGATATATAGGTAAATAATCAGTTGGCAGTGGGTAAAGACATAAGCATAACGAAGGGATTTAAAAGTAATACTGCCATTAAAATACAGATCAGTAAGTGCCTACTTCTGAGGACCATTGTAAAGTTCTTCTGAACTACTAGAGATTTCAGACAACTACAGTTACATTTGGATTGTGAAAACATTCCTGTCTCCCTAAAGCCTGGCAATATGGTGGAACTTCTTGCTATTTCTGTGTATATTCTTAAAACAAATTGCTAACATATTTAAGTGAATAGAGTGAGCTATGTTCATTTCAACCAAGAGAGCTGTCACACATAAATATGAAGTCCAGATCAGGCTTTTAAAGAAAAGTGGAATGCTTTAATTTTAGTATTATGAAAAGAGAGAAGCCAAGACACTGGTTATTTGACTGTATAATCAGCCTCGAAAAACCAAGTCCAATATACCTTCTGAAATAGAGCTAAATGATATTAACTTTCTTCCACACTGCCAATCTAAAACCTCTAGAAAGATGCCCTGTCATTGTGCTTGTTAATTTGAAATTAGTCTACACAGCCCCAACTTCCCTTGAACTTAGGAGCAAAGTCTCCAGTAATGAGGTCACACTTTTGAGTGACATTCTTAGCCCATTGCTTCAAATGATCGGAGCCACCATGATTAGGATCCTAGTTTTCCTCTGTAGCAAGTGCAATTGTTAATAAGTAATGCACAGTAGTGACAATGTCCTATTTTAGAGGACACATTGATAACAGTAATGATTTGGGCTGAAAAAATGGTGTTGAGGGAATACTGCAGTGGATAATATCACAAACACATGTGCAATATTTTTTGAGAACTAAAATGTGTTACTTATTTTATTTCATGGCCTTCAAACATGAAAATTTCCTTGTATTTCTCCCACATGGCAGCCTCATTTACTTTTCATGAATTAGTCCAGAATCCTTCTGTGCATGATAGTATCTGGGCTTTCCTTGATGTTCCAAGCCTCTGATACCTTCTGTAAGAAACCTTAGCTTCTCGGTTATTCTTTTAATGGTACCATTCTGTGGTTTCTGAGTTTCAAAACCTTTAGGGGATAAAAATCTATAATCACTTAGAAAATCTTGTAGAAGCCAGGCTCCCTTCCCTACATCTCCACTGCTATAACCCTAGTCTAAACCACATCTCTTGACAAGTAGAACTTCCTAAATTGTCTCCCTGCTTTTATTTTTGTTCACTACGAAACATTTTCCATAAAGCAGACTAAGTGAATTTGTAAAATCATAAATCTGATTTTGTCACACACACACACACACACCCACACCTCTACTTAAATTCATTCAATTGCTATCTAAGTTGAGAATGAAATCTAAATTTCTTTCTGTGAACCCATCTCTAACTTCATGTCATGCAACTCACTTCACACTCACTGAGCTCAAGCTTCTTCTCAGCTCGAGAACTTTGCAGATGTGTGCCTTATACTTGTCCTGGAGTAGACATTGCTTGGTTTTCCCTATGGCTGATTCTGTCCTTGGTTCAGTGTCACCTCCTCAGCAAGGCTTTTTCTGACCAACCTATATAAACTGTTTTCTCCCAGCTGCTCGCTTTTTCATCACTTTATTTTCCTTCTTTTTTTTTTCTTCAAGCTATATTTCTCTTTTATTTTTTTTTTGTTTTTTGTTTTTGTTTTTGTTTTTATTATTATACTTTAGGTTTTAGGGTGCATGTGTACAATGTGCAGGTTTGTTACATATGTATCCATGTGCCATGTTGGTTTGCTGCACCCATTAACTCGTCATTTAGCATTAGGTATATCTCCTAATGCTGTCCTTCCCCCCTCCCCCCATCCCACAACAGTCCCCGGAGTGTGGTGTTCCCCTTCCTGTGTCCATGAGTTCTCATTGTTCAATTCCCACCTATGAGTGAGAACATGCGGTGTTTGGTTTTTTGTTCTTGCAATAGTTTACTGAGGACATGAGCTCATCATTTTTTATGGCTGCATAGTATTCCATGGTGTATATGAGCCACATTTTCTTAATCCAGTCTATCGTTGTTGGACATTTGGGTTGGTTCCAAGTCTTTGCTATTGTGAATAGTGCCGCAACAAACATACGTGTGCATGTGTCTTTATAGCAGCATGATTTATAGTCCTTTGGGTATATACCCAGTAATGGGATGGCTGGGTCAAATGGTATTTCTAGTTCTAGATCCCTGAGGAATCGCCACACTGACTTCCACAATGGTTGAACTAATTTACAGTCCCACCAACAGTGTAAAAGTGTTCCTATTTCTCCACATCCTCTCCAGCACCTGTTGTTTCCTGACTTTTGAATGATGGCCATTCTAACTGGTGTGAGATGGTATCTCATTGTGGTTTTGATTTGCATTTCTCTGATGGCCAGTGATGATCAGCATTTTTTCATGTGTTTTTTGGCTGCATAACTGTCTTCTTTTGAGAAGTGTCTGCTCATGTCCTTCACCCACTTTTTGATGGAGTTGTTTGTTTTTTTTCTTGTAAATTTGTTTGAGTTCATTGTAGATTCTGGATATTAGCCCTTTGTCAGATGAGTAGGTTGCAAAAATTTTCTCCAATTTTGTAGGTTGCCTGTTCACTCTGATGGTAGTTTCTTTTGCTCTGCAGAAGCTCTTTAGTTTAATTAGATCCCATTTGTCAATTTTGGCTTTTGTTGCCATTGCTTTTGGTGTTTTAGACATGAAGTCCTTGCCCACGCCTATGTCCTGAATGGTATTGCCTAGGTTTTCTTCTAGGGTTTTTATGGTTTTAGGTCTAACATTTAAGTCTTTAATCCATCTTGAATTAGTTTTTGTATAAGGTGTAAGGAAGGGATCCAGTTGCAGCTTTCTACATATGGCTAGCCAGTTTTCCCAGCACCATTTATTAAATAGGGAATCCTTTCCCCATTTCTTGTTTTTGTCAGGTTTGTCAAAGATCAGATAGTTGTAGATATGCGGCATTATTTCTGAGGGCTCTGTTCTGTTCCATTGATCTATGTCTCTGTTGTGGTACAAGTCCTTCTAAGGTTTAACAAACTTTGTTGTCTTTTCCCAGACCCAACTCCCAAGTTCCTCCTTTTGGTTTGTGCATGAATCCGTTTTACATTAATGTGGGCCTGGGTAGCAAGTTTAGTTTTACTCAGTGCATATAGTAAGAGTCACAGTAACTCTCTGTAAAAAGAACCACTTCCTTCCCTTGCTTTCTTCATTGGGGTGGTGGGCCTGGTGGGATCCCTCCACAAGTGTACTTGCAGCATAATTCCAAGTAATAAGTAAAAAATCCTTAAAGGCTGCATTTCAATTAACCAACCTGAGAAAGTCAGTATCCTACCTGCATTCTTTAAAAATCATAAGATATTATAGATATTCAACAAAGTTTTGTCTGTGGTTGTTTGTTTCCAGATTGTGGAATTTCAAAGGATTTTTACTTCCTTCTTTATACCTTTTCTTATTTATTTATTCATTTTACAACTACTGCGCACTTTTGTAGTAAATAGAAAATGAGAAAAAAAGGACTGTAGCAGAAAAAAAATATTGTTACAAACTGTACAGCAAGATAGGAATATTGAAGTGGAGGAAAAGAATGAAAAATGGCGTAGTCACACAATGATTATAACTATGCCAACATGTATAAGGTGAAAAGACCTGAAGGACTTGAACAAAAATGATAATTGTATTTGAGTTGGTAAGATTAACAGTAATCATTTACATACACATTTAAAACTTTTAGTAATGCTGTATTATTTCTATAATTGAACATATTTTAGGAAGTTTTATCCAGAGTAATCAGGCAAGATAGAGAAAGAAAAGGCATACAAATAGGAAAAGAAGAAGTCAAACTATCTCTGATGGCCATATGATTCTATACCTAGAATACCCTAAATTCTCCACCAAAAGGCTACTAGAATTGATAACTTTGGTAAGGTATCAGGATGCTAAATCAATGTACAGAAATCAGTAGTATTTCTGTACACCGATAGTGACTAGGCCAAGAATCAAATCAAGAACACAATCTCATTTACAATAGCCACGAATAACATGAAATACCTAGGAATATGCTAAACAATGAAGTAAAAGGTCTCTACAGGGAGAACTACAAAAGACTGCTGAAAGAAGTCAGAAACAGCACAAATAAATGGAAAACGTTCCATGCTCATGAATTAGAAGAATCAATATTGTTTAAATGGCCACACTGCCCAAAGAAATTTACATACACAATGCTATTCCTATGAAACTGCCAACATTACTCTTTACAGAATTAGAAAAAAACTATTCTAAAATTCATATGAAACAAACAAACAAACCCAGTGGTCAAGGCAATCCAAAGCAAAAGGAACAAATTAGAGGCATCACACTGCCTGACTTCAAACTCTTCAAACTCTGCTATATGTCTATAGTTACCAAACAACATGCTATTGGTACAAAAACAGACACATAGACCAATGGAACAGAATCAAAAACTCAGAAATAAAAGCACATGCCTCCAACCATCTGATCTTTGAGAAGGCCAACAAAAACAAGCAATGGAGAAAAGACTCCCTATTCGTAAATAGTGATGGGATAACTGGCTAGCCATATGCAGAAGATTGAAACTGGACCCCTTCCTTACACTACATACAAAACTTAGGATGCATTACAGATTTAAATGTAAGGCCTCAAAAGATAAAAATTGTAGAAGAAAACCTAGGAAATACCCTTCTCGACACTGGCCTTGGCAAAGAATTTTTGGCTAAGTCCCCAAAAGCAACTGCAACAAAAACAAAAATTGACAAGTGGGACCTAATTAAACTAATGAGCTTCTGTACAGCAAAGGAAACTATCAAAAGAATAAACATACAACCTATAGAATGGGAGAAAATATTTGCAAACTATGCATCTGACAAAGATCTAATATTCAGAATCTAAAAGGAACTTAAACAAATCAACAAGAAAAACAAAAACAAAACAACCCCATTAAAAAATGAGCAAAGGATATGAACAGACACTTTTCAAAAGATGACATACAAGTGACCAATAAACACATGAAAAAATGTTCATCATCAGTGATCATCAGAGAAATGCAAATAAAACCACAATGAGAGACCATCTCACACCGGTCAGAATGGCTATTATTAATAAGTCAAAATAACAACATATGCTAGTGAGGCTGCAGAGAAAAAGGAATGCTTATGCACTGTTGTTGGGAATGTAAATTAGTTCGGCCTCTGTGGAAAGTAGTTTGGAGATTTCTTAAAGAACTTAAACAGCGCTACCATTTGACCCAGCAATCCCATTACTAGGTATGTATTCAAAGGAAAATAGATAATTTTACCAAAAAAATATGCATTTGTATGTTCATTGCTGCACTATTCCCAGTAGTAAAGACATAGAATCAATGTAGATGCTCATCAATGGTGGATTGGATAAAGCAAACATGATATATATGCACCATGGAACACTATGCAGCCATAAAAATGGATGAAATCTTGTCCTAGGCAGCAACGTGGCTGGAGCTGAAGGCCATTATTCTAAGTGAATTAATGCAGGAATAAAAACAAAATACTGCATGTTCTCATTTATAAGTGAGAGCTAAACATTGAGCATATGTGGACATAAACATGAGAACAATAGATGCTGTGGGTGACTAGAGGGGGTAAGGAAGGAGGGGTGTGGATTGAAAAACTAGCTATTGGATACTATGCTCACTACCTGGGTGCCATATACCCATATAACAAACCTGTACGTGTACCACCTATATTTAAAATAAAAATTCAATTTAAAAATAAAAAAGAAAAAAGTAAAATATAAAAAAAAATATTTTAAAAAACTAATCTGCATGTAGATGTCGATAAGTTGGTAGAGTTTGACAATTTTTTTTTTTTTTTGAGATGGAGTCTTGCTCTGTCACCTAGGCTAGAGTGCAGTGGCGCGATCTCGGCTCACTGCAAGCTGTGCCTCCCGGGTTCATGCCATTCTCTTGCCTCAGCCTCCCGAGTAGCTGGGACTACAGGCGCCTGCCACCACGCCCAGCTAATTTTTTTGTATTTTAGTAGAGACGGGGTTTCACCGTGTTAGCCAGGATGATCTGTGTCTCCTGACCTCGTGACCCACCCGCCTCGGCCTCCCAAAGTGCTGGGATTACAGGGGTAAGCCACCACGCCCAGCCAAGTTTGACAATTTTTATGAGTATTGTGGGCTGGTGAATTGGACAAAAAAGATTAGCATATTAAAATATACTATCATCATGTACCTGTTTTATATATATATATATATATATATATATATATATATATATATATATACATATACACACACACACACAAACATTTACATATACTCATTACCATAAAATAAGTACAATAAAACTATAATATTTGAAGTCTGTAGACAAGTAAAGTTAGTGTTGAATTCTACTCTAATGTATCTGCACATAGGTAGAGTTATATCTTAAGGACCACTTTATAATTTGTAGAGTGAAGAATTTCAGAATATAGACTTCAAAGCTTCAGCTCATGTTACATTGGCAAAAGAACTTCCTCTCCTACTCGGTTCACCACTTCGAACTATGTTAGTAACTGATCTAGTCACCTTGCAGAATCTAATGGGGGCATATATGCCACAGATAATTCTTGGTATTTTATAAGAACTTTGATCTCTTACTATCTTTTTTACCGACTAAAAGAATATTCAGCAATGAATCCAGTGGGAAAGTTTTTATGTAGAACAATCCTGACAAAAAATATTCTAAGTGGCTAATCATGTGTGTCTTTACCTCTGGCTTTAATATCATAGCAATTTCAACTTTATACCTTAGTAAAAGTTCCATATCTGCTGGTTCATCAGTATTATTTACATCTTTGCTGGGCACATACACATATATGTAATCATTGTTATGTAATAGATCAGTAATATAGAGGTTGGTGTCAATAATTAATATTTATTTAAAGAGAGAATGCCAGCATATAAACTAATTCAGTTCATTTTTTTTTGGATCTGAAACTCATTAACTTCTTCCTTTTATAAATTGTTATTTGCTAATATTTCTTATAAAATAATTAAATGAAGCTCTAGAAAGTCTGCACAATGCAGGATGAATAACAAAGCACATATGTTGTTTTCATGGGTCTTTTAAATAATCCATTACATTTTGGGAAATAACTATTTTTTCTCCATTATTCCTACATTTTGGGCCCTGTCCCTGCTCAGTTTATATAGCACCATAGTTTTGGAGGATGCTGAATAAATAATACAGGTCAGACAAGACAGTTGTTTTTCTTGTAAGCAAAACCAGCAAGGGAGAATGTAGAAACAAATGTTTACTGAGCTCCTAGCCTGTAGTAAGCATGATGCTTGGCAATGAAGAATCCAGGATAACAAGACATAGTACTGTCCTCATGGTCTACTAGGAAAAAACAAAAAAAATCTACTTACGTTCAGACACATGACAACAACATGGAGCTTCCTAAACATGAGAATGTTGATATGTGTTGGTTGCGAGACATAATATAGTGTAAAAAGTGCTCTAAATAGAGTTCCATGTAATGTATTGTCTGAATACAGAAGAAGCAGTTAATTTTGTTTGAGGAGCTGTGGGAGAATTGGCCTTTAAGGAAAGCTGCTGAATAGAGGAGTTATCTGAGCAGAACCCTAAGATGAGTTAGATTATTCCTGGAAGATACTCAGCAAGGTGTGAAGAAGATGGCACATGATGGCAGATGTGTCTGGTCATAGATGAAATACATTGAAAAGCCAAATATAGACATGCACTGCTGCATAATGACATTTCAGTCAATGACAGACTGCATCTATCATGGTGGTTGCCAAGACTACAATACCATCTTTTGACTGTCCCTGTTCTATGTTTTGATATGTTTAGATACACAAATACTTTCCATTGCATTACAGTTGCCTACAGTATTCAGTAGAGTAACATGCTGTACAGGTTTGTAGCACAGATGCAAATAGGCCATACTATATAGCCTAGATGTATAGTAGGGTATCCTAGCTAGGTTTATGCAAGTACACTCTGACATTCACAGAATGAAGAAATCACCTGAGGACACATTTCTCAAAACATATCCCCATAATTAAGTGCTGCATGACTGCATACTGGTGCTTACTGCAGAGGTTTATTGACACCTTGATCCACATAAGGGGTCTTTACTTTTTCCCACCGAGACAATCAAATGATTAGAGTCTGGAATGAAGAGAAAGGATTGTCATCAGACAACACTATTGTTATAACAAATTCTGTAAAAATTTACATTTTCTCAATTGGTTCTGCAGTCTGCCTCTGATTTCAGTGTTATCAGACCATGCTACACTAAATCTTAACATGGTTTAGGTTCTCCTAAAGTCTTGGAGGTGGGCAAATGTTGATATATATTTCTGAAGCATGTTCCTAGATCGTAAGATAATGCAAAGTGTTGATAGATCTTGAGAATATGGAATTGGCAAGGCAATCCTAGGCAAAAAGAACACAGCTGAAGGCATCACACTGCCTGACTTCAAACTATACTACAAGGCTACAGTAAACAAAACAGCATGGTACTGATACCAAAAGAGACATATAGACCAATGGAACAGAACAGAGACTTCAGAAATAACACCACACGTCTACAACCATCTGATCTTCAACAAACCTGACAAAAACAAGCAATGGGGAAAGGATTCCCCATTTAATAAGTGGTTCTGGGAAAACTGGCTAGCCATATGCAGAAAACTGAAACTGGACCCCTTCCTTACACC
This sequence comes from Symphalangus syndactylus, assembly GCF_028878055.3. Taxonomy (NCBI): domain Eukaryota; kingdom Metazoa; phylum Chordata; class Mammalia; order Primates; family Hylobatidae; genus Symphalangus; species Symphalangus syndactylus. The sequence continues at coordinate 37,968,813 of NC_072431.2, forward strand.
TTATACAAAAATTAACTCAAATGGATTAAAGACTTAAATGTAAAACCCAAAACCTTAAAAACCCTAGAAGAAAACCTAGGCAATACCATTCAGGACATAGGCACGGGCAAAGACTTCATGACAAAAACACCAAAAACAATTGCAACAAAAGCCAAAATTGACAAATGGAATCTAGTTAAAGAGTTTCTGCACAGCAAAAGAAACTATCATCAGAGTGAACAGGCAATCTACAGAATGGGAGAAAATTTTTGCAAGCTACACATCTGACAAAGGTCTCATATCCAGAATCTACAAGGAACTTAAATCTACAAGAAAAAAACAACCCCCTGAAAAAGTGGGCAAAGGATATGAACAGACACTTCTCAAAAGAAGACATTTATGCAGCCAACAAACATGAAAAAAGCTCATCGTCACTGGCCATTAGAGAAATGCAAATCAAAATCACAATGAGATACCATCCCACACCAGTCAGAATGACAATTAGAAAGTCAAGAAACAATAGATGCTGGCGAGGCTGCGGAGAAATAGGAACAATTTTGCACTGTTGGTGGGAATGTAAATTAATTCAACCTTTGTGGAAGACAGTATGGCAATTCCTCAACGATCTAGAAACAGAAATACCATTTGACCCAGCAATCCCATTACTGGGTATATAGGCAAAGGAATATAAATCATTCTACTATAAAGACACATGCACACATATGCTTACTGAAGCACTATTTACAATAGCAAAGTTATGGAACCAACACAAATACCCATCAATGGTAGACTAGATAAAGAAAATGTGGCACATATACACCATGGAATACTATGCAGCCATAAAAAGGAATGAGATCATGTCCTTTGCAGGGACATGGATGAAGCCGGAAGCCATCATCCTCAGCAAACTAACACAGGAACAGAAAACCAAACATTGCCTGTTCTCACTCATAGGTGGGAGTTGAACAATGAGAACACATGAACACAGAGAGGGGAACAACACACTCTGAGGCCTGTCAGGGGGTTGGGGGCAAGGGGAGGGAACTTAGAGGACAGGTCAATAGGTGCAACACACCACCATGGCACACATACACCTATGTAACAAACCTGCACATTCTGCACATGTATCCCAGAACTTAAAGTAAAAGAGAGAGAGAGAGAGTATATGGCATTGGGGCAAAAACGCAAGGAGAACAAATTTTGATATTGATGTTAGAAAATTCTAACATGATGTTAAAAATTCATGTGCCACAAGAAGGAGCAATTGTATTTAGGAAGGGAATTGTGTGTGTGTGTGTGTGTGTGTAGTAACTATGAATTTAGCTTTAATCTAGGTTGGTGAACTATAATTGGCTCAGAGGTATTTCACAGTTTCAAGTTACCACTGGCATGACAAAAGAAAAAAGTCTGGTTTAGATACTTGTATTTGATCACTGCCAGGAGGGAGATATGGAAATGCCAGTTTAGTCTCCAAACAGATACCGGAGAATGACTAGAAATGTGTCACTGTGGTTGACAGAAATTTGGTTCCTATCTATAAATCAAATGTAATGTGACGACTTCTTCACAAAACTATGTGACACTGGCATTGCCCTAGAGTTCTTAGTAAAGCATAAATGCTCAATACATTTTGTTCATTAAATAAAATTTGAGATTTACTTCTGAATTGTTACATATTGAAGGCCCTGGAGTCTATTTCACTTAGTGAAGGATTCCTGGAGATAGAATTCTGTAAAGGCTGCCATTGTTTGGAGAAGCATGGGAAGCTGTGGACATGTGTGTGTAGTAGGAGCAACTGCTAATGGCTGAGGGAGCCACTGAGAAAATGTAAGATCCAGGAGACCTTTTGGTCAGTAATACCACCTAACCATCCACCGTGGTGGTTTTCTTGTGTAATTCTCACCAAAGGAAGTAAAACTGTAACTTCTGACCAGGGAACCAGGCTCAGATTCAGGTTTAGGCACTATCGGCGAAGATTCAAAGCGAGAATGGTGTATATAGCAAGAAAATTGGCCTTTGGATTCTGGGCTGGAAATGTATGGTCTATGGAAAGAGAGTTAGCGCTGAAATTACCAAACTTCCAAGCATTTTTTTGTTTGATTCTTCAAACAAAATAGACACAAGGATTTGTGGGTACATTGCCACTGTCTGTTTACTACTACCACAATCAAGAAACAAATCTATTGGCCTAGATCATAGCCGATTAAGGTAATGTTATTCTCTTTCATTAACTTTCTCTTTACTTCAAGTTGTCCATGTCTGTGAGAAAACATTAAAAAATTCTTTAAAATTACCTGATTTTCCCCAGGTTTGCCAGATTTATTTCCATGAACTGTACAGAATGGAAAACTATACTGTCTGCAAAATAGGATGAAGACATTGAGGTTTAGAATAATTTCTGTTTAAAGAAAAGTTAGGGAAGAAAATGTATTTGTAAGTGACAATGAGGTATTATAAAATCAGAGTATTCTTTAAATAGTCATGCTCCCAAATGCTGATCAACAGAATTGCTATCTAAATATGACTATTTTCCTCAAGATGTTAATCTGGAAAGAGAAAATATGCAAGAGTGCAAATGTTCACTTGTCTTTAGAGAAGACCCAGGACTGTTTAAAGTAATTTTTGTCTTGTTCATAGGCATTCTTGTTGCCCAATTTTATGTGAATATGGGTGACAATTTATTTATATTCAAGCCCAACTTAGGCTTACTAAGGTTCATGAGTGGAGAAAAACTTTATTTTCAGCTTGTCTAATTATTAAAGCATACATATCTGCTCTTAATAGGCAACATAACATTTCAGCATTCCAACTTCCTACCAGAAATATACTCTCATATTTGCTGCAGTGAGTACCAGACAAAGATTATGTGGTCTGTCTATTAATCAAAATCAGTGTTTCACAATGTTTTAAAAATCTAAACTCTCATTAATAAGCATAACAGTCTTATACATTCCCAGAGCCTCAAAACCTTTTCTATTGAGCGTAACTATTTTGTGCATATTCCTATCAATTAAAAAGTTAGCTTTACATTCTATAGGTATTGTTTTATAAGTATATGGGAATGTGCTTCAAGTTTTATGAATATTAAATAATATTTTAATTCTGAATATGCTTCTTCATGATTCACACTCCCTTCCTGAGATTATTCTACCTGGTTGTAGTGGGGTGGGCAGGCAGGTGAGGAAATGTGCTATCAGTTGAGACTCACTTCTCGAGACATTCTGATGTTCTAAATGTTACCTTTGGACCCAGCCAGAGCATCAGAGATCTCCATAACCAGCTTGTATTTTCTCCTTGCTGCTTCTTCAACCTGCAACAAATGATGTTAAGGAATTCTGTTTTGAATTTTTGCATTGGCTTACATCACGACACCTGATGAACAAATGTACAGAACCTGATCCTGTATGTGTTACAGGATATTGTCGAGTATAGACTCTACTACATTCTACATACCCTTTTCATGAATACATGAAGTGATGTATGGGGAGACAGGAGTGGAGATTTTGCTTTTGCTAAGTTAAAGTTTTGTTTGTTTAATCTGAATTTGCATCTTGTAGCTGTTCTGTTTTCCTCGTTGCTCTGGCCACTGGGAATGTTAGTCCAAACATCACCTCAACCCTCTTATTGCACAAGACTTTATGATGGACATTTTAGACCACCTAACCACTAGATGGTTATGAGTATCAACTTTGGAGTCAGCCAACCAGAGACCGGAATCTCAACTCTTGGTATTTACTGGCCCTGTGACCTTAGGCCAGTGAGTTGAATTTTCTAAGTTTTTGTTTTCTCATCTGAAAATAAGAAACTAAAAATACCTTCCTTACAGAGTAGCTGAGATTAAATAAGATGATTTATTTATAGTGTCTAACAGTACATGGCACATGAAACACTTATCATTAGAATAATTATATGATTTTCCTTTCGCCCTGATAGCTTTATTTTTGTGTTTTTGTTTGTTTTGTGCCTTATTTTGATTTCCATCTTGGTGTTGTCATGTTACTTTAGGTACCTCAAATACCTTTTAGAATAAAGTTGAACATAAGTAAATAAAGATCGTATCATGCCTGTGAAATTCTTCCTAGCACCTTAAGGAAGTGAGCTGGAGGCTATAAGGAGAATAGGAATTCTAGTGATGGTGTATAAGCTAGTTTTGGAAGGATTGGTCACATGCCATGCTGTTAAGTAGGTAAATATTTTTAAAATGTTTTAGTATCCTTAGTTTGTTCTTTTAAATTTCTTCCTTTTATAATTTTTTTTTTTTTTTTGCTACTTTGTCCCACCCATTCCCAGCAATACCCCCACTGCTTTTAAGAACTGAATCAATGGCCTCCTTTTGATCTCTGCTGAAGTGTTAGAGGCTATTTAAAGTATTTGGTGGGACACTAGGTGAGGTAAGTTTGAGGTGAGAGTGCCATACCTAAGAATGCTAATTTTTTTTTATTTTTATTGTTAACGGAGTTTCACTCTTGTTGCCCAGGCTGGAGTGCAATGGTGCGATCTTGGCTCACTGCAACCTCCACCTCCTGGGTTCAAACGATCCTCCTGCCCCAGCCTCCCAAGTGACTGGGATTACCTGCCACCACGCCTGGCTAATTTTTGTATTTTTAGTAGAGACAGGGTTTCACTATGTTGGTCAGGCAGTCTCGAACTCCTGAACTCAGGTGATCCGCCCACCTCGGCCTTCCAAAGTGCTGGGATTACAGGCATGAACCACTGCGCCTGGCCTAGAATGCTATTTTTTTTACAATTGGCAAAGAATTTCCCCTACTCCATCTGTGTTGGCTTGATGATACCTGGGTATTCAGGGCAGCCTCTGCAGAATAGGGTTTACCTTCCTCTGCCACGCTTCCTCTATGGATGCGAAACCTAAGAAGTGAGTCCTAATACCAAAGCTAATGCTCCACACAGGGCTCAACATTGAAATGGGATTCCAGCATATTTAAATAAGAATAGTTAAATGCTTCAAGCTTTATGAATGGGCAAAGCCAGTTGTACACTTGTTTTTCTTCAAATAGTAATACTGATTAAGATCATATGAGTGACACTGCAGTAAATTCAACTACTAATCATGAGGGCATGAAATTTAGGCAGACATTTTTTTACATACTTCTATGTTGGAGCTAAATAAAATTGTGTTAGAGCCATTATGCAACTTAGGCATACATTTTTCAAATCTAGCTGAAACAGAAGAAAATAGAATGAAAGATAGTAACTAACAGGGCTGTTCATAGACAATAAAAATACTTTATTCTTGAAGTGATTGCCTTTGATATCGATGGCTGAGTTCTTTTACCATACTGTCTTAAACCCAGTCTAAACAAGATTTCATTCCCACCACTTCACAAACATTGCTTTAATCTGTTTCCAGTGACCTCTACATTACTAAACTCCATTATCAATTCAGTCTTCATCTTAATTATCACCATCATTTAATATAGTTGATCGCTGCTTTTTTTCATATACTGTCTTCATTCAAATTCAGGAACATCATGCATTCTTTCCTACCTCATTGATTACTCCTTTCTGATTCTTCCTCTTCTACTCTAACTCTTAATACTGGAGAACCGGAGAACCCCAGAGTTCTGTTATTGGATCACTCCTCCTTTCTGTGTACACCCACTTTCCTGGCGATCTCATCCAGAGTTGTCACTTCGTAATCTTACCATAAGCTGATGACTCTTAGATTTGTATCTCCAGCCTAGGCCTCTGCTGTGGACTGTAGACTGATATATTTGACTACCTGTTCAACACCTCCCTGTCCATATCTAATAGACATTTCACATCACATGCCTAAAACAGAATTCCTGATCTCTCTCATTTTGAATCCTGTTCCTTCTGCCTTCCCATCCTTGATGGGTCTCAACTTTGATTTCCCAGTTGCTCAGGCCAAAAACATTAGAGTCATCTATGAGTTTCACTTTTCCTATTCCTTTAATCCCATTCCCCCAATCCAATTCATTAAAAAATTCTGTTGACTCTTGTCTCCAATTTTTTAAAATAATAATTTCAACCTTCATTTTAGATTTAGGGAGTACACATACAGGTTTGTTACATGGGTATACTGCATGATGCTGAGGTTCGGGGTATAACTGTAAAATTGTAAATAGTAAAACATTTTAATAATTGGATCACTTCTCATCAATTCCTCTGCTGTCATACTGACACAACCCACCATCATCTCTTGCCTGCATAGCCATAATATCTTATTTAACAGGCCTCTCTGTTTCTGTTCTTGCCTGAAACATTTTATTTTCAACACAGCAGCTAGATCAACACTGTTATAATATGGCATTCTTCTGCCCAAAACTCACATCTCCAGCTCCCCATGTCACTCCAAGTGTAAGTGTAGCCATTACAATGCCCCAGATGCTCCATGCTCTGCCTATCTTTTGCCTTACTAATCTCCTTTTACCCTTTGCTCACTCTGTGTGGACAATATTGACTTTTGTGCCATTCCTTGAACATCACAGGCACGTTCTTACCTAAGGGCCTTTGCTCTACCTCTAGCCTGGAATTCTCTTTCTATGGATGTTTGTGGTGCTATCTTTCTTACATTCTTCAAGCTTTGCTCAAATATCACCTTTTGAATGAGGCCCACTTTGACTACCCTACTGAATATCACAGCCTGCCACTCCTTAGCAATTCCTTTCCCTCCTACCCTGCCCTACTTTCTCTTTTTCCTTCTTTAGCACTTATAATCCTCTAACATACTATATAAGTAACATATATTGCATTTATTATTTATTGTTTATCTCCTCAAATAAATATAAGTTCTCTGGAGGCTATTGTTGGACATTTAATGTTCCTTTTACTTATTGATTGATTGACTGCAATTGTATGTTTTGATACAATAAACATCTTTGTCCATAAAACTTTATCTGGTTAAGGGATTATTTTTCTAAAATGGATTCCCAGAGATGGGATTACTAGGAAAAGGACATTTTCAGGCTCTTGTTAAAGGTTATCAAATTACTTTCCAAGAGGATTGTACCAACTCACGCTCTAACCAACAACGTATTAGTGTTTACTTCATTGCATCCTCAATATTGAGTGTTGCCATTGTTTGACAGTTTAATTGCCAACAAATGTTATATGCTAGTTATTTACCTGTAATTCTTGACATTAAATATGTATCCTTTTCTACTTTTATAAATTTCCTGTGCTTTTTAAATTTATTTATTTTTTAATTGTTTGGGGGACAGAGTCTTGCTCTGTCACCCAGGCTGGAGTGTGGTGTCCCGATCTCAGCTCACTGCAACCTCCACCTCCCTGATTCAAGCAGTTCCCCTGCCTCGACCTCCCAAGTAGCTGGGATTACAGGTGCATGCCACCATGCCCACCCAGCTATATATATATATTTATATTTATATATATATTTGTATTTTTAGTAGAGACGGAGTTTCACTATATTGGCTAGACTGGTCTTGATTCCTGACCTCAGGCAATCTGCCCACCTCAGCCTCACAAAGTGCTGGGATTACAGGCGTGAGCCACCGCACCCAGCCTCTTTTTATTTTTATAAGTCACCTTTGTTGATCCTTTGTCCAATTATTTATTAGTGTTTTATGTTTTTTCTTGTCAGTTTGTCAATACTTAATATGTCTTAAAATCGATAATCATGTTATGTGGGTAATTGTGTAACAGTATACATATATTTATTATCATTAAAATGGAGTTGTTTAAATTTAAGGAATGTAAATCCTCAGGGGCTTTATTCATAGGTATTACAGAGAGAAGCTTGTTTTCCCTGGGAATTTTAAATGTTTGTAAAAATGTTTGCCATCTTACAGTACATGGAGCTCAATGCATATCTCTAAATGTAATCTTGAAGGAAGGGTTTTAAGTATTTGTAGCAAAGGTTACTCTTGAGCAATGTCTGGTGTCTCTACAAAGATGTGGCAACAGTGCATAGCTGGTGGAGCAGAGAAATAAACAGAGGGTTGGTGCATAGATGAGCATGGTTTAGCAACGCACTTCCATTGATAAACTGTCAGCATCAATTGTACTTTTAAAATTTCCTCTTTTTAGAATTTATTCTTTGGTACCAATTTCTAGTCAAGGAGAATGACATTGATTGTAGATAATTGAGACTGAACTTTTGGGGTGATTTTAAAGGTGACTTTAAATCTCTTCATATTTTGCTTTTGATATTTTAAAGATCTAATGATAATGATCTTACGTTTGCAGCCAGGCCCAGCTAAAAGAATCTTCCATTACTGCAGAGACCCTGTCAGAGACAATTCATTCTATTGGATTTTTTTTCCCCTGTATCTTCAGTTAAGAATGTCATATGACTTCTTTTACTTTATTACATTACATGTTCTAAAACCTTTACCCTAAAAGTGAATTTATACTGATACTTTGCAGAAGGATCAAGGTTTCACCACAGAGATGCCACCATCCCCAGGGTTAAATGTGGCATCTATTTAGCTATGTGCAGCAATATCACAAAACAGTGTGAAGTGGGAATGAAGAATGTCTGTGGGCCCAAAGAAAATCTAAGTAGGCAGAATGTAATTACCCAAGTTGGACTTAAGCCAGAATGACAGGGTTAACATCCTTACTAACATCCATCCTAATTGAAGAAAATTGAAACTAACAACAGCTACTTTCCCAAAATGTGAGTCATACACCTTTTCTTAGTGTCTTTCATTTTCTCTTTATTGATAGAATCTCCCAGGCAAGGACCAGATTGTATCTAAGTCAACCGTCTATTACTAACTAAACCATTGTTGTTCTTGAAAGATATGAAAATACAATCTTGTTGTTACTCAAAAGATTTCTGAAATGTGAGGAGACATGAAATTTCTCTTTTAGTTTCCAGGTAAAAACCAAAACAAACAAACCCCCAAGCCCTGATTATGCAAAATGGTATAAAACCTAGATTTATAGAGCTAGAGGTTGTTTTTTTTCTCCAAAGTTAAATTGAATAAAATGATACTTGGCTAATTCTATGGAAACATTAAAATATGTAATTCTGAATAATATCAGCTTTTAAAAAAATAATTCACACCTCCTATAAAGATAATATTCTTTTAAATGAAGTATGTTTTATTTATTTGTATATTTATCTTTGTGTCCCTACAGTAAAAGGTGAACTCTTGAAAGTGGAGACTGGTTTTTTATTTGAATATCATCAGCACAGAATACAATCTCCTGGCACAAAATAGGTGCTCAATTCAAGCTACTGAATGCTTCTTACGTGCCTTTATTTTTACTTGCACCATGACAAATAACTAGAAAGTTTGCAAGAAATGAATAATTACAATTTCTCTTCTTTTTGAAATTTAGCTTTTTCTTAGATTCATGAATCCTTATTTTCTTCTTTTGATAGAATATTCCCAACTCATCCTCCTCTAAAGTTCAAATATTTTCATATTTTTCTTTTATTGGAAGCAATTATTATCCTATAATTAAATGGATTTGATTAACAATGAGAGCTTCTAATTCTTATTCTCATGGAAATTATTTTAAACTTCAATCCCAGTTAAAAACGAATGCAAAAAAGACCTTGCTAGTGCAGGGGCCTATTGATTTACAGTCCAAACTAGCTTTAGCTATTTGTTCTTCAAGTGACTCTTTAGACAGACAACAGGGTGCTGCTCTATGGTATAGGCTGGGTGTACAAACAGGGCAACTTGAAGAACCAGTGAAAATGAGATACAAGGGAAAGATATAAGCTCCGTGGTTTTCCTTATGTGTATATTACCTTTCTCATGATGCCTGGCAGTTTTGAAACTCTACTGTAATACAGTTTGTAGCCTGTAGCATAGAAACAGAGATGTAAGTGTGATATGGTATATGGGCCCAGAGACAAAAAGAACACTTATAAAAAATTGAAGCGACAAGCTTACATAGATAACTTATTTATTTAAAGCTTTCACACTGGGTAGTTACACTGTGATAAGGGTTGGGCAATTTGGCTTAACTCTAAAGGAATCTCTAAACTTTAACTCTCTAAATCAAGAGTTTTTTTTTTTTTTTGTCACTTTTCAAAGTTCAAAAAGCCTGGTAATTTATTTGATGCTGCACATTTCATGAAGCTATACATGCATGGCCTGGGATTAGGATAGGTGGCAGTTAGAAATACTGCAATACTGTAAAAAGTGCCATTCTTGCAAAATTTTCAACCTAATTTAAACCTATCCATTCTTGATACCTTATGAGAAATATGTAGTATCATGGGGCTTACAGCCCAGTTTTCTGACTGAACAAGTTCAGATATTTTCTAAAAAGCTTATGATAAGCAACTTCAAAGTTGTGCCAAAACCTCTGACTCTAGAGGTCCTTCCAAACCACAATAAACCCTTGGAAATGTCTTAATCTTTGGTTAACCAGCCTTTGATTATCTCTGTGTAGATCGGGGTGTCCAATCTTTTGGCTTCCCTGGGCCACAGTGGAAGAAGAAGAATTGTGTTGGACCACACATAAAATACATGAATATTAACCATAGCAGATGAGCTAAAGAAATTGCAAAAATACCTCATAATGTTTTAAGAAAGTTTATAAATTTGTGTTGGGCCACATTCAAAGCCGTTCTAGGCTGCATGCAGCCCTCAGGCTGTGGGTTGAACAAGCTTGGTGTAAATGGTTAATGCCACTCGGCAGGCTTCTCAGCTGCCTTCCTCCATGATGACTGGGTGGTATAAGCTCAGAGAATTGCTGGTTTTATTTTTATTACTAATAGAGATTTATGTTTTTTACTAGTTTAAGCACAATTAGGGGTAAATTTGTTTTAAAAATCACATAGTACATTCCAATGGCAAATGTAAATGATGCTCACAGTTTGCAACATTTTTCATTATTTGTAATACTGCCTCTATTTATATAAAATTCAATTCAACAAACATTTATTTAATGCATACTGTTTATGTCAAATCCTATGCCAAGAGTGGACTCTATACATTTCAGCATCTTATTTATTTAGACTAGAAATGCCAACTTATTTCCCCATGGTCAAATAAAAAGGTGCAGAGGCATTTGTTGTTTTGGCTGTGCTGCTTAGTTCTGGTCTCTATAATTGGGACAGGAAGGCATAATCAAATGCATGGGAACCCAATGGTAATGGTAGAAGTGTTGGCAAATAATTCATCTCTACCCCCTTCCAGAGAGGAGGACAAGTGAGCTATGTGTGCCTAGTCAGGTGTTTCTACCTGAGAGTTTGACTCTTGTGAGCAGGTGACAAAGGCAATCAGTCTGATCAGGGTTATTTTTATAGAAAATCTGGTGGACTTAAGGATTTAGCAGTGTTATCCCCTGTAGTTTTTAGGTGTCCTTAGGTGACATTCTGAACAGAAATAGAAGATTTGGGCTGTGCCTTTCCTCTCTTGGATTCTTGCCAGGCCTTGTGTCCCAGTCTTTCTGGATATTATTTGTGTTTACAGCCTTCCAATAAATTCCTTGTCTGTTTAAGATAATGACAGAAAGTTTCTGTTGTTTTCAACTAAAATAGTAAAGAAATGACCAATAGTAAAGGAATATGATGGCATGATGATATGACTTGCTTTATATCTGAGATTGGTGTTATAAAGTTATAAATATCAATTTAAATTGACTGTAATCATTATTCAATAAATATTAAAACTGCAACTAGGTAAAATTAAAATAAAGTACAACTCAATAGCACATTTTTTTCTTCTAAAATTATCTTTATGAAATGTAATTGAGGCCAGGTGCGGTGGCTCATGACTGTAATTTCAGCACTTTGGGAGGCCAAAGCAGATAGATCACTTGAGGCCAGGAGCTTGAGACCAGCCTGGCCATCATGGCAAAACTCTGTCTTTACTAGAAATACAAAAATTAGCCAAGTATGGTGGCCCACGTCTGTAATCTTAGTTATTTGGGAGGCTGAGGCAGGAGAATCACTTGGACCTGGGAGGTGGAGGATGCAATGAGCCAAGCTCATGCCACTGCACTCCAGTCTGGGTGACAGAGCGAGACAAATGTTTAAATAAATGTTTCCAGAATTTTATCTAAAAAACAGCTGTGGATCGGGCGCAGTGGCTCACGCCTGTAATCCCAGCACTTTGGGAGGCTGAGGCAGGTGGATCACGAGGTCAGGAGATCGAGACCATCCTGGCTAACATGGTGAAACCCTGTCTCCACTAAAAATACAAAAAAAAGTTAGCTGGGCGTGGCGGAGGGCACCTGTAGTCCCAGCTACTTGGGAGGCTGAGGCAGGAGAATGGCGTGAACCTGGGAGGCAGAGCTTGCAGTGAGCCGAGATCACGCCACTGCACTCCAGCCTGGGTGACAGAGCGAGACTCCGTCTCAAAAAAAAAAAAAAAAAAAAAAAACAGCTGTGACATTTGTTTCAAGGCTAGCATGTAAGGAGTGTAGACATAAATCACTCCATCCTAACAACAAGTAAAAAAACTGAACAAATGGCAGAACAGCTCTTCACAGGTCCATCAGGGAGGTGAAGTCACAAGGCAAACTGCTGCCCCCAAAATTGGAGACAGACAGGCAGATACAGATAATCACAACTACTAGGGCAGAAGCCCCCCAGCAGAAACCTCCTTAAGAACTAGTTTTGGGGATAAGAGAACCTGAACTGTCCTTGATGAAAGGCCAGAGGTGCAGATTAGACACTCCTGAGATTTAAAAAATCCAGGGGACCCCAGTCATAGAGGAGGCCCTACACTTGAGTGAGTTTACCTCCAGGAACTTAACCAGGTTCTCACAGTGAATATTGGAGAAAAATTTCCTCATGCTTCAGACAAGAAAAGAGAGAAGGAATCATTTTGAAATATGACAGGACATTCTGTTCTTCTTAATAAGGACTTCCCTCAAGAGAAACTATTTTTTTAGAGCCAAAACTATTGGGATTTTGTCAGAGTCTAAATGACTAGGAAAAAGGGAAAGACCCAATTCCTACCCACTCTAGTTATCCTGCCCCATCTAAGTTGGGGCTGACTCAGAAGTACCTGTGAAGTTCACAGTTCAGGGGCACAGGCCCACTAAAAGACTGAGACATAATCATAGAACTATAGAACACCCCCCCTCTCTCCATACCTTACCACCACATCACTAAATGCCTGTGTACCACAGTCCCTTTCACCCAGTACAAGAAGTCTGGCTGTAAAAAAAAAAAAAATTACAAGGCATATTAAAAGCAAAAAATATAGTTTGAAAGAACAGAAAGAGTATCAGAACCAGACTCAGATATGGTGGGGATGTTGAAATTATCGGACTGAGAATTTTATTAATTTATTTATTTTTCCCAGTCCAGTCTTTTTATTTATTTATTTTTTCTTTTTATTTTTCCTTTTTTTATTATTATTATACCTTAGGTTTTAGGGTACATGTGCACAATGTGCAGGTTTGTTACATATGTATCCATGTGCCATGTTGTTTTGCTGCACCCATTAACTCGTCATTTAGCATTAGGTATATCACCTAATGCTGTCCCTCCCCCTCCCCCCACCCCACAACAGTCCCCAGAGTGTGATGTTCCCCTTCCTGTGACCATGAGTTCTCATTGTTCAAATCCCACCTATGAGTGAGAACATGCGGTGTTTGGTTTTTTGTCCTTGCGATAGTTTACTAAGAATGATGTTTTCCAGTTTCATCCATGTCCCTACAAAGGATATGAGCTCATCATTTTTTATGGCTGCATAGTATTCCATGGTGTATATGTGCCACATTTTCTTAATCCAGTCTATCGTTGTTGGACATTTGGGTTGGTTCCAATTCTTTGCTATTGTGAATAGTGCCGCAATAAACATACGTGTGCATGTGTCTTTATAGCAGCATGATTTCTAGTCCTCTGGGTATATACCCAGTAATGGGATGGCTGGGTCAAATGGTGTTTCTAGTTCTAGATCCCTGAGGAATCACCACACTGACTTCCACAATGGTTGAACTAGTTTACAGTCCCACCAACAGTCTAAAAGTGTTCCTATTTCTCCACATCCTCTCCAGCACCTGTTGTTTCCTGACTTTTTAATGATGGCCATTCTAACTGGCGTAAGATGGTATCTCACTGTGGTTTTGATTTGCATTTCTCTGATGGCCAGTGATGATGAGCATTTTTGCATGTGTTTTTTGGCTGCATAAATGTCTTCTTTTGAGAAGTGTCTGTTCATGTCCTTTGCCCACTTTTTGATGGGGTTGTTTGTTTTTTCTTGTAAATTTGTCTGTGTTCGTTGTAGGTTCTGGATATTAGCCCTTTGTCAGATGAGTAGGTTGCAAAAATTTTCTCCCATTCTGTAGGTTGCCTGTTCACTCTGATGGTAGTTTCTTTTGCTGTGCAGAAGCTCTTTAGTTTAATTAGATCCCATTTGTCAATTTTGGCTTTCGTTGCCATTGCTTTTGGTGTTTTAGACATGAAGTCCTTGCCCACGCCTATGTCCTGAATGGTATTGCCTAGGTTTTCTTGTAGGATTTTAATGGTTTTAGGTCTAACATTTAAGTCTTTAATCCATCTTGAATTAATTTTTGTATAAGGTGTAAGGAAGGGATCCCGTTTCAGCTTTCTACATATGGCTAGCCAGCTTTCCCAGCACCATTTATTAAATAGGGAATCCTTTCCCCATTTCTTGTTTTTGTCAGGTTTGTCAAAGATCAGATAGTTGTAGATATGCGGCATCATTTCTGAGGGCTCTGTTCTGTTCCATTGATCTATGTCTCTGTTGTGGTACCAGTATCATGCTGTTTTGGTTCCTATAGCCTTGTAGTATAGTTTGAAGTCAGGTAGTGTGATGCCTCCAGCTTTGTTCTTTTGGCTTAAGATTGACTTGGCGATGCGGGCTCTTTTTTGGTTCCATATGAACTTTAAAGTAGTTTTTTCCAATTCTGTGAAGAAAGTCATTGGTAGCTTGATGCGGATGGCATTGAATCTATAAATTACCTTGGGCAGTATGGCCATTTTCATGACATTGATTCTTCCAACCCATGAGCATGGAATGTTCTTCCATTTGTTTGTATCCTCTTTTATTACATTGAGCAGTGGTTTGTAGTTCTCCTTGAAGAGGTCCTTCACATCCCTCGAAAGTTGGATTCCTAGGTATTTTGTTCTCTTTGAAGCAATTGTGAATGGGAGTTCACTCATGATTTGGCTCTTTGTTTGTCTGTGATTGGTGTACAAGAATGCTTGTGATTTTTGTACATTGATTTTGTATCCTGAGACTTTGCTGAAGTTGCTAATTAGCTTAAGGAGATTTTAGGCTGAAACAATGGGGTTTTCTAGATATACAATCATGTCATCTGCAAACAGGGACAATTTGACTTCCTCTTTTCCTAATTGAATACCCTTTATTTCCTTCTCCTGCCTGATTGCTCTGGCCAGAACTTCCAGCACTATGTTGAATAGGAGTGGTGAGAGAGGGCATTCCTGTCTTGTGCCAGTTTTCAAAGGGAATGCTTCCAGTTTTTGCCCATTCAGTATGATATTGGCTGTGGGTTTGTCATAGATAGCTCTTATTATTTTGAGATACATCCCATCAATACCTAATTTATTGAGAGTTTTTAGCATGAAGGGTTGTTGAATTTTGTCAAAGGCCTTTTCTGCATCTATTGAGATAATCATGTGGTTTTTGTCTTTGGTTCTGTTTATATGCTGGATTACATTTATTGATTTGCGTATGTTGAACCAGCCTTGCATCCCAGGGATGAAGCCCACTTGATCATGGTGTATAAGCTTTTTGATGTGCTGCTGGATTCGGTTTGCCAGTATTTTATTGAGGATTTTTGCATCAATGTTCATCAAGGATATTGGTCTGAAATTCTCTTTTTTGGTTATGTCTCTGCCAGGCTTTGGTATCAGGACGATGCTGGCTTCATAAAATGTGTTAGGGAGGATTCCCTCTTTTTCTATTGATTGGAATAGTTTCAGAAGGAATGGTACCAGTTCCTCCTTGTACCTCTGGTAGAATTCGGCTGTGAATCCATCAGGTCCTGGACTCTTTTGTGTTGGTAAGCTATTGATTATTGCCACAATTTCAGAACCTGTTATTGGTCTATTCAGAGATTCAACTTCTTCCTGGTTTAGTCTTGGGAGGATGTATTTGTTGAGGAATTTATCCATTTCTTCTAGATTTTCTAGTTTATTTGCATAGAGGTGTTTGTAGTATTCTCTGATGGTAGATGGTATTGCTGTGGGATCGATGGTGATATCCCCTTTTTCATTTTTTATTGCATCTATTTGATTCTTCTCTCTTTTCTTCTTTATTAGTCTTGCTAGCGGTCCATCAATTTTGTCGATCTTTTCAAAAAACCAGCTCCTGGATTCATTAATTTTTTGAAGGGTTTTTTGTGTCTCTATTTCCTTCAGTTCTGCTCTGATTTTAGTTATTTCTAGCCTTCTGCTAGCTTTTGAATGTGTTTGCTCTTGCTTTTCTAGTTCTTTTAATTGTGATGTTAGGGTGTCAATTTTGGATCTTTCCTGCTTTCTCTTGTGGGCATTTAGTGCTACAAATTTCCCTCTACACACTGCTTTGAATGTGTCCCAGAGATTCTGGTATGTTGTGTCTTTGTTCTCGTTGGTTTCAAAGAACATCTTTATTGCTGCCTTCATTTCATTATGAACCCAATAGTCATTCAGGAGCAGGTTGTTCAGTTTCCATGTAGTTGAGCGGTTTTGAGTGAGTTTCTTAATCCTGAGTTCTAGTTTGATTGCACTGTGGTCTGAGAGACAGTTTGTTATAATTTCTGTTCTATTACATTTGTTGAGGAGAGCTTTACTTCCAACTATGTGGTCAATTTTGGAATAGGTGTGGTGTGGTGCTGAAAAAAATGTATATTCTGTTGATTTGGGGTGGAGAGTTCTGTAGAAGTCTATTAGGTCCACTTTGTGCAGAGCTGAGTTCAAATCCTGGATATCCTTGTTAACTTTCTGTCTCGTTGATCTGTCTAATGCTGACAGCGGGGTGTTAAAATCTCCCATTATTATTGTATGGGAGTTTAAGTCCCTTTGTAGGTCACTGAGGACTTGCTTTATGAATCTGGGTGCTCCTGTGTTGGGTGCATATATATTTAGGATAGTTAGCTCTTCTTGTTGAATTGATCCCTTTACCATTATGTAATGGCCTTCTTTGTCTCTTTTGATCTTTGTTGGTTTAAAGTCTATTTTATCAGAGACTAGGATTGCAACCCCTGCCTTTTTTTGTTTTCCATTTGCTTGACAGATCTTCCTCCATCCCTTTATTTTGAGTCTATGTGTGTCTCTGCACATGAGATGGGTTTGCTGAATACAGCACACTGATGAGTCCTGACTCCTTATCCAGTTTGCCAGTCTGTGTCTTCTAATTGGAGCATTTAGCCCATTTACATTTAAAGTTAATATTGTTATGTGTGAATCTGATCCTGTCATTATGATGTTAGTTGGTTATTTTGCTCGTTAGTTGATGCAGTTTCTTCCTAGCCTCGATGGTCTTTACAGTTTGGCATGTTTTTGCAGGGGCTGGTACCGGTTGTTCCTTTCCATGTTTAGTGCTTCGTTCAGGAGCTCTTTTAGGGCAGGCCTGGTGGTGACAAAATGACTCAGCGTTTGCTTGTCTGTAAAGTATTTTATTTCTCCTTCACTTATGAAGCTTAGTTTGGCTGGATATGAAATTCTGGGTTGAAAATTCTTTTCTTTAAGAATGTTGAATATCGGCCCCCACTCTCTTCTGGCTGGTAGAGTTTCTGCCGAGAGATCAGCTGTTAGTCTGATGGGCTTCTCTTTGTGGGTAACCTGACCTTTCTCTCTGGCTGCCCTTAACAGTTTTTCCTTCATTTCAACTTTGTTGAGTCTGACAATTATGTGTCTTGGAGTTGCTCTTCTCGAGGAGTATCTTTGTGGCGTTCTCTGTATTTCCTGAATCTGAATGTTGGCCTGCCTTGCTAGATTGGGGAAGTTCTCTTGGATAATATCTTGCAGAGTGTTTTCCAACTTGGTTCCATTTTCCCCGTCATTTTCGGGTACACCAATCAGATGTAAGTTTGGTCTTTTCACATAGTCCCAAATTTCTTGGAGGCTTTGTTCATTTCTTTTTATTCTTTTTTCTCTAACTTCCCTTCTCGCTTCATTTCATTCATTTCATCTTCCATCAGTGATACCCTTTCTTCCAGTTGATCGCATCTGCTACCGAGGCTTCTGCAATCTTCTTGTAGTTCTCGATACTTGGCTTTCAGCTCCATCAGCTCCTTTACGCCCTTCTCTCCATTGGTTATTCTAGTTATCCATTCATCTAATTTTTTTTCAAGGTTTTTAACTTCTTTGCTATTGTTTTGAATTTCCTCCCGTAGCTCGGAGTAGCCTGATCGTCTAAAGCCTTCTTCTGTCAACTCGTCAAAGTCATCCTCCATCCAGCTTTGTTCTGTTGCTGGTGAGGAACTGCGTTCCTTTAGAGGAGGAGAGGTGCTCTGCTTTTTAGAGTTTCCAGTTTTTCTGCTCTGTTTTTTCCCCATCTTTGTGGTTTTATCTACTTTTGGTCTTTGATGATGGTGATGTACAGATGGGTTTTTGGTGTGGATGTCCTTTCTGTTTGTTAGTTTTCCTTCTACCAGACAGGACCCTCAGCTGCAGGTCTGTTGGAGTTTACTAGAGGTCCACTCCAGACCCTGTTTGGCTGGGTGTCAGCAGAGGTGGCTGCAGAACAGCGGATTTTCGTGAGACCACAAATTCAGCTGTCTGATAGTTCCTCTGGAAGTTTTGTCTCAGAGGAGTACCCGGCCGAGTGAGGTGTCAGTCTGTCCCTACTGGGGGGTGCCTCCCAGTTAGGCTGCTCGGGTGTGAGGGACCCACTTTAGGAGGCAGTCTGTCCGTTCTCAGATCTCCAGCTGCGTGCTGGGAGAACCACTACTCTCTTCAAAGCTGTCAGTCAGACAGGGACATTTAAGTCTGCAGAGATTCCTGCTGAATTTTTGTTTGTCTGTGCCCTGCCCCCAGAGGTGGAGCCTACAGAGGCAAGCAGGCCTCCTTGAGCTGTGGTGGGCTCCACCCAGTTCGAGCTTCCTGGCTGCTTTGTTTACCTAAGCAAGCCTGGGCAATGGCGGGCGCCCCTCCCCCAGCCTCACTGTGGCCTTGTAGTTTGATCTCAGACTGCTGTGTTAGCAATCAGCGAGACTCCGTGGGCATAAGACCCTCCGAGCCAGGTGCGGGACACAATCTCCTAGTGTGCCGTTTTCCAGGCCCGTTGGAAAAGCGCAGTATTAGGGTGGGACTGACCCGATATTCCAGATGCCATCTGTTACCCCATTCTTTGACTAGGAAAGGGAACTCCCTGACCCCTTGAGCTTCCCGAGTGACGCAATGCCTCGCCCTGCTTTGGCTCGCACACAGTGTGCTTCACCGACTGTCCTGCACCCACTGTTTGACACTCCCTAGTGAGATGAAACCGGTACCTCAAACAGAAATGCAGAAATCACCCATCTTCTGTGTCGCTCAGGCTGGGAGCTATAGACCAGAGCTGTTCCTATTCGGCCATCTTGGCTCCACCCCCCCCAGACTGAGAATTTTAAAACTATGACTTATAGGCCAAGGACTCTAATGGATAAAGCAGACACATGTAAGAATAGATGGGCAATGTAGGCAGAGAGATAGAAATTCCAAGATAGAACCAAAAAGAAATACCAAAGACAAAAATCACTATAAAAGGCCAGGTGTGGTGGCTCATGCCTGTAATCCCAGGACTTTGGGAGGCTGAGGTAAGAAGATCACTTGGGCCCAGGAGTTCAAGGCATCAGTGAACTACAATTGCACCACTGCACTCCAGCCTGGGTGCACAGAGTGAGACCCTGTCTCTAAAAGCAAAACAAAGCAGCAACAACAAGACCCACTGTAACAGAAATGAAGAATGCCTTTGATGGGCTCATTAGTAGAGTGGATATGGCTGAGGAAAAATGTCTGAGCTTGAGGAAATATTAATAGAAACTTCCAATATGGAAAAGCATAAAGAAAAAAGATGGGAAAAGCCCAAAAGAATATATCCAAGAACTGTGGGACAACTGCAACAGATATAACATATCTAGAATGGTAATAACAAAAGGAGAAGAGAAAGGAACAGAGGAAATATGTAAAGCATTAATTACTGAGAATTTTCCCAAATTCATATCACACAACAAACCACAGATCCAGGTAGCTCAAAGAAACACCAAGCAGAATAAATGACAACAAGAAGACAAAACAATAAAACCGAAAACCTACAACTAGGTATATCACATCAAAGATAAAGAAGATTGCATTTAAGGAAGTCAGAAGATAAAATACCTTACCTAGAGAGGAGCAAAGATAACAATTACATCAGACTTCTCCTCAGAAACCATGCAAGCAAGGAGAGAGTGTAGTGAAATATTTAGTATTGTGAGAGAAAAACAACCACAACATACCCATCTAGAATTCTGTACCCTGTAAAGTCATCCTTCAAGAGTGAAGGAGAAATGAAGACTTTCTCAGATAAAAAAAAATGAGAGAATTTGTTGCCAATAGACCTGGCTTGCAAGAAATGTTAAAAGAGACTTCAGAGAGAAGAAAAGTAACGTATGCCAGAAACTTGTACTACATAAATAAAAGAAGAACATCAGAAAATAAGTGAAGGTAAAACAAAAACTTTTATGTTTTTATTCTTAATTGATCCAAGAATAAGTTTGTTCAAAATAATAATAGCAAAAATGTATTTAATTATACATGGTTATATATCTCTATATATTTATGTATAAGTGGAATGGATGACAGTTATGATACAAAAACAAAAACAGGATGGAGGAATTAAAATTGTTTTGTTATTATAGTGTGTTTGTACTATCAGTGAAGCAGTATAGCGTTATTTGAAAGTGGACTTGGGTTAGTTGTAAATGTATATGGCAAACTGTATGGCAACCACTAAAAAAGTTTTTTAAAAAAAGAGTATAGCTGATGTTAAGGAAAAACCTCAATGGTCTAAATACATCAGTTAAAAGACAGAGATTGTCAGAGGAAATCAAAGCACAAAACCCAACCTGTTGTTTACAAGAAACCTACTTTAAATATAAAGACACAGAGAGATTAAAAGTAAAAAGATACAGAAAAACATACCATGCTAACACTAATCAAAAGAAAGTGGGAGTGGCTATATTAACTTCAAATAGAGTCGGCTTTAGAGCAAAGAAAGTTATCAGGGATAGAAAGTGGCACTACATAACAATAAAGGGATCAATTCTCCAAGAAGACATAACAATCATTAACTTGTCTATGCCTAACAACAGAGCATCAAAATATGTAGGCAAAAATTGACAGAACTACAAGAAGAAATAAATCAATCCACTATTGTAGGTGGGTTCTTCAGCACCCCTTTATTAGAAATAAACTGATCTAGAAGGCAGAAAATCAGTGAGGACATAATTGGACTCAACAGCATCATTAATCAACTGGATATAATTGACATCAATTCACTAATTAATCCAAGAATGGCAGAATACACATTCTTCTCAATCTTACATAGAACAGTCATCAAGATGGATTATTCTGGGCCATAAAACACACTTTAACAGATTTAAAGGAGTAGAATAAAATCATATAATGTCTTCTCTCAGATTACAATGGAGTTAAACTAAAAATCAATGACAAAAATATTTTTTAAAACCCCAAATACTTGGAGATTAAACAACATACTTCAAGATAATAAATGGTTCAAAGGAGAAATCTCAAGAGAAATTAAACAATATTTTAAAATAAATGAAAATGAAAACATAACTTATCAAAATTTGTAGTATACAGAGAAAGCACTGCTTAGATTTATAACACTGAATATATATATATATATATATGTATAGAAGAAATATCTAAAGCCAATAATCTAAGTTTCTACCTTAAAAAACTTGAAGAATACAAATAAAATCTAAACTAACCAGAAGAAAAGAAATAATAAAAATTAGAGCATAAATAAATAAAAGCAGAAAATCAATAGAGAAAATCCATGCAACCAAAAGGTTATTATTTGAAAAGATTCATAAAATTGATAAGCCTCTAGCCAGACTACAGAAAAAAGGGTCGGTGGGGGGGAAATATGAGCTAACAATATTAGAAATGAAAGAGGAGACATCACTACAGATCCATTGACCATTAAAAAGGTAACAAAGGAATATTATGAACACCTGTATGGCCACGAGTTTGATAACTTAGTTGAAATAGACTAATTCCTTATAAAACACAATCTGCCAAAACACACGAAGTTGACGATCTGAATAGGCCTATATCAATTACAAAAATTGAATCAGTAGTTAACCTTCCAAAACAGTAAGCATTGGACCCAGATGGGTTTACTGGTGAATTCTATCAAACATTTATGGAAGAAATTATTTTATTTCTCTATAATATCTTCCAGAAGATAGAAGCAGAGGAAATATTTCCTAACTCATTTTATGTGGCCAGTATTACCCTAATATCAAAACCAAAGACATTGCAAGAAAAAAAAAAAAAACAATTTAAGACCAATAACTCTCATGGACATAGATGCAAATGTTTTGTTGAAGCAAATCATATCTAATAGTGTAAAAAAATAATTAAACATCATGACCAAGTGGGATTTATCCCAGGTATGCAAGGTTCGTTGGACATTTGAAAATCAACAATTGTAATTCATCACATTAGGCTAAAGAAAAATCACATGATCATATCAATAGATGTGGAAAAAGTATTTGACAAAATCCAACACCCACTGATAATAAAATCTCTCAGCAAAGTAGGAATGGAGGGAAGCTTGGTAAACCTGATAAAGACCATCTACAAAAAACCTTCAGCTAACATCATATTTAATGGTGAGAAAGTAGAAGTTTTACTGCTATATTCTGAATCAAGTCAAGAATGTCCCCTCTCACCATTCCTTTTCAACGTCATGTTGTAAATCTTAGCTGATGCAATAAGACAAGACAAGGAAGTAAAGGGAAGAAGGATAAATAAAACTGTCTTTGTTCACAGATGACATGATCCTTGACACAGAAAATCCAAATGAATAAACAAAAAAAATTCTGGAACATTTAAGCTATTGTAGCAAGACTGCCAGATAGAAGGGTAATATACAAAGGCCAATTGCTTTCTTATAGACGAGCAATGATCAAGTGAAGTTTAAAATTAAAAACACAATACCATTTACATTACCACTCCCAAAAAGAAGTACTTATGTATAAATCTAAGGAATACACATAAGATCAATATGAGAAAAACTACACAACTGTGGTGAATAAAATCACAAAATAAGTAAATGGAGAGATATTCCATTTTCATGGATCGAAAAACATTGTCAAGATGTCATTGTTTTTTCAACATCATCTGTAGATTCAATGTAATCTCAATAAAAATTTCAACAAGCCATTCTGTGGATATTAACAAACTGATTCTAATGTTTATTTAGACAAGCAAAAGACTCAGAATAGCCAACACAATATTAAAGGAAAGAGCAGAGTCAGAGGATTTCCACGCTTCACTTCAAAACAATATAAAGCTACAGGAATCAAGACAGTGTGGCAAAAGGGAAGACAAATAGATAAATTGAACAGAATGGAGCAAATACAGTTTTTCAGCAAATAGTGCTGGAACAACTGGGCATCCACATGCAAGAAAAAAATGAATCTAGATTCAGACTTTATACTCTGTATAACAATTAACTCAAAAGAGACCATAGAACTATACACATAAAGTGAAAAACTATAAAACTCTTAGAAGATATCATTGGAAAAAAGTCTGATGCCCTTGAATATGGCAATGCCTTTTTATATAGAACACCAAAGTCACGACCCAGGAAATAATAAATTGATAACTAAATTTTATTAAAATAAAAAACTTACGCTCTGTAAAAGACACTGCCAAGAGAATGAAAAGACAAGTTACAATGGGGAGAATATATTTGCAAAAGATATATCTGATAAAGGACTGTTATTTAAAATATACAGTAACAATAAGAAAAGTAGCAACCCAATTACAAAACAGACACCTCAGTGAACAAGGTATACAGAAGGCAAATAAGCATATCAAAAGATGCTCAACATTATATGTCACTAAGGAACTGTAAAGTAAAACCGTGAGATAAGAATACTACTATTAGAATGGCCAAAACCCAAAACGCAGACAATACAAAAAAGCTGACAAGGATGTGGAACAATTGCAACTTTCATTAACTGTTAGTGGAAACCACTTGGGAAGACAATTTGGCAAAACTGAACATGCTCTTTGCCATATGATCCAGCAACTGCACTCCTTTGTATTTACCCAAAGGAGTTGAAAACTTAAGTACACACAAAAACATGCACATAGATGCTATAGCAGCTTTATTCATAACTACCAGAATTTTGAAGCAACCAAGATGTTCTTCAGTAGGTGAGTGGATAAACTATGGTATATCCAGACAATGAAATATTATTCTGCACTAAAAAGAAGTGAGCTATCAAGCCATGTAAAGTCATGGAGAAATCTTAAATGAACATTACTAGGTGAAATATGTCAATCTGATAAGGCTACATACTGTATAATTTCAACTACATGAAATTCTGGAAAGGGCAAAACTATGGAGAAAGTAGAAGAACCAGTGAGTGCCAGAGGTTAATGAGAGGGGCATAGAGAAGAGGAGGACAGAGGATTTTTAGGGCAGGGAAATTACTCTGTATCATACTTTTCTGTTGGACGCATGCTATTATAAAGTTTATAAGTTGATCACAAAGTCAAAACCCCTAGAATGTATGACTACAAGAGTAAACCCTAATGTAAACTATAGACTTTGGGTGATAATAATGTCAATGTATGAGAGATTCATTCATGAAACAAATGTATTATTATGGTGTGAGATTTTGATAGTAGGGAAAACTGTGCATATGTAGGAGTAGAGGGTATATCGAAAAATCTCTGTACCTTCTGTTTAATTTTACCAGGAATCTAAAATTACTCAAAAAAAGTCATATTTTAAAAAGCAACTTTCAAGGTACACCATGGAGTCACTAGACATCTAAATCAATCACAACATCTGCAACATTTATTTGTCTGAGACTGTAATGATTCTGGATCCTACAATATCTAATATCACATTTGCTGCAAGAAAAGAAAATTCATTTCTATTCATTATAGTTTGTGTTAAGTGTATCAGCTTACAGATAAATATTTCAAAATTATTATTTTCTACATGGCACATTTGTAGGTGAATAGTTATTAGTTTTCGAAAATTCAGAGTGTTGTACAAAATAAACCAGAGTAATCCATTTTCAATTGCTCAACTACTATAATCAAATGACTATAGTGCTAGTGATGGGAACTTCCCTAGATCTAGTGTTCTCAGAGTTGAATTGGCTATGTTCCTAGTTATTAAAAAAAAAGGTGGCCGGGCGTGGTGGCTCATGCCTGTATTCCCAGCACTTTGGGAGGCTGAGGCGGGTGGATCATTTGAGGTCAGGAGTTCAAGACCAGCCTGGCCAACATGGTGAAACCTTGTCTCTACTAAAAATACAAAAATTAGCCAGGTGTGGTGGTACACACCTATAATCCCAGCTACTTGGGAGGCTGAGGCAGAAGAATTGCTTGAACCTGGGAGGCGGAGGTTGCAGTGAGCCAAGATTGCACTACTGCACTCCAGCCTGGAGGACAGAGTGAGATTACCTCTCAAAACAAAACAAAACAAAAGAAAGAAAAACGCAATACTTCCATTTAGTTATCTTCAGAGAAATGCTATATAGTATCTCCAACCTTCAGTTGATTCACACTTCTTACCTTCAAATTTCTCCATTAACTTATGGGAAATTATTTAGGGGCTGCTGTTTTGGTAAAGTGAAATTAGCCTGCCTTTTCCCTCTATGTATGTATATGTGAATGTATGTGTGTGCATACACAATGCATGCACACACTCATTTCTATAATGTTTTATAAATTACCAAATATTTTAGAGTAATTAAAAAGAATTAGTATCCTTGAGTCAAAAATCTGCTCTGTTTCTTACAATCTATGATTTTGGTGAGACTATTTAATATCTCTAAGACTCAGTTTTCCCATCTGTAATAATTTTTTTGTACCTCATAGGCCATTACAGGATTTTAAATGTGATAACACATGTAAAGATCTCAATATCCTATGTATTATTATTATTACTTCCCTACTTATATTCAGTAAGTAAATTATAGTTATCATTAGTATCATTATTGTCTAATTTAGGCCTTACAAATTTTTGAATTTTATTCTCAGGTGACCCTCACTGTTAATTTTTTCCCTCTGGCCTGCTCATTAGGCAGCACTATTGTCTCTTTGGACTTGATATCGCATCAAACCAATTCTCTCTTTCTGTTACCACTGAACTTCATGAACATTTCTACTACTTGCCGCCTTTTCTTGCTGATACTCAACTCTTCCCAATCTGATTTCTCTTTGCCATTGTGTTGAAGTTTATCTCATCAAGGTTGCCAATAACCTCTCAGTTGCCAAGCTGGCAACGTTTTTTTCTGCACTCGTGTTATTTAATTTCCCTGTAACAATTAATCATGGTATTCAAAATCTCATTATTCCAATGATTTCTCCATTGGCTTCAGTGAGGCAACTCTTTGCTGTTTCTCTTATCTTTATGATTTCTTATTATTGGTGCTCTCCAGGATCTTGATTCTCTCACATTCTACATATTCTTCTTAGTGATATTATCAACTTCTTCAGCTTCATTTGCTTCCTGTCCTCTTGCGTAATTGAAGTCCCCAGTTCTAAGGCCCAACTTAGTATTTTCATCTCCAATTCTATGTTTTCCTAAACAATTTTTTATTTCTGCCCTCATACTAAATTGGAGACTAATTCATCATCATAAGATACTTCCTAAGTATCTATTAGGTCTCAGATTCCCCCTCCCCAGCTCCTCTGCAGCAGTTTTTATTTAAGTTCTTATAATTTCTTGCCCATTATTGTTACAGCCTCCAATATCAGAGCCCTGAAGGTGTCCAATTAACTCTGGCCAAACTTACACTTTTGTTAAAACAAGTCACTCAACATCTAAGTACTTAAAACATCAATAATTTATTTCATAAGTCAGCGGGTCAGCTGTCTATGCTGGGCTTGGCTTGGGGGCTTTGTCGATGTTGGCTGGGCTTGCTTGTTCATTTGGTTGATCTGTTAGGATAAGCTGAGGTGGTTTCACTCTGCTCCATATGGCTTTCTCCTCCTAGAATAAGCATACAGCCCTGGCATGGCAAAGGTAGGGCCATATTAGCAAGAGAAACAACTCTACAGGCCTTTTAAGTCCTAAAGAAGGAACTTGTTCAATAACATTTTTGACTATATTATTGCTAAAGCAAGTCATGTTGATGTGTACGCCAAGCCAAAGTGTGGGGAAAGATATTCTGCCTCTTCCATTATGTGGCAAAGGTTAGAGGTGTGGGGATGAATTAAGAATTATGACCAGCAATGCAATTTATAACACTGAGCCTAGCTCCTTCCCAACCCATTCTCTTCTCCTTATTTCCATTGACTTAGAAAGGTAAACTTGATCGTGTCAATACCTGGTTGGTTGCTTTTTGAATAAAATACAGATTTCTTCACTTGGCTTACCAGACTCTTTAACAGCCCTAACCTACTTTGCCAACCATAGTGTTTATCTATTGCTTTATCTGCCCAGAATTTGCATTTTCCTGTAGGAAATCACTTCTTCACCATTCTATAGCATCTGTATGAGGCACAGTGATGAGCATGGGATGCAGGATGAACAAATCAGGTTACCCTTTTCCTTTGCAATGAGAATTCTGCCATTAGTGGAAAAGACTGAAATACAGGAGAAACAAATTCCTCTTATTGCTGAAGTTCTTGTCAATCATTTTACTTGCCTCCTGAAAAGAGCCTATCAGCAGAATAAAGACAACATACAGAGGAAAGCAGAGCTGAGAAACAGAGACTAATAGAACAAGCTCTAAATACATCTCTTTTCTTTTGATCTTGAATGCATCCATGTTTGTGTCCCTCTTCTCTTTTTTTTTCTCTCAGCCAAAATCATTTAATTTAGTTTCTGTATTGGGTAACAAAAGTTCCTGGCCCAAACCCACATATATACATGTAACCACTCACACTTTCCTTATCAAGCCATGAACCAACACCCTCAAATGTTTTATAAACATAATTTTTCCACCTTCCATCGATGCTGCTTTCATTAAATTTTCCAATGATTTACTAATTGCAAAACCCTGAATTGTCTTTTTCCTTTCTCCCAGATAAAAAAATTTCTAGTTACTCTAGTGACTCTTCAATGTCAAATGCCATTTTCCTGCAGTCTTTCCTAACCCCTCACACAAAATTAATATGTGGTATATGCATATTTAGAAGGGGTAAAGGAAAGAAAAAAAAGAGACTCAGACTCTTGTTGCATGTTTCATGAAGTGATATTAGAGCGATTCCTCCTATCTACCAGTATATGCAGTCAACTCTATCTTCACAATCCATCCGTAATCAGATAACTTCTAATAACTTAATTTCCAACAACAGGGGTCAAGCCATCATCACTTCCATCATGGACTGCTGCAATTGTTCCTTACTGATCTCCCAGTCTCTGTCCTTCTTTCCTTCTTTCTCTACACTCGATCCTTAATACACTGGGTCCCTGTAATACCAAGTGAGATTGTGTCATATTTTGTTCACAAACTTACCTAAACTGTGCTGAACAATCTGGCCCCTCTTCCATTTTTCTGATCTCATCTTCTCTTGCTTCTCCCCTTGCTTTCTCTGATCTGGACACAGGAACTTTTTGCTGTTTTTCACATACATTACACATGCTCCTGCCCCAGGGCGTTTGTGGTTGTTATTCCTTTCTGGAATTCTCTTCCTCCACACACCTGTCTGGGTTTTCTCTCACCTTCTTTAGGCCTTTCTTGGTGTGTCATCTTCTCAGTTAGACCTTCTGAGACCAACATATTTAAAAGTTGAATCTGCATTCTCCTTCCCTGTATTATATTCTATAGAATTTGTAAGTCTATAACATATCACATATCTCACCATGTATTTTTTTCTGATCTGTTTTCTGGTCACGAGGATATATGTTCAATGAGGTCAGGTTTTTGTTTTTGTTTTGTGGGTGTTCTGTTCCGTTCAGTGTTCTGCCCCTGTTGCCTAGAATAATTCCTGATGTATAAGAGGCTCTTAATAAATGTGCATAAAATAAATAAGTGAAGGGATGCATTTACTTAATGTGTATCTCCTCCATTGCATTGTGGTGTGGAGGTCAGCGAATACATGGTGTGTATCTTACCACCACTGGACACCAGGATGCATAACAAGTACGCAGTGAATGGGTTTTTGTTTACTTGTTTGTGAATTGTTTGTTTATTGCCTCATTTTGTTTTTATTTTTGGTACACACAACTAGTGAGTGTCAGAGCTGAAAATGGAACCTATATTGTTAAAAACCAAGTCTCTCTATGTCTGCCTCCTTGATGTGACAATAAATCTCAGCCTCAGAAGAATCTGGCTGAAGAGGCTTGAGTGCTATCCTTTGACTTTTAAATAACACTATCTCATTCATGATGATTTCTTGACTCTATCAAAAGTATATTTGATGCTTGATTCATATGTAAGAACTGTGTGATCTGGTAGTAAAATATTGCAGTGCATGTGGTGAAATTCAAACAAAATACGGAGTACATTTTTGATACGTAGCACAGTTTTTTGCCACATTAATAATTATGTGTCCTTTTTGGGGGATGGGAAATGCATTTTTGGCTGGCAGTGTCTCTACCTATAAAGATTGGATGAAAATGTGTGCCAACCTCCCGTTCCAGGTATTTTCTGACCACTTTGTCTCCTTTCCCACGATTGTTTTGATTTGCTGATGGTCGGATTTGCTAGGTACATATTTTTCACATAACAATTATCCTCATGAAAAGTTGAGATATGGAGAAGTGTATGTACACATGCATGCACGTGCACACACACACGCACATACAGAAAGAAATTGAGCAGCGAAAGTGTAACTTCCTTGATTAGACTTTTTCCATAGTTATCTGAGGCTTAATTTATTATTTATTTTCTCTGTTTTATATTCTTACTGTCTCCTGGGAGAAAGTACTCCTGCTCATAGCACAGGTTTTTATATTTTGATTTACGTATCATTTTTCTTCAGTATACACCAAATAAACAATGTTTCACAGCTTTACACTCCATAACAGAATGCTCTAAATCTATCCCTCTTTTTTTTTGGTAAAATCTTTGGCAGCACATTACTACCATTTTGTTTCTGTTAGGAAAATTACAAAAGTTAGAGGATAAAGAAATATTAGCGTTTTCCCTTAAGAGAATGGAGTGGGCAATATAATACACAGTGTTTTCAAGATCATTCAACATTCTTTTCAAGAATCCTACTCTTGTAAGGGAGATTAATATTACTACAACCACCATGATTATTACTATTACCTCTGCTACGTTAACTACCTTTATTGTGTTCTCTTACTTGTATATCTTGTTTAATCCTTAAAACTCTCCTAGGAAGTGGGTAGTATTTATTAACTCCATTTTATAGATAGGAAATTAAGATGCAGATTGGTTAAATAATGTTCCCAAGGTCACAAAGCTAGTAAAGGATGGTGTTATGATTTGAACACAGCCCTGCCTTCTTTCCCTCGAAATGTATGGCATGAAACTCATGACATTCCTATAAATTCCTTAACCTAAATAATTGAGTTGTTCCAGGGTATAATGAATATATTTTAGCAATTTATTGAAGAAATTCCAATATAATTCGTATGTATTCAATATGCTATGTCAGAATTTTGTTCTTTTATTAAAATTTTTTAGAAAATTTTTAAAAAAGGAAAACTCTCACAAGATGTTAAGTGATAACAGAATTCTGTACATTTTAAAATTATAATTGTAATAAGATTGTAATAAATGAAGGCAATTCGATGAATTTTCTGAGGATAAAATAAGCTACAAAGATTTATTTTGAAATCCGATCCTTACTTTGGACTGTAATACAAATCATTAGCTTTATAAATTAATTATGACTCTTTGTTTTCAAGAAGAATGTGTATTAGTTCAAAGTAAGAGCTCCTTATTGAATTGGTTTTGAAGGTGATTGAATAAAGAAAAAGAATAAAATTTTACATCACCTTTACATGGCAGGCATATATCTTGTTACATACCATTGACGACCCTTTGAAATGGGCATTTTATTCTAGTTTTACACATGAAGAAACTGATGCTCAGAGAGATAAAATAATTTGCTTAAAGTTCCAAGCCAGATGGCTAGCTGCAGAGCCTGGAAGTGGTCCCAGGATCACCTTGACATTAACCTACACAATTATCTTCATTTATGTTGCTAAGTGTTGAGTGTCTGATGAACTAGAGGAAGAATGGTAGAGGATGAAGTAAGATAGGTCACCATAGGGGGCTTTGTCATGTAGGTGCTTTTAGGCCATTATGAATTTGATTTTACTTTGACTGAAATGTAAGGCACTAGAGGCTTTTGAGTAGACGGTCAACACAATCTGACTTAAGTATTAACAGTATTTCTCTGTTCTCTTAAAATAGACTCTAGTATAATAAGGGCTAACATATGAGATCATTCAGAAACTATTGCAATAATTCATGCAGAAAATATTATTTAACCCAGCAGGATTTGCTCATGGATTAGATGAATATTCACAAGATCATACTAGGCATAATTTTATGTATCTTCTCAGCTTTCCCCTTCACCCTAAATAACACATTATGCCTCTTTATTTGTAGCCAGACCTGTATTTTAGAAAGAACACTGAGGAGATAGTATTTGAAGAAAGTATGACTAGAGACAAGCAGATCTGCTAGAAGGGTACTGCAACAATCCTAATGATAGATCATGGTGGTTTGAACCAAGGGAGTAGTAATGGAAATGGAGATAAATCTGTAGATTTAGGATAAGAATTAGAGACTGATTGGTAGTAAGACATGAAAGAAAAGAATGGTTCATACCTTTCTGACTTAAGCAACAGTTTGGGTGATGATACCACTTTAAGGTAAGGAAACACAGGAGAAAGATAATAGGTTCAATGTGGGAGATGGGGGAAGATAACATGCCTTCAGCTTTGGACCCACTGAATTTAGAGTGCTTGTGGGGTATCTGGGTGGTTTTCAGGAAAGTGTGGGCTTCCTTAACTGTGGGCTCAGAGGGGGAGATCAGGGCTAGGGTTGGAGTGTCAGGTTCATCAGAGGATGGATAATTAAAGCCACAAGAATAGCTGAGGTCACCCAGCCAGAAAAGTTTAGAATGGGACAAGCAAAGGGCTGAGGACAGAACTTAGAGGAATACCTCTACTTAATGAGTAGGCAGAGGAAGAGGAGTCTAAGGAGCCGGATGTAAAAGTGGCTAAAAGGAGTTGGGGCAAAATTATGAAGGTGAAAGGTAGGAAAGCCAAGGAATGAGAGTGTGTGGTCAACAATATCAAGTGTTAGCAACCACCACAGTAAATTAAGGATGGAACATAATTCAGTCGATTTAGCAACATAGAACTAGCTAATTTCAATAGCAAGGAGGGAGAATATTACTATAGTTTGCCTATTGGCTTGTCCACTAGATAAAGAGTTCCTGTAGCATGCTGCTGTGTTCTTGAATCTTTGTTCAATGTCCACTCCCTCCACCACTTCATGGCATGTCAGACAATAAAGATTTGAGATTTGACTGTCTGAAGTGATCACTTAAACTTCAACAATAAATCACTGGCTCCATGTTGTATGTGCTATGCCCCTTATTCCTCTTAAAAATCTTATCCTTTATTAATTTTCTGTGAGAGACTTAAGAAAACCGGAATATATAGTGTCTTGAATTGCATTTGTCACTTCCTGCTTAATCATAGATGTCTCATCTTATTTTTAGTGCCACTAAGAATTACTATCTTTGGTTGCTAATTGCTATAGAGTCACAGAATGACAGTTATTTGTGATTTGTACAATCTATTTTGATGACTACACAACTTACATCCAAGGAATGCCACATTCCACTGAGTACTATGTTGGATGACAAGATCATTTTACACTGAATTCCAAGTTCTCTGTACTCCATCACTAGTATATCTAGATGTGAATACCCTAATTTGTGAGCTACATAACTCCTTTGTTTCCTTGCAATAGATGTCGTATTAAACTGTCCTTCATACCCAAAAGACAGTGTTCCTTCCCTATAAAGCACCCCATTATACCCAATTGCAGTGTCGGGCTTTTGTAGTCTTTCTCAGAACTCCATTCATGTCCTCTCTAATAAAGGCCTCTTTGTAACATGCACATTAGGAGAACTCCCTAAATCTCAGGTTGTCTGGAAGGCATCTAAAGAGAAGAAAAGGAGAAATGTTAGGATATATATTTGGCACAAACATACATAAATAAAAGGCTGACCAGTTCAAGATGTTGTTCCATTTGCAATAATCCCAATGAGATGAAAAATTTGTGTGCCTGTTTTCATTACATTGTTCTGACTATAGTGCCTTTCACTGCCTGCCTTAAAAACGTTTACCTACTTACTATACCTTTCACCTTTGGCCTCACTTTTTCGACACAAGAAACTTATGCATATGCAGAGACTAAAAATTTCCATAAGCTCCTTCGTTTCAAATAAAACATTTGTACAAATATAAGGATTTTGGGGGGGTTTTAGTTAAGTTTCATACCCCATCTATATAACATTTCAAAAGAAATTAGGTTTGATTTTGAAAACAAAACATTTCCTTATTTTATCTAATTTTTAATATTTCTCATGATTCTTTGTCATTTTTTCTATTTGCTACAAGAAAGAGAAAGAAAACATAAAAGGAAATAATGAAAGAGGGAAGAAAGGATGAAAGAAAGGAAGAAAGGAAGGAAAAAAATATAGTGGAAGGAAGTCAGACCAGCGATTATATTAAGCAGTGGCAAATGGTATTCACCTTTTATAGGCTCTATGTTTTATAATGAAGATACTTCATTGAAACAATGATGCATACTTCAAGGGTTCCCTGGAGAGCAGTGAATCCTGTTTGGAGAGATTCATGAATATGTGCATTAGCACAATCCAACTGGAACTTGCCCTTAAAAAATGAACCACAAGAGAAACTGATCAGTTTTTGCTTATGTATATAATCAGAAGGTTATCATATTATCTCCCTCTCCACGGGAAAAGCAGATGCATATTTTTCTACCACCTCAGATGAGAAATGCCAAAGGAAACCACAATTTTTCCCCTTTTGTGATGTTCTTTATGTGAAATGCACATGGAGACTTTTTAATACTGGATCAAAAGAGCAGAAAATAAATGTAGATTCAATTTTTCAAAATTAATTTTTTGCATAAGATGAATCATAAAATAAGCCTTTAAAGTACACATTTCTGCCTTAACTTGCTGAAGGTCATTAATAAACTTGCACTGAGTTAAAAGATTGCTAGAGATTGCATCTGTGAGACAAATATTTCAAAATCAAAGCTAACAAAAAGGTACATGTAACTTTGTGCCCTAAAGATGAATGAGGGACACATGGCAGATCTTGAAGTAGTAGTTTATTTAAAGTACAAAGAATTCCATGAAAAATATTTCTAACCAGCAGTTGGTGCCCAGTTATCATGAAAAATGGCAGATCACCACTAAGCTATTTACAATGATAAAGAGTGTCTAGGTATATTTGCAGAATTTATCTGTAAGTTTTTAGCTCCATTAATTTTAAACAAAACTGAAAGTATAAAAAAGAAGAAACTCAAAGAAATTTGATCACCGTAAAGAAACAACAAAGAGAAAATGTTGTTACCTAAAGACTGAATGGATATTGTTAAGTGGTCACCTTCTATGCTGTGCCAAATTAAAATATTATTAGCAATGTTAATTGCTGAAGGAAACTTGAAGTTTTTCTCTAGATACGGAGAAAATGGTGTGAGCTTAGAAAACACCTTCCCTTATGCTTTATAGTTATTTTTATTATATGTTCTTTGCTCTGAATTTAACTATGTCAGTATTATCAGCATGTTCAAACATAAAGGGCAGAAATAATTGTCTTAAAAAAATCACAATCATATTAGTGTTAAAAATGACTTAATTCCTGGCTGTCAATTTCTTTTCTAATGTGACAGTTAGTCATTTCTTAGGCATCTGGTAATGAATTGCCAGAAACGGTTTCAATTCATTTCTAGTCACCATATTCATGGAGAAAACTGTGTTTAAATTTGTCCATGATGTTCTCAAACTTCTGGATTCAAAAACTTCCTAGACATTTTAAGTTTTTCAAACGTGATTTGAGGGCCTGCACTATTTTCAGTATGTAGGGAAGGGCCAAGGGAACACTGTTAATTCGAGAGGGCACAATATTGTAGTCAGGCATTTAAATTATTTGTAACTTTTCACCAGAAGTCGTATTCATGTTTTGGAAAATTAGTACTTAGCTAAGCTCCAAGGAAGAAAACATTTTATTTAGCAATAGTCCAAATAATGCAGTAAAAATGTCTCTCTGTGCATTTGAACTGGCCCTTGTGGCCTGATTCAGTGTTTTGCCCATTTTCTCAGCTTTTTGAGCTTCGCACACACAAGAAATTGTACAAAACACTTAGCACTATTTTTTTCATAGCTGGTAATGGGGCTTTCACTGCACAAAGGCAAGGAAAAATTATTTGGAAAGGTGAACAGGCTTTTAGAAAAACTAGAAAACACTCCTCATACATTTTAGACTCAGCTTTCTGCCCCTTTCCTGCATATTTTAAATCTAGTCACTAGGATCCCTGAAATAATTATGCTCCTTAAGGTTAAATACTGAATATGATCATTCATAACTGGTCCACAAAAACAAATTTAAGAAAGAATGGTGTTAAAGGAAGAAGACTATTTACTGACAGTTTTCTTTTTGTGCCTATGCATATAAAATCTATTTATCGCTTTGTTTATCTATTTATCAAACTATCTCAGAATTCACATACGCATCACCAAAAATGTGGCTTTTGGCTCTTTTTGCAAGTAGGTCCTATCATAAAGACTTTTAGAAGTTTTATCTTGTACAAAAAGGCAGTTTTCATCAGCAACGCGGCCATCTGTTTAGTGAAAATAGAGCTAGTTAGTGAACTGCAGACCGTGTGTGTGTGTGTGTGTGTGTGTGTGTGTGTGTGTGTGTGTGTGTAGAGGAGGTGGCAGTGAGGGAGTAGAAGGTCAAAGGGTAAATTCCAATTGCTGTGACATATTTTTATGAGCTGAATCATACCCAGTTTTTAGCCTTGAAAGGGGAAGAGGATCTTAGAAAAGGGAAGTCACATGCATAGGCAGGTCAGGAAAATCCTCAAGAAGTGCTCTTCCAAATTAGCTGTTGATTGTTCTCCAACCCGCCATATCCATCCATTTGAATTTTATTTTATTGTCCCAGGACTTGATCTGTTTTCTATTACGCAAAACCCAGTTCAAATTTGTGTGGCAAAATATAAAGTTATCTTGGAGAATTTACTTCCCTTTTATACCTTTGATACTGCTCTCCTCATTGGAGGGGATGAGGGGGTGAAGCCTCCTTGAAAGTGGGAAAGGAGGAGGAGACTACGCGGGAGTTCTTCCCAGCACGAGGCTGACAAAGCATTGCTACCGCAGGAAGGAAAATGCTAACCAGAGCGGGAGAAAAGACAGGAGGGGCCCCAGGAACCAATCCTCGTTAGAGACCCTAACGATTCCACCTTAGCCTCCCCTCCCTGCACCCACGCTCTCTGGCAAATGTAAAGGCTATTTTCTGCTTTTTACAAGAGGTGCTGCCGGGCGGGGAAAAAAGAAGCAGAAGAAGAAAAAGCTGATGCTAAAATCAAGGAATAAACAGCAGAAGGGTCAAGGGCAACAGTCAAGGCAGAAGCAGCTGCCGTGGCCGGCCCAGCCACAGTCATCTCAGTCCCAGCGGCGCGGCAGCCAGCAGCGGCCGCCACGGCGACAGCTGTGGGGAGGCTCGGCTTCTTCCCTACGCCTGTCCGCGCCAGGAGTCAGAGTAGGGAGTCCCTATCGCTCCCATCTTCTGAGCAAGCAAATTCTTCTCATTCCTTCACTCGCGCCTTCTCAGCGTCAGCTGACCCGCCGCTCCCTCCCTTGCTTCGGGGATTGGCGCAACTGTCCGCCCCCACCGCACCGAGAGGCACGCGAATGACACCCGGGGTTGTTCTAGTAGTAGTAGGTGGGCCTGCCGCTTCAGGAGTGCGTTTCCTGAGCCAGCCAGACCTGGGCCTCTTCGGCCTCTATCTCCCTGTTGGATGAACAAAATGCCCGAAGGCGTTTTGGTGGTGCGATTGCCAGTGACTAAACAGGACCTTAATTTTCAAAGTTGATGGGGACAAACCCAGGCATAACTGGAGAGGGTGACCATTTCCAAGGCGTTGAAAGAAGACGATCAAATTAGGCAATTTCAGTATTATCAGAGACAGCATTATGACCCTTTTTGTTGTAAAAGGAACATAAATGTAGCTACAGATTGAATGAAGTTATAGGCCATAAAAGGGCAGCAGAGAAAAGGGAAAAGATAATAGGCACTGTCCATTTGAGCCTGTTACACTTACTGTTTCAAATCTATTCAGCTAGTGTTAGTGACAAATACATAGTTTACCGGCAATAATAAATGAGGGAGGAGTAAGGATAAATATTATGGAACGCTGCTGTGTGTTTAGAATAGTGACGATTGCTGTTTATTTGCTTTTCAGGTCATATGTGAGACATACATCTTTATATTATGTTTTCCAATATTTTTGAAAGTTAGGGTGAGTGGAAGCATTCAACTTTATTTTCCTTATTTAGATAAGCAAATATCAACAAACCTTTCTTAAAAGTATAGATTTCTTTCTATTAAATACTTAGGCAAAACTGATTGTACTTTTTTTTGGCATTTATAGCCATCTTGTTTACCTTCAGTAAGGTTATCTTATAATGATTACTAAATTCTATCCAAAAGCTTATAATATTTCACATACGTTAACTTTAGCTCTCCCATTAAATTATGTAGTTCTTTATGTACTTGGGCTTTTCACGAGGATTTTAGGTACATTATTCACTTGCTGGAAAATTAAATTGATTTATGTTTTTCCTCTTCTCTTTTTAAGTATAAACTCTTTAAAGGCAAAACTGGGCGTTTCTCCATAGGCCAGAAACTACCAGACTCACAATGATTCTTATGTAGATGCATTTTTGGTTGGACCAAACAAATAAGTTAAACTTCAAATTTTCAATTTGTACACATAGGGTAACTGGTTTCAATTAAATGGGGAAATACATTTTTTTTTTTAATGTTAAAGAACTTAGTGCCTTAAATTTGAAGAAGTAATTATCTGATGTGGTAACAAACAAAAGAATATTAAAGAAGTAACAGTTTATTTTGAAATTTCAAAATGCATTGATTTTATATTTTGGTTATTTGAAATGGAGTGGAATATTTACAAGTAAGATTGTATAGTCACATTAATAAATGTGATCAAGTTATTCATTTATATTAGAAAAACAATTATACTACCTTTAGATAAATTATTTTACATAAATTTCAGCAACACTTTGAAGCATTTTATAAAAATTTGAAAAAAATTTCTTAAAGACAAGTGAATTGATTGTCAGATAGATCATTGTAATATTTTTTCCAATGTGCCATTAAAGAATTTTTATAAAATGATATATAAGATTAAATACAAATTTATATTTCATTAAGAATATTTTTTCAATAAAAGAAGAAGAATAAAGCATTTATATTTCTGTGGTGAGTTGGATTAATATAATTTTTGTGTCTCTGATTTCATTTAGATATTTTATATTTTATATTCTTTGATTTTAGGATTTTGGTGGTTTTTTTGAGGTTTCACTTCATGTATACATAGGGTTTTATCCCCTATTGTCTCTTTTCATTAGAGAAAAATCAAAGATTTATTGACTCATGAATTGATCATAATTTGTTATATTATTAAATCACTAATCTTTTCTAGATACAGCAATATTGCATGAAATTCATATTACAGTATTTTTATAAAATAACAAAATGAAAAACTGATTCATATAAAAGAAACAAACTTTTGCATCACATAGTTTAAAAATATGCATCACTTAAAATGTAGACTCAAATTGTATTTTATTTCTTTATAGTCAAACAAAAGCTCTCTGAATGAAGATTCAGGAAGAGATTTCTTGAGCTTTGTCTAAATTCAAAGTGCCCTCTACTGTCAAAAAAGTGTACTGCTCAGGAAGAGAAAATGACAAATCTGAAATCAAAATCTAGACAGTGAGAGACAGACAGAAGAAAACTACAATAGGTAATGGCGTTGCCTCTCAGCCCTGGGGCAATGCAGTTTGGAATGTTCCCTCAGTAAATAGTTATGCTCCCCTTCCAACTTAAAAGTTACATTAAAATTATTTGGAACTTTATAACTGTTGCTAAACTTTTATTTTCTTAGCCTTGCTTTTACAATGAAATTTTACTTTGGTGTCAACATATGGTTTACGGTAAAGACTTGAACAATGCATATTGTGGACTACCCGACTAAACTTCAAAACTGTGCATACCCAGGTGTCTTTACTCTTGAGAAGTATTATTTAGAGGTTCTTTATGTATATATATACATATACAATATTTTTATTTTTATTTTTGGTTTTATATAGATATCTAAAAAAATATTTATCATTACTATGACAAAGCTAAATAATCAGTTGATTCAGTGTGTGAAAAGAGATTTTTAAAAAGATCATGTACACAAATAAGGTGTTGCGTATTTTGTTCATTCTTAAGAAGGTGTTTAAGCATTATGAAGACAGTCTTAAACATGCTCTGTGTGTTTAGGTGCAAGCTTGTTACCATCTTTTAATTAAATTCAGTGACCCAAAGAAAATTTTGCCATAAGAAATTCAGGCTATTCCACAATGTTAAATTGTATTTTGTAACATACTGAAAAGTAATGAAATTTAAGTTTTGTGATTGATATAGGTGAAAAATTTTAGAAATGTTTACTATGTTTTATCATATTAAAAACCACAATATGTTAATAAATGGATATATGTTAATATAATGTTAATATATTACAATATATTAACAATAAGATAATTCTGATTGAATTGATAATTTTTATAATAATGTCAATAATTTGAAGTCAAATTAAAGAGGTTCTGACGTAATTGAGGTTTGGGAAAGCAAATGATTTGTCAAGTCTCCAACATGTGTAACAGGTCTTGGTTAATTAGCTCCAGGAAATAGTTGGTCTGTATTTTAAGCAAAAGCAAAATAAAGATTTAAATAACTTGGGGAGGGATTTTGTATAAAAATCAAGGGCTATAGATTTTATATCAAATAAATATTGAAACAAGTTTTCAGTTTAATCGACTGAAATCTATTAAATTGATTGAATTGATACCTACATATTTGTATTATGTGTAGGTGTCAAATGTTATACAGTTTAGTGCAAGAAATAGCTTTCCTAGAGGAAGTGAAATTTAGTGTATTTAAATAAACACAAATAATGGAAGGAGCATGTTTGGAATCTATATGTTTATGTATCTGCATAAATAACAATCTATTTACAACTTGAAAAATTTTAGCCGTGGCTGTTGGGTGGGGAGGGCCTCCCTGTTTCCAGTACTTTTCTTCTCTGTTCCTCTTCAGTTCCTCTGGCTGACTATGAAATTTGCCCCACCACAGATGTCCTTGCTGCCTTCTGTGAGGAAGAAGGGCATTTAACTAGCACTCAACATTAATGCCTTCCTGATAGATGGTTGTAACTAGCAGGGGCTTTTGTGTGCTGACAAACAAGCAAATGAACATATAAATGAAAGAGAGAGGCAAAATTCAGCCCAAAGCAGTGGTTCTCTGGTGGTGGAATTTAGAGGCAATTTGGAGGAGAAACTTGTTGGGTAAAATAACATTATATGCCATGGAAGTTTAGGGTTGGCTTTACTGTCACAAAGAGCACACCAGTCTTCTCAATTGTTTGAAAAATCCAGCACATCCAGTATAACTAAATATTTCCTCTGGTTGTTTTCCGTACTTTAGGGCAAATCAATAAACACAAGTATGTACATGAACCTAATTTCTTTTGAATCACCAGTTCCCTTGATCAGTGCACAATTATTTTCCACTCCTTGAAAACGAACTTTCAGTTGTAATATTAATCCTTAATTTAATAAAAATGTGCCCATATTACTAAAAGTCTATTGATATGGTATATTAGATGGCCAACGAAAGGCTCTATGTTTATATTTCCTCTGTTTTTTAGAATCAACTCTTCTCTTCTGAATTCAATTTAAGATAATCTAATTTATAATTAATGTAATCGAATCTATCTAATAATAGATCCTTGTTCTTGGGCCTAAGAACTCTTCCTCATTATGACTCCACTTAGGAAAATGTTAAATCAAGGGATTTGATGTCCCCTAACCAATGATGTGCCAAAGTGGGCCCATAGGACTCTTTTCTCTGGGAATATGAATTTTTGAGTTAAATGTTATAATGATTTAAAAAGCAACAACGTTGCCTTCCAGGAGAGATTGCTCTTTGTTTCCTATTACCTGGAACATGGTCGCTGCTTTTTTTGAGTGTGCTTGTCCAACTGTCTCATACTTTCTCTGTGCTACACAATATCCTTTTGATAAATTTCATTTCTGCTTAAGCTACGTTGTCATTTTCTTTTGTTTGCAACCTAATAAATCTAACTGACATAATGCAATGTCTTTTTCAGCGGGCAATTTGTAGATTCATAGGTGACATTTACAGAAATTTCACAAATTTTCATTTCAAAGGATGGGAGCTTGGTTGAGTCAGGTCCTTGGCCCAAGCCAAGTAACATGCTTGCACCGTAGAGTGGGATACAGTTCTGAGCCTCCTGGTGGCTACAGCATTACACTGAAGCACGGATTAGTCATTCCCATTCTCATGATCTGCTGGGTTTTATGTATAGCATAGTTGACATAAATTCTTATCTTCTTCATCCTTGCAATCTAATATTAGGAATGTTGATTTGGATGAAAAAAAATGTATGTAATGGAGATGAAGTAATTTTAGAAAATGAAATTATTACAGCATGAGATATTTGTAGTATATGTAGGTGTCAAATGTTATGCAGTTTAGTGCAAGAAGTATCTTTCCTAGATGAAATGAAATTTAGTGTTTTTAATAATGGAGGGAGCATGTTTGGAATCTAAATGTTTATGTATCTGCGTAAATAACAGTCTATTTACAACTTGAGAGGCTATTCAATGAAATTCCTCTCTTTTTCTTAAGATAATTGTTACAGATACAAGAAAGTATGAATTGTGGAAAATTGTCTTTAAAACATCAACAGTAACAAAGCATGACACAAGCATTTAATAAAGGCATTATTGTAAACTTTCTTCATTCCTGAGAACCAACAGAAAAATCTCAAGGGACAGATCATTAAATCTTTTTCCTCAGTGTTAACTTAGGCAACAGCTCAGGAGACAGCTCTGAGGGTGCAAGACACTTATTAGAAGCATGTTTAGGAATTTCTGACTGTTTTTCAAAAACTACTTCTGCAGAAAACAACTGCATTGTTACCAAGCATTTCTGGAAACCATGTATAACTGAAGAGATTCAATTCATTATAAATATGATAAATTATAAATGGTAAAGGTTGGAAAAGGGTAACTTGTGGGGGAAATATAAATTAAATATGAGAGGTATAATGTAACTATCAGAGATCACTTGGTATATATTACTTTATTATGTTTTATATTATACTTTTTGAGATAAGTCAACTACCACAGTATTATTTTATGCCTCACTTCCTTTATAGGAGAAAAAGCAGAGAAAAAATTTGGAAATAAAAACGTCTAAAGTGTGTTTTGTTTTCCTTTTTATACTATTATCTAAACGTTCTGATATTCATAACATAAACCATATTTAGGAATCCTTCATCAACTATAATTAATTCCCATTACTTTTTTCTTCCAGGAGGAATTATTACTAAAGCCAAGATTTTTCTCACAAACCATTATCTTTCCTTGATCTGGCATTGTATATTTTTTTCGATGGATTCCAAATAATAAATATAATGTCTTCTATTTGTGTATTGATTCAGATTCAGTATTTTCATAGTTAAAGTTTCACTTGCTTCTGTTAATCAACAGGTGCTTCGTTTTGATTGGTAAATTTGTTTGACTTCTTCAAAAATGAGGCATAATGATCAGCCCAAGATAACTCACATATTAGGAGATTAAATACACTTAAAGCTCAGATCTTGAGACTCACAGTCTGGCAATTTTTAATTTACTCACTTATTTATTTAGTTTCAAACAAGTATTTATTGTGTACCTACTTACTCTTCCAGGCACTGGTTAGCACTGCTTTCTATCTGAAACAACTTTTCCTTGCCCAGGAGTAAAGCAGGCAAAATTATTAGAGTGATTTGCTTCACAAGCCACTGCCTCAGGAATCAATTGAGGCTACACCTTCAGGCAACCATTTTATGACTACTTGCTTGTAACTAATTCACAGGAAAGATCTTTTTTGTTTAGTTGTGTTTTAATTCTGTTCTGGACTGTCCACCTGGGCACGTTGGAATTGATGCTGAATAATTTCATAACAGCTAGGCCCAACTTTGCTCCAAACACTCTTATATCTCCAGACTCAGCTCTGAGAAACCTGAATGTGGGGCCACTTCAGTCTCCTCTCCCCACTAGGCCTGAATCACCACCACACAAACCCTAACTTGTCTGGGAAAGGAGTTCTTTATCTAGAGCCAAACCACATATAAATGTGTAATTCTGAACATCAGGAAATGCCAGCTGCATAAGTATTCACATCCCCCACCCCCCACTTTTTCTTTCTTTTTTGTGTTTTCCTGCGTCAATAGGCTAGATTTTCATCCAGTTGCCTTTTCATTTCCTTTTTTTTTTTTTAAATCTCTCCTTCTACTGACCTCTGCCATTTTAAAAATCATTTTTATGCGATGCTGGGCAAGTCACTTAGCCTTAATGAGTCTGGCTTTGTTACCTAGGTATGAATAACTTTACCTGAAGAACTGTTGTGATTAATATATTTAAAAGTGCTTCACTTCATTCCTTTTACATAGTGGTGTGATTGGTGAGTGCCTTATGAAGACTGGTCTTCCTGGGATTCCTGGACAAAACCTGTAGACAGCTTCTAAGCTAATTTGAGGTCGGTGTAATGATATCAAGGGTTCATTCCATGTAAACAACTTACTCTGTTCTACTACGTTGTTATTTTAGACTGCACATTTCAGCTATTCCTGTAGTCTTTGCTATCCTATT
The DNA here is from genome assembly GCF_028878055.3 of Symphalangus syndactylus. NCBI lineage: Eukaryota > Metazoa > Chordata > Mammalia > Primates > Hylobatidae > Symphalangus > Symphalangus syndactylus. Next base: position 38,012,866 of record NC_072431.2, read on the forward strand.
ATTGTTGTTAGATTTTTAATTGACAACTTTCTCACATATTGGAAACATCAGTAACCAAGTAGCAAGTTGGCTATTATTTCCTCTAATTTAAACTTCTAAATTAGACAGTGCAAGGCCTCAGTATTCTCAATCTATAACCACTTGTTAGGAGATCTTACCCTTTGCTCTAAATTCTTGCTATATGATAATAATTTCCAAATTTATGTCCCTTATCTGATCTATTTCCTAAACTTCAAACTCATATCCAACAGCCTACATGACATCTCCACCTGGATGTCCAAGGAGCATCCCAAACCTGTATCTCTAAATCTAAATTCTTGATACTTCCCCCAAAATCTTCCCCCTCTAAACTTTCTTTGGCTTAATTATGTAGGCCAAACACATAGAGCCAATTCTTAGATGTTTTTTACACTCATAATTTAATCTAATCTTTAAGTAAATCCTGTCATTCCAATTTCAAAATATATCCCAAACCGACCACATTGACGCTACACACCTACTCCACTCCTCCATCACCCTTGCCTCAACTTCTATAATACTCCTGGAGGGTGTCCCTGCTTTCAGTCTTGCCCCTCTGCAGTCTGTTCATCATATAGCAACCACACAGGTGTACTTGAAATGTAAATTAAATCATATCCCTTTCTGCATAATACCTTTCAAATGCTGCTTCTACTTAGAATAAAATCCAAAGTTCTTATGTGGACTCAAAAGTTTCTGTCTATTGAACAAATAATCTAAATTAATGAGAAGAACTCGTGCTTCTAATTTATTTCTGACCACTTTTCCACTTTTGCCACTGGCCTCTTTGTATTTCTAGAAAAGCATTCCAACTAGTCCCATTGCTCTGATTATTCTATCTGCTTGGAGAGTGCTTCATCCAGATATCTATATAGTTCACATCTTTGCTTCATTCAAGGTTTTGCCCAAATATCACTGGCTTGAAGAAATATACTCTGACTATCCTGTACATTTTATTCAACCAGATATTTGCCCTTTCTGTCTCTCTTGCTACAATCCTGATGTTTTAGGTTTCTCTCTAATTATTTCCTTTCCATTTGAAGAATCTCTTTTAGCATTTCTTTTAAAGCAGCTCTACTGGTGACAAATTCTTTTAGTTTTCCTTCATCCTAAAATGATCTTATTTTGTTTTACTTTGTGAAGGATATTTTAATTGGATATAGGACTCTGAATTGATAGATTTTTTTTTCATTTCATCAGTTTCTGAATGCTGTTTCATTGTCTTATGGCCTCCATGGTTTCCGGTGAGACATCTGCAGCTATTCATATTTTCATTTTTTGGTACTGTGTGTTTTTCTTTCCCCTTCTGGCAGAATTAAGTTTTGTTTGTTTGTTTTTGATTGTTTTTTAACTTATCCTGTTTGGGGTTTAGAGTTTCCTCAGCTTACATGATTTGTAAATTTGCCTATCACCAAATTTGGAAAAGTTTTAGTCATGATTTCTTTATATATTTTTTCCATACAAATATATTTCTCCTCTCCATCTGAGACATTTCTGATATGAATGCAAGACTTTGATATAGTCTGGTCCCTAAGGCTCTGGTCACATAAACTCTTTCTTAAACTTTTTAAAACTTTTTCTTTATATGTTTCAAAATGGATAATTTTTATTGCTCTTTGAGTGCACTGATTCTTTCAGTTCTACTATTGAACTCCTCGGTGAATTTGTAATTTTTTAAATCATATTTTCTACTTCTAAAATTTCTATTTGGTTTTGTTAAACAGCTTCTATTTCTTTGCTGAGAACTTTTATTTTTTCTATTTGCTTCAAGAGTATTTTCTCTTGCTTCTTACATCATTGTTACAAAGGGTGCTCTAAATTCTGTGTCTGAGAATTTCAACATATGAGTTGTCTGGGGGTTGACATTTGTTGATTGTGTTTTTTCTTAAAAATTGTTTAGGTTTTCCTGGTTTTATGTACATTGGGTAATTTTGGATTGTATCCTAAAATTTTGAAAATTTTAAACAGGGAATTCTATCTTATTATAAGGCTCTTGGTCTTGTTAACATCTGGAGAACATTACTTTTTCTTTCCGTCTCTCTGTCTTTTTCTTTCTTTTTTTTTTTTTTAAGTAAGCAGTCAATTCAGTGAGTTATAGACTTCAAGTCCATGACTTTTCTTCTATGGCCTCTGGTTCCAATGTCAGATTACTTTCCAAAATTTGTTTCTGGTCTTCCCTGATTATACATCCATCACCCAGGGGTGAGTCTGGAACCTTTGCAGTGTTTTACTCTGTAATTCAGTTTTTAAGTCATTGCTGTGTTGATGCCTTTTGCTTTCATTCATGTTCAGCTCAGCTTGGGGGTAATCTCAGAATTTAATAACAGATCCAAAAAGTTCTTTTCTCTAGCTGCGTCCTTTCAGTGATCCTGTCCCCAGTCTCTCTTTCTAAGGATTTCCCCTTCTGGTGTTCTGGAAAGAAAGCCAGGGTTTTAGATTTTTATGCTATTGGCCATTTTCCATTTCTTGGCTGGCTTAGTGGCAAAGCTGCAAGACAAAGTGTTTGAGAGCTTCCTGAGTTGCCGCTGCTGCTGCTGCTGCTGCTGCTGCTGCTGCTGCTGCTGCAGGAGTTTATTTTTGTTCTTGGCTGTCACCTGGAGGAGGGCCCAGAGAGTAAAAAAAAAATTTACTCTTCAGGTACTACTGTCATAAGGTGAGAATGAGGGGTGCTGCCTCTTCCTTGCTGCACTTGTGGAAAGGAAAGTGGTGCTGCTTTATGGCTGCTCTGTTGTTAGTTCTCACCTGGTATAGGGCAGCGAAAGTCAAAAGGGATTGCCACTGTAGCTACCACAATTACATGCCAGTGAGAATATGGAAAGATGCTATGATTATCTCATATGAACTCTCTTTGCACTTGTCTTCTATCTGCTTATGTCACATTCTATGCTTCACAGCACAGGTACACACTCACACAAACACACACATACACACATACACATATACACACACATGTAACATAGGAACAACTGAATACTGGATGGTAGCAAGAGTACACAAGGCCTGCTTGTGCTTCCTGACAGGACATCTAGGAGGATCTACTTTCTCATCTTCTTGTGTGTGTACTTGTGATTTTAGTGGGAAGATAATTATTTTTGTCATTGGAAATTCTGGGCAAATGCTTTTCTCCCCACTGAGAATTTAGGGAAACTACTGAGAGATGGGATTATGGAGTTAGAGTCCAATAGGAGAATAAAAATGTAAGACTTTGGATGTACTAGCAGATCTAAAGTGTCTGTATAGGAGAAAGAATTCCAAAGTAATGATTTCTCTAGAAAAAAAAAAAAAACAGTGATTATGCTGTTGAATAGTGGAATTGAAAAAAGAATGTGGCTGAGAAGAGGCGGGCATAAGCAAAACTGCCAAAATATACTTGTCATTTTTCATATCTGAGCAACCAGGCTAAGACTTTTCTGCAACATCCTTTTTCTACGAAAATAAAAACTTATAAAGTTAAGTAGTGTTCTCACCTATAGGAAGCCTAGTGAGTTTTTTTTTTTTTTGAGACAGAGTCTCGCTCTGTCACCCAGGCTGGAGTGCGGTGGCGCAATCTCGGCTCACTGCAAGCTCCGCCTCCCGGGTTCACGCCATTCTCCTGCCTCAGCCTCTCCGAGTAGCTGGGACTACAGGTGCCCGCCACCACGCCCGGCTAATTTTTGTATTTTTTAGTAGAGACGGGGTTTTACCGTGGTCTCGATTTCCTGACCTCGTGATCCGCCCGCCTCGGCCTCCCAAAGTGCTGGGATTACAAGCGTGAGCCACCGCGCCCGGCCGCCTAGTGAGTTTTAAGGTGGTCCTCATATAATAAAATTGCACGTATCCAGCTTTCTTGATTAAATTAAATAATGACAGAAGTGTATTTTTTAAAACATTCTGTTTTCTTTCCATTCTGTGCTGTCTATTGCTGAAACTGTGGTGGTTTCCTTGGAGACTAATAAAGAATGAAACTTGATTGGCTATATTGGCAGAAATATTGTTGGTGGACATTTTGAGAAATATTTACATATCAGCTGTACATAAAAGAAAAAAATGCTTAACTCATAGGAGATTTTTTAATTGCAGTAGAAAAATCCCCTTGATTAAACTAAAATTAGAGATGGGAACAATAACCTAGTAGGTCATCTTGTCAATCATCCTGGCTATTATTCATTTAATTACTCTCTTCCTTGTCTGGTACAGTTAAACTAATTTTATTCTTTTAGAATATTTTTCAACTAGACAACTTTAAAACAATTTTCTATATATTCTATATCTTTCTCTTTTTAACCAATCAGCCTGCAAGATTATCAGAGGGAAAAGAAGATGTACAAAGAATGACTCCCTCAATTCCCTTCTGATACACAAGAGAGGATAAAAACAATCAACAAGCGAAAACAACCTTAAATGTGCATGCTATACAATGTTCTCCAAAACCAGAAGCACTAGATTCAGGTTTATTTATAAGACAATGCAGTAAAGCAGAGGATGGAATCAAGAGGTTACTACATAGGAACCACTTATATTTAAGGTTACAGATTGGAACCAAGGATTCAGTTCTAGCTGCCTCTTCATTTGAAAATAGATAGCTAAGTAGGCTTGTTTCATAATTTTACTTCAAGATTTTGATACAATATTTTTACTGTTTTCTGCATCTGTCAATTTCATTCCAAAAACATTTTCAGTCAAGAAGAAAAGCCATCCAATTTTTTTTCTTGAATAAAGAACTGCACCATTTATTGATAGGTATATATTTTTAAGGGGGAGTGCAGCAAAACAAATGGCAAGGGATATTTTATCTATGCTTGATCTTAAAATTGGATTCTACAAAGGACTTTAATACGGTTTCTGCTGTGTACATTTTGCTTACTTAAGTCAGTTTTTAAATTTAATTCAGTAATTATAAGAGAACAACTGATGTTCCTTACACTGACCTAGGTGCAAATGGAAAAACAAGGGCTCTAAGACAGTGTCCGACCTGAAGGAGATTTAATCTAGTTTGGTAGACAAGACAAGGGGAGATGTAAAGTAGCATGTGATTAATTAAAAAAAAACTGTCCAGATGAACATATTATTGTGGCCAGACTGCAGTATAGTTAGAAGTCATTATGTAATATTAAAATAGCAAAAAGGAGACAAATACCTCACTATATAAATTGTTCAATTGATATTTTTGGACAAAATTTACTATTTACTCTCAGATAATTTTTATATACTATGGTAGTTGATAGGTTGACATACTATATTGTAAATTCTGTCTCATTGAAAACATTTCGTTCCCTGAATGTTTCTTTCAATGCAGACATATGGTTTATGGGAATAGTTTTCTAGTATTTAGAGCTGTTCATAAAAATAGAATGGGCAGGAGGTAGTGAATTTTTCATCACTGAAGGTGTAGAGGAGGGAGTGAAAGACCACTGCTGAGAATGTTGTAAAGATATTTCATGGTTTTGATAATGGCTGGAATTGATGACTTCTTATATCCTTAAAAAATGTGTGACTTCGTGAGATTATGACAGTCAATGACATGCTATGACATTCAAATAAGGGGGTCTTCATTGTGAACTAGAATAGTCTGGGAATTCTCAGGCAGATATGAACCATAGGCTAGGTTTTCAATAACAGGTAGGATTTAGGTAGATGGAGGAGCAGTGTAAGATCGTTATAGTGAGAAAGTAAGAAAAAAAAAAAAACAGAAAAAAGAGAAGGCACGAATGAGCTTTGCATCTTTGGAGACAATGAATAATTTGGTCTTACTGGATTATAAAATTGATGCTGGGAATTTAGAAGATAACAAATTGTGCAGCTTGAATTCTGAAGAGCTTTTGGTACTAGGCATTGGGCAGGTCGGAACTTATTTTATTTAGCTACTATAGAACTTTTGGATTTATGTGACTATTAGGATAACCTGTTGATATATGTAGTAGAAGGGAGAATAAGACAAGCAGGTAATTTAGGCATTAGATAAGGATCTAGTCTTAGAGGATGCCAGTAAGAACACGATCTGTGTACGAATTGTTTTAAAATGATTCTATTGACGTTATCTGATACAGAGCAATGAACATAGACTATTATTCCTCTTCTCATCTAGAGTGAAACAATCCAAAAGTGAATATCAATTGTATTATGACACTAAAATCACCCTTTGATCATGTGTATTAGTGAGGATTCTCCATAGAAACAGGGAAGAAAATGAAGAGAGGGAGAGAGAAAGAGACTGATTTTTTAAAATTGGCTCACACAGTTGTAGGCACTGGCAAGTCTGAAATCCATAGGGCAGACCGACAGGCTGGAGACTAAGGTATGGGTTGATGTTGCAGCCTTGAATTCTGAATTCTCCAGGATAGTAAGCTGGAAACTCTCTTTTGCTCTAAAAGTCTTCAACTGATTGGATGAAATCTGCCCATGTTATGGAGAACAACTGTTTTACTCAAAGCCCATTTATTTAAATGTTAATCACATCTAAAAAATACCTTCACAGTAACATCTAGACTGATGTTTGACCAGACAACTGAATATCACAGCCTAGCCAACCTGACACATAAAACTAAACATCACAACATGTAATAGTATAGGCAAGAAATGACTTGTTGTTTGGCATTGATGAACAACTATATTTGTATACCCTCACACAGAGGTATGTGTATAGTTGAATACTTATTAGAAAGAACTATAGAAACTGATTAGTGGGAGTCAGTTCTCTCTAACTATCCATAACTGTAGTTCATTAAGACATGACTTCTAATAGCCGGAGTAATTGATATAACAACAGATTAAGCCCAATATAAACAGCACTTTTAAACTTACTTTAAAAAAATATAATACAGAATAAGAGGAACCTACTACATACTCCCCCCATCTCATCCCACCCCCCAAAAGGAAGTAACTAGATGCTCCCTTCTGATAATTTTCTACATTCCCTGTGACGTGGAGAGGGGGAAAAAGATATTTCACATGGGCTTTCCAGTATTCCACTCCATGGTAATTAGAAATGCTCATTATTATTGCTTTTTTCATCATATCTTCTGATTATTTTTCCTTTCTTGATAGAATTCAATCCCTATATATACACATGCAAACTTTCTCTTCCATATTTTCATTACTTTCTAAGTTTTTTTATCTTTACAGTTAAATTATTAGGTGTAATTCATCATTACACTTAATAGCTAAAGCTTTAGAATGGCTTGCTCTGACAACGGAAAAAAAAAAAAGACTTATTTGGCTAAAAGTTAAATTCATTGATATTCTTCTCTAGTCAACCACATTTTAAAAATCTAAGAAAAGTAGAGAGTGAATTTTGCATATGAAGAAGTAATTAGATTATTGCAACTTAAAAAGATCAAATATGCACTCTAGTAGGTTGTGCTCTGGAGATACATCATATAGACAAGTGGTTTGGGGCAGATCATTCCTTCTTAAATCTAACCAGAATGATTTTCATACACCCACACACACACGGCAGAAAGGGAATAAAAATGGTAGTATTCAATTTAGTGACCCCTGGGCAGAACAAACAATTTAACTTTAAAGTAAAATTAGACAATATGGAATAAAATTTGATATTACACAATAAGATACGCATCCTTGAAGAAAGCATTCAATTTGTGATCATACTAAGGGAAAATGTTCAACTGGGAAGAATGCCCAAGGAGAAAAATTTGGTAATGGGATGACCTAGAAAGAAAGCCCAATAAACGAGTTATGAAAGAAATATTGCTGACAGCATGGTCTGCTTAAACAATAAGAACAACAAAAACCTGTCAGTCAGTTTCACTTCTCAGAAATTTATTCACTGAGTCTTGATAGTAAAATGGTCTTGGTGATGACTAAAGGATCAAGATTTGTTAGTTCCCCTTCCTCAAACACAACGGTGTAGCAAGTCACTTTATGATAATCATTTTTGTTTTTTAAAAGAAAATAACAGCAAAATAAAATCAATCAGATTATTTACCTGTACCTCAGAGAGAATATAAGGATTAATGAGTTAATTATTGTGAAATATTAAAACACTTTGAGATATCTGAATAAAAAACTGGAATAGTTATTTATGGCTTTGCTAGAATGCCTCAGTAATCATAATTACATTTTAGTATGGACTTCTTTTATAGGTTAGTTACCTTATGTATATTTTTCCTAGTAAAAATTAAACTTGTGGGATAATTTAGTACCAGAAAACATGTTAGATAGAACAAAATTACCTGAATAAGACAATGCTAAAAATAACATACTATTGATTCCCTCCTGATAGATTATCATTTTCTCCTATTAACCTAGTAATTTCCTTGTCTATGAGTATGGTTAGATGATTAGACAGGAATTATATAGATCAGTGCATGTTTCTTAAAATGAGACATATTTGTGGGTATTTGGTTATTTTCTCCTTAAAAGATATACTTAAAAACACTTAGAAACAATTTGATAAAAAAAATGAAAATGAGTAGCAGTTATTAGCTTACAAAAACTTAGTATTTCTTTAGTTGAATGCAATAGAAAAAGACAAGTTAAGCCTGGACAGATAAAAGGAGAAACAGAGGAGCAAACAGCCAAATAATTCAAGGGTTGGAAAGACCTGGAGAGGTCATGAGGGTTACCACCTTTCTGGCAGGACCACAACTAAAAAACTACTAAGCCAGTGAGAATGTAGCCTAGTGTTGAAAACAAAACAAAACAAAACAAACTAAGCTATAAACTAAAATTCTCTAGTATGAGAAATAGCTTTGGGTTTCTTCGATTTCCCTTATTTTCATCCTGGCAATTAAAAAATTATTTTGGTTTTAATATTACTCTTTATTAGGCATTGACAATCTTGTTGTAAATGTACCAAATATATCCTTCTACAACATTCATTTCATTGGGTAAATAAAAGCTTCAAGTTCTGAAAAATAGACTTCACATCTCTCCTGTTCACATTGGCTCTTTGATACCTACGCTCTGGCAGGCTTTAACAAGTTTTTAAAATAACTTGATAATATTTTCTAGATAGAGGAGGGCTAGGCATCCTTTGGTATAGGTGTTACTAAAATGCAACAAAGGTGATTTTTGCTGACACACTGATACTTATCAGCACCTCTTTTCTCCTTACTTTATCTTTCTTCTCAACTTTCACACAGCCTCTTCATTCTCTCTGCTCTACCTGCCCCAATTCACCCTCGTGTTTTCTTTTTCTTTCTTTTCCTTTTTCCTTCTGCAAACCTCACCTTATCATCAGCAGATCCCCTGTTGGCACTTAGGGTAGAAGATGCTCTGCAGAATCAATGACATTGACATCACCTGGGAGTCTATTAAAATGAAAACCCTTGAGACCCACTACAGAGCTTCTAAAACAAGACCTGCCTTTTAGCAAGATCCCCAAATAATTCATATATACATTCAAATTTAAGAGGTGTTGGTTAGAGCACCTACATGTCCAAGAGATATTTCAAACTCCACGAGTCTCAAACAAATCTACTGTCCACACTTTCCTTCTCCTTAGGCAAGACTGTCTCTTTCCCTGCATTCTCTATCCAAGTGAAGAACCATGGATTCATTGGAAACTCAAGTCAGAAAACCAGTGAGTCTTTCTCGATCCCTTTCTCTTCCTCACTACACATGTTAAATATGTTGCCAATCTTGTCATTTCTATTTTCTAAATAGCTTTTAAATATTTCCTCAACACATCCTCACGACTTTCACATCCATACATCCCATATTTCTCACATGCTGTTTACCATAGTCTTTTAGCTATTGTCTCTGCTTCTAATCTCACTTTTCTCTAATTCCATCTCCATGTTAATGGTAGTTTTTTTAAATTTAAATCTGATATTAGCTTTGCCACATTCAAAAAATATTTTCATGATTTCTCTTTTACTACAGAATAAAATTTGATCCTGTATAACTTTTTGAAAAGTTTTATTTTTTATTAACAAATACTAATTGCATATATTTGTGGTGTACAAAGTGATGTTTTGATACATAGGTACATTGTGGAATGATCAAAGCAGGCTAATAAACATATTTATCACCTCAAATATTTATCATTTTTAAAAGAAAAAAGATCTCAAATAAGCTAACATTATACCTGGCATAACTTTTTTTTTTTTTGAGACGGAGTCTCGCTCTGTCGCCCAGGCTGGAGTGCAGTGGCGCAATCTCGGCTCACTGCAAGCTCCGTACCTGCCATAACTTTTTAACAGATGTCATCTTTCACAGCTCCCCAACTCACCCTGTATGCTATAGGCAGAGCTAATGACTTGCATTTCCCCAAATGTTTCATATCACTTGGTGCCTCTACACTTTTATAAACTTTTTTCTGGGACTGAAATACTCTTTTTCCCCCCAAACTTGTGTACCAGCTGAATCAGATGCAAGTAACTCTTGGTTTGTAATGCTTTCTCTCATCACCTTGCCAGATTCATTTCTACCAAAACACTTATCACACTATATTGCACTGATTCACTTACATCCCTACTCTGAAATGAACTAAACAGCTAAAGGAAATCATATATTGAACTTTTTTTGATCATTGGTAATATAGTAGATGCTTGCTATTATTGAATTGATAAATACAGTTGTTATATTAGAAAGAAATGCCATAAATAAAAATAATTGTATGGCCAGAAACCATGTATTACTTATGAAAAATCTCTTGTTAAATATATTGGGAAATTACTAAATTTCGTGTAATAGAAAACTGTTATAGAAATGATGAAAAGCAATATGAGAAATTAGTGAGATTGTTCTTGGACTTAGGCCCTGGAACAAAAAATCCATTTTAATTTATGACTTGCATTAAGATCAAATAAATAAATACAAATCAATCTATGAAAATGTGTGTACAGGTTTTTTGTAAGCATATATTTTCATTTCTCTCAGATAAATGCCCAAGAGTACAAAAGAAAAAATTGATAAATTGGACCTCATCAAAACTAGAAAACTTTTGCTTTGCCAAATCCCATGTAAAGATGAAGAAATGAGAAGCTAGAGACTGGGAGAAAATACTTGGAATCACATGTTAGACAAATAACTAGTGTGTAAAATATATAAGAAACTTTCAAAATTGAATATTTAATATCAAACAATCCAATTAGAAAATGGACACAAGGCATGAACAGATATTTCACCTAAGAGGATACACAGATGGCAAGTAAGCACATGAAAAAGATGTTTCACAAAATTAATCGCTAGGGAAATGTCAATTAAAATTACAATGAGAACTGACTACACACCTGTCAGAATGGCTAAAATAAAAAATAGTGACAACATCAAAAGCTGGCAAGGATGCAGAAAAGCTGGATTACTGATACATTGCTTGTGAAAATGTAAAATTTTATAGTCACTCTGGAAAACAGTTTGGCAGTTTCATATCATATCGTATCACAAACATCTATATCAGTTTTTAGGAATAGACTATAACCATCATATAGAACATCAATATTAAAAAGATCTTCATAGATAAAAAAATAACTTAATAAATTGATATTTAATATCTGTGTATTGTAGATAGTAGACCACATTCAGTAAAATAAATCTGATGTGCTGGTATTGAAAATATATTTAAGTTCACACAGAAACCACAGAACTGAGCAATAAAATGATTGATGAAAATATGAACATCAATAATGAAAGTGATGGTGTTGTACAATCTAAAGCTAGGAATGCTGAATATCTCTGCTATTATTTATTTCACAGGGTCACTGTGAGAATCAAGTGTGGCAATATATGTAAAGTCACTTTGAAACTGGAAAAGTAATATGAACATATGAAATATTAAGCATTATTTTGATAACATTAAGTTAAATATCAGTACATGGAGATTCAGAAGAACATCTAAATATTAATATCTGTTATTTTCTCTTTATTATTCTCATTAATCTTTAGAAACTCTTTGTAAACTAATAATTTTAGTCAATTTCTTTTACCTTAATTAAGTGAATATATTATTTACTTTTAAAATATGATAAATTTTCTGGTTATTCTGATGTTATAATGCAGATTTGTTTTTTGACAAATTTAACATTTTTTCTCACATCGCTGAGGCCAAACAATTCTTTAACCTCTCAGAGATATTCTTTCTTTGTGATTGCTGTAGCTGTTGCCCTAGTCCTAGCCATCATCATCATAGTAGATAATCACATTTTAGCTGTTCACTTTCCTTGTGGCCTCTCTTTCTCAAGTCTTTTCTTCTAGAAGGTGCTCAAATTCACTGTTTTCATTGTTTCATGTAATTTTAAGTGACTTGCGATTACAGCAAACCTGATAACACAAGGAAAAATATATAAACTAAGTGTAAGAAGGAAGTATATTCATCATCATTTGTAGATTATAAAATTTATACCAAGAAAACCTAAGACAAATAATTCACACTTTAAAAACTTTCAATTAATTGCTTTTCTATAGGACATGTGTTAGAAAAAACAAAGGCACTTTAACATGGACTTCCAACATCAAGGTGCTGGACTAGATGAGGGAAAACTGTTTTTTTTTTTTTTTTGGTCTTAATTTTGTGCCTCACTTTATAGCCTGAACTTTGATGAAGTTTCACTTCTTTCTGAGGTCTCATAGATTCTCTTATGAGAAAAGATCCATCAATTTCTAACCTTTACAATTCTTAAATCCTGTTCAGTAAATATCATGACATCTCTTCAAAACCTTTGTGCCTCACAGAGAAGACATATTTTCTCCAAAGCTCTCTTGGTCTCATGCATAGATAGTATTTATAATCTAGCACCTGGAGGAGTTCTAGTTTCCATTTCCAAAGAAGGTCTTTGGATCCTATTTCATCTTTAAAGGACCATTTGGGTGAGTTTCTCAGAACTAATCTTCCCTGAAATCTCTATCTCTTGTCAGATAAAAACTTTTTGCTGCTTTAAAATGATAGTTTTTTGTTTTGTTTTGTTTTATTGAATGCTTTCTTAACTTTGACCCACCAAGGTTACAAGAATCATAGAGTCCTAGATTCAGCCTGGACATCTCAAATATTGCTGTGGGATTCAGTAAGACTCATGAAGTGAATTAGTTTAGTTCACCTTCCAGACAGAAAATTGAGCTTGGGGAGCATGGCAACGTCTCCTAATCAGCACTGGCTATAAAATGGATTCTAAGAAATGGGATCTGTTACTAGTATGTCTGCCTAAAAGTACTAGAAAGGAGATGGTTTATTTGAAGTCTAGTTGAGGCAGTAAGACATAATAAAAAAGAACAAGGGTTTAGACTCAAGTAAGCCTAGTTTTATCCCAGCTCTACTTCTTTTGAACTGTGTGGTCCTATCCAAATTACTTAACTTTTCTGAGCCTTTTTTTTTTTTATTTGGAAAATAGAAATAGTAGTTGTACATATCTCAGAGCTTATTGTGAAGACTAAATTAGATATATAAAACACATTGCATGTATTATCAGGCACGTAGTAAGTGCTAGTTAGTTTTATTTTCTATTTATGTTAAGTCTGGGAAGCAGAGCCAGTATATAAAAATAATTTTGACAATTGGTAAAATTTGAAGGTCAAAGAGAAAAGTTGCAGAAATAAAGTTGAAGTGTTGAATGAGTGATCAGAAATGACCCCCTACTTCAAAGAAAAATAAATACAGTAAATGAGTGGGACAAGGTGTTAATGGTTGTTTCAAAAAATGTTACACTAACTTCAGTTCCTTTTATGCACAGTTTGGTGTACTGAGTAGGTCCTGGGACATGTTTATGAAACAGTAGCATCGAGTCGGGTGATAGATGTGATAAACACATCACCTTGACTTTTGTATATTTCTGATTTTGGTGTAAATCCTTGAAAATTAATTGTTTTCTACAATTAATTTTGAGCTTTCTATAGTGCTTCATGCATTGAGTACTCTTCTTTGAACATCCGTGCAATCTGTGACTATCTAAAGCAATGTATGTTATTCCCAGGTGGGTTACAGGAGGCCAGAACAGTCTAGTAAAGAGAAGTTAGATACTTAGAGAATGTACGGATCCAAAGTTTATTCAGTTACCTGATTTTAAAAATACTAGCTACTTATCTTAACGCTTTTTAATTCTCTTTCATTATAATCTAAGAAAATTTTTACCATATGTTTCAAAAGTCTAACATTGCTCTATTTACATTCCTAAACCCTGTTCTAATTTATAGATCATCCTACTCTAAGACATAGATATTACTCTGGGGTTTCCAGAGAAAAACTCTAAAGAGGACCTTTTTAGTGAATGGTAGTTCCCTCTTTTGAATCAATTAGCATGTAATGTTCCGACATCCAATATATGCAATTTGTTTTATAAACTTTAGAGCAGCTACTACAATAAATAATAAATGTACTATTAGAACATAATACAATAAAAAGCTAACATGTTTAAAATATGTACTCACAGTAAAAGTTCCATGTTTATGCTGTAATATTTGACAAATGATAAATTAGCATCTTTCCATAAATTAGTATCTTTCCATGTATTCAATATTGAGGACATGGAGTCAGTAATCTATGAGTGATATGCATATGTTACCTTGGCTATTCATGCAAATAGTATTGACTATTTGCATGAATAGCCAAGGTAACATATGCATATCACTCATAGATTTTTGATTTCTAATTTTAAATAACTATACTATAAAGACATATTCTTAAATCTGAATGCACAGTGATGCTTAATCATCTATTTTTTTTCTTTAAGAACTCAGAATCATGTGTTACAGCTATCCTGATAAGTCTCAATTATCAATACACAGTACTCAGAAAATGATTTTGGTTAATTGAGCTTTATAAAGTTTGAATGAATTTAAATTTGGAGTTAAGGAAGATTTACAATATATGAAAAAGAAAAAAATCCAAAATTACATTAATGTCTTCTGTAAACTCCTCCCTAATGAAAGTGTAATACTGGAAAATGCATGCATTTGAAATTGGATAGACTGAGCTCAAATCTGAACTTCTCAACTTGTCAGCAACGTGACTTTGGAAGTCACTTGACCTCTTGAACTACAAGTTTCTCATCTCTAAAATGAGAATAATTTCACTCAGTGATGTGTGGACTCTTAGAGATAATGCATGTAAAGTCTTTAGCACAAGGCCTGGTTTACAGTAGATATTCAAGAATGGAAGCTGCTGATATGAAAAATATTAACACTAATAAAAATTCTAATCCAGCATTACTGTACTAAAACTATTAATTAAATTAATCATAATACGCCAAGATATAATGTAGACTCACTAGCCAATAACTAGTTCATGACCAGCACTCAATCTTAAGATAGAAAATAAACAGAACACTTTTTTTTTCTATCAACCGTAAAAATATTGTTCTTGAATCAAGAGTTCCATATATATACCAATAAACTTATGTTTCAAGTTCTGTCTTTTACCTATTCATCCACTTATTTATTCACTCTGGCATTTACAGCTTTCCATAATTGATGTTCCTCTACCTCTCTGAATTTGATTTTCTTCTCCTAAGTGAACAAAGCAATACCATGTGAAATTCTGACTTAGTAGCTGTTTGTCTCGCTTTTATTTATCTGAAAAATACTCAGTAAATATAAGTAGGCTTAAAGTATGGAAGATTTCCAGTAGCATAAAAGTAAAAATTATCACTACCATAGGCTAGTCTATTGAAGAATAGTTTGCATTTTATTGATAAATAGATAATACATTACCTACCTATATTATATATATATATAATTGATTAGCTTTATTTAAAAAACACAGATAAAATATTAATCCCTTAAGGTTATTTACAGAATCGAAAGTAAAAGTCTATACAATATGCAATGTTTAGTTCCTTGCAAGTAATAAGCATTCATTAATTATTAGTGATTACGATCATTATAGTGGTGATGGTGATAATAACAATGATGATGTGGAGAAGTACCAATAGAATTTTGAGACAGGGAGGAATAGTTCAATGTGACATATTTACAGCTTTATAAAATTTTTCCTAAATAATTGGGGTCATGTTTTGGTATCTTTACATAGAATGGATATCCAAGACAAAAATTCTGCCCTGGAAGATACATATTTTAACATCTAATTATTTAGATGTACCATATAATTAGAAGAACAGATCCATAAGTGTGTTAAAAAAAATAAGGCAACTTATCTAGCTGAGATGTAGCACATGTAATACTCATACAATTGAAGCAGCACAAAGTATGATGTAAATCATTTTACTAAGTCAGATTAAAGGTGCTATTACTCATAGTTATGTAATACTATCTATAATTTCTGTGTTAAACTTGACATTATAAATCCTTTAATCTGCGTATTTAAAAGCCATTCTATGGCTCATTTTTCAAACAGATTCCCGTTAACACATTTACTGTTAATGAACCACTAACGTGTTCTCTCTTTCTTAGATAAACGCTGTTGACCAACATTATTATTTGCTCCTCATATAATTATTTTTTTGGCTTTTTAATTTAATTGCTTCAATAAAAAATACCCCAATAATGCATTTTTAATTACACTTCCCAGGTGACCTATGTAAAAAGAGGTTTTATAATGAAGCCACAATAATTAGCCTGTCACAGTCCAGTTTGGGGCTATTGTCTAGTTGTCCTTTCCATGGCTTGGGTGGCATGACTAGAATTCTAAAGACCTTGTGTATTATCTCCCATAATACTTAGGAAGGTATTAAAAATGTGTGCAATACTGGCAGAAGCAGGCTTTCTAATTATTGTCAGCTATTTCTAGTGTGACGTGGTAAATTCCCTGGAGAACAGAAACAACAGCCCACTCCAGGGTTTGTAATAGGCCCTAGAGCCTAAGTAGTTGTAGACAGAGCTGTTTCCCTCCAGTTAGATAATTGGTTTACATAGCAGCTCAACGTCTGAATCAAATCCATTTTTTTCTGTTGTGATTTCACTGTTTACTCTAATATACATAAACTATTTTGTTATATTAAATAGCATATGACTCATTCTTTAATGGCTGAGTAAATTTGCATGTTCTGCCTCACCTGGAATACTAATGACTGTGATGTCTGCCCATTTTTCATGCATGAAATATTAAATATTTGGTGTGTTAAGCATACATGCTTACTGTAAATGATGTGTTCTGGCAACTTCTTAAGTATGTTTTTTTGTTTTACTTTTTCTTTTATGAAACATGGCTTCAACTGAAAGAGAAATGCAGGTGATTTCCAAAAAATTTAAGAATGTTTGTCATTAGTGCAACTACAGAGAATTGTTTGTGAATGTTTGCATACTATTTTTAATAGTAATATAGTGACAGTTTATTGTGCAAAGAAAGTATATAAGATTCTCAAGAATGTGCAGATAACTTGCTTCATAGCAATAAATAAATATATTGTGGTATATTGAAGTTTGAGTTAGACTTGGTTTGAATATCTCTGGTTCTGTAACTGATAGACTGCTATTGCTGAGTGTTGTACCTAAATTCTATTACAAATGCTTTTTCTTTACAATAACATCAAATTTTCGAGTCATCACTTTTTTCCTCAAGCCTGAAGTGAGTAAAGGTAAAAAGCATTATTACATACAGGGAGGCCAGTGCTCTTCAACAGAATCTAGAAACACTTTCTATTGTTTCGCACTCCTTTCTCCCAGCCCTCACTCCTTCTATTCCTTCCAATTCAACAGTATAATAATCAGCCTACACTTTCTGTTCTTACCCTAAAACATAGGCCTTTTCTATGTGTACTCAGTGGAATTCCACGTAAGGTGTTTATTACTATTCAATAAGATAGTTCCACTTGCCATCTGCATTTCTTCCTCCACCACTAAGTAGGCCCTGTAGATGTTTAGGGACTCAAAATAATAGGATTATTTGGCTAACTTGTATTTAATGTCATGTGAATGGGCACAAAGATAATATGCTGTGACATTCTGTTTTTTAATTTCACAGAAATAAACACATTATCTTCAATGAATAAGAATATAAGGTTGGAATTAAAATACTATGTTGTTGTATCAGGCAAATTAATTGGCTTCTCTGTGTTTTGACATCATGTCTAAGAGAAAAGAACTCCTCCCCCACCTCACAGTAAATGGCACAAGTAGCTCGGTGACTTCAGGCAAGCTCCTTAAATCTCTTGAGCCTCAGTTCTCTCATCTGTTAATGGGAGACAATAACACCAACTTCACAAGGGGATAAAAATAGATTATTTATAGTGCATAGCACAATGCTCAAAACAGCATACAATAAATGTTACTTCCTTTCATTTTTCTTAAGTTAATGTTTTTATGCCCAATTCTGTTTTATCAGTTTAAAACCCAAATGTTACGTAAATATAACATATAGTATGACTATAATTTTAATCAATGATTCAGAATTTGGTTTTGAAAACAAAAATCTCCCAAATACTTTACTTATACTGTATGCATTTGACATCTTATGAAATGTACATACCTCTGTGTCATTTTGAATATGAGGTACCTATGTTTTTATTTTAATAAAGGTTCAAGGAGAATTGATTTGTACTTTTTTTAGCAGATTATAAACGTTTGAAAAATGGTAAAAACAAAGACTAGAACACTTTGCTTCATTAGCCAAAAAAAAAAAAAAGATAAAGAAAAAAAGAAAGAAAAAGAAAAGTAATATTTCTTAGAAGTACGGAAAAACAGAGTAAAAAGATCAGTCATGTGAGTGGTCAAATATCACCTTTTGGCATTTTAATAAACTGTTGCTTAGATAGAAATATCAAGCTATTACTAACGGCTATTAATGTGTACATGCTTCATGTAATTTTATAGTATCTTATTTTAATATCTGTAATTTTAATGAATTGCAATTTAGGAAAGAAACAATTTTCATTTACTTTATATAACATAATTATGGATCAAATTAACCCCACACTAGTCTTAATTACATTTAGTTTCATGTGGCTGATCAAGCAATTAACATGCTGCTGTATTTTGGAAGTAAAAACCAAGTTGTTATGGTCTTTCTTCCAAAAAACATGTACTTGTTCATCTCAAGTGTAGCAACCGTGTAAAATTATTCCTTGGAGTATTTTTTTTTCTTTTTCTTTTTCTTTTTTTCTCGGGGGGTGGGTGTGCGGTAGTTTACCGTACACTCAGGACATTGCTGCTCAAGAATAGGTATAATGAGGAAGTGCTGCACCTGGGGTCCTGTTATGTACTACTGCTTAATAATCTCTTCTTCATGCCACCCTTTATCTGCTGCGTTCAGACTGGTTTCCATGCATTTCTCTTTTAATTGGAACTAATTTTAGGCTTGCCATTACTTGTGATTAAACAGTCTCTTTACCACACATATATTTTCTTCCGTTTAGGTATTGTTACCTTCACAATTTTCTTTAGAAGAGAGTGATTTGTCAGGAAGAGAGCATCTTTTTACTCCATTAGCTAAGTTATATTTGTAAGGAGTATAATTTTAACAGCAATAAAAAATATTGAGTTTAATAATAATAGCATTCAGGACCATATGTGTATGACTGCAACTAATCCTTTTCAACTAATTGAAAATGAAAATGGCCCTTTGCAATATGTGTGTATTGTGAATAATCCTAATTAGGATAATGCAAGGTTATTTTAGCACAGTTCAGAGGCAGGGTACAGTCTCAGAAAAACAGCTTAGCTGAAGTGTAGTCCATTTAGAATTACCTTGGAACCTATGAGAAATCACAGGTTTCGAGTCATGAACACCACAGAAGAGAGGTCTTTTGAAAAGCACTGGTTCCCATTGTATTTACACAGGTTTAAAAACTGAAAAGGCCCCATCTTGTGCTACTGTCAAGTGGGAAAAAAAATTCTAAACTTCATATAATATCCATGATAGAGTATATCTCAAAAAGGCTAAATATAAGATATTTGAACAAACTCCATGAAGTGTATTATTTGCTCGTTTTCCAAAGCCTTTGTTTTTATGTTTCATGATAAGTTTTGTTTCTCTTCAGCCTGGATAAATATAGTAGCTTTCCCTTGTTTTCTTGTGGTATTTCATATTGTGCCTAGATTTGTTAGATTTCGTCAGTCACATTTGATTACATTATATCACGTCAAAGAACAATGAAAAATAAGGGATTTTTCTAACTCTTTACTGAAAGAAGGAGGATTCATGGTCTGCCAGATTTCTTTCTTTCTTTTCTTTTTTTTTTTTTTTTTTGAGATAGAGTCTCACTCTGTTGCCCAGGCTAGAGTGCAATGGTGTGATCTCAGCTCACTGCAACCTCCACCTCCCAGGTTCATTCTCTTGCCTCAGCCTCCGGAGTAGCTGGGATTACAGGTGCCCACAACCATGCCCGGCTAATTTTTGCATTTTTAGTAGAGACCAGGTTTCACTATGTTGGTCAGGCTGTTCTTGAACTCCTGACCTCAAGCAATCCACCCACCTCGGCCTCCCAAAGTGCTAGGATTACAGGCATGAGCCACTGCACCCAGCCCAGATTTCTTATGTAAATATTCCTTTTCATATATAATGATAGAAACAAAAATAGAGTAGTAAAATATTAGCAGAGGGAAACCAATAATGGCTGACAATTTCAACAAGACATGCTAATTGTAACTAATTTTATTTCACTTGTCTGACAAAAAAATTAAAGCTCTATTGTGTACAGACCTATTAAGAATTTATTATCTTAAAAATTATGGTTAGGGTTTGAGTGTTTGAAATTAGTAATGACTAAAGATCAATTTTATGTATTAATTTTTGTTTGTTTGTTTTTTGAGATGGAGTCTCACTCTGTCGCCCAGGCTGGAGTGCAGTGGCGTGATCTCGGCTCACTGCAACCTCTGCCTCCCGGGTTCACGCCATTCTCCTGCCTCAGCCTCCTGAGTGGCTGGGACTACAGGTGCCCACCACCATGCTCGGCTAATTTTTTTGTATTTTTAGTAGAGACAGGGTTTCACCATGTTAGCCAGGATGGTCTCGATCTCCTGACCTTGTTATCTGCCTGCCTCGGCCTCCCAAAGTGCTGGGATTACAGGTGTGAGTCACCATGCCTGGCCTTCATGTATTAATTTAAACAAGCATTTTGAGAAGTGATGTCATTAGATTAGTAAGATTTTCTATTGCTTCTACTGTTTTGAGTTTTCTTTCATGGTGAAATAATCATCCAAACAGATACTTTGTCAATAAATAGGTTGTATAGCTAAGTGCATATTGACTATTTTAAATCAAGTCAAAAAGAGTACCAGGGCAAAGTGTTTAATACTTTAATTTCTTACTTAAAACAAAGCAGATAAAATAGGAATATATATCTAGGAATTCTCTTTACTCTCAATGACCTCCAGCAAAAGACTACCAGGAAAACACCTGTACTTGACTAAGTTGCGATTATTACTCTTTGTCATGAAGGAAAATATGCTCACAGGAACTGTGGGATATCCAGTAAGATGTTGTTAGAAAGGATTTATGAGATTCAGAGTTTAGTTGCATGATCTGTGGGTGGGTCCAAGTAAGTGAAGGTTTGCTCTGGGTTGGGTACTGTCAATAGGTGGGTACAATTCTATGGCTAGGTGTTTCCATAATTCTCATTTAACTGCAGGGTAGACTAAAACTGTACTTGGTAAAGAAGCAGTAGTAACTAGTATTAGCTAGGATAGCGAGATATTTGGTCATTTTTATGGTTTGGAAAATGTTCATGATTTGTTTTCAGGTATGATTACAGAGTGGTCTTATTGCCTAGTTCTGTCATGATCACAGAGTGGCCTTGTCTGATATTGATGTTCTGTGAAACCCTTTGTATTCAACAGGAGAACTAAGTCTTGGCCAATGATACTAGGCCAGCTCATAGCAACACATCAGGGCCCAGATGTTAATATCAGGCCATCAGTTCCTGATGTCAGAGGCTGCCTTCTCCTTTCTGTTCTATGCCTTTTTATCTTGACTCTACTGCTGATCATAGCAGGTAACTGCCCAGAAGAAAAAGTGAGAAAAATCTTATTTCTTTGTTTCTACTACTCTTTCTAGGACAACTTATCACATCTATGGACACCTCTTACTTGTGTAATGGAAATTTCAAAATCTATAATATAGTTTTGATTCCTATCTTCAAATCTAGACCTTTATTTGTGGGGGTGGGGAGGTGGGGGTGCTGCCTAATTCTTATTACTCACTTAAACGTACATTGTCTAAAATGAATCTCCACGTCTACCTTCTTAGATCTGCTCCTCCACAGAGCCATCCTGGACATCCATCTCTCTTCTTTGTCCCATCACCAGGACTTATTGATTCTTCTCCTAAAACTCTGAAATCTATACTTAAGAACTAGCTCAAAAGTTATTGTCTTTCATTCTCTAAAACTAATTGCAACTTTCTCTACAGTCTGTATTCCTTTGCAAGGGTGATTATTATATTGCTTATGTTTCTAGATGTGTTTGGTCTTCTTGCCTATGTCTTATTCATTTTTTCCTCTTCAGCCTCTTACACAAGAGGAAATATAGCACAGAAGTTAAGACCATAGGCTTCAGAGTCATGCTGCCTACGTTCTTATCTTGGCTCGGTCAGTTCCTAGCTGTGACATCATAGCCACATCATTTAGCCTTTCTGGGCTTCAATCGCATCATCTGTAAAATGGAGTTGTTAATAATGGATCTATCTTACAGTTGTTCAGAAAATTAAATGAGACATACATGTTCTTGAAACAATGCCCCAAACACAAGAAGCCCTCAATAAGTTTATTATCTATTATTACCACTTCCCTGCCTCATTGGACAAGGCTCAAAAAATCTTTGTTGAATTGGATCAATAATGAATTCCCAATCATTATATAGGAAAGGGGCAGTCAGTTAGGATATGAGGACAATATTTCATCTTCACATCAGTTGAGTTATGCTAGTGAGTTTCCAGGTGGGCTGGAGTCTGACCCTGGTACTCCACTGAAAAGCAAGAAGTCAGCAGATGAAGAGGTTTTGTAACCACAAAGGGCTGGGTTTGTATCTGGGCTCAGCTTTGAGTACACTCCTTCACTTTGCTGAACTTCCTCTGTAAAGTAAAAATATTACCTAATTCACAGGTTATTTTGAAAATTAAACGGGCTAATAATGCATGTGAACTAATGAGCTAAGTAACAACCAGTTTATTTCATATATATATTTGTTAATTATTAATATTTTATCTTAACTTATCCTCCCACTGTGCAAGGACATACCCACCCACATACAGCTTTCCAAATAGTATGGTAAGGAGCCAGCTAGACAGGGCTACGGTGCAATTCTCTGATGAATGTCTTTGGAATTTTCCATGAGACATGTCACTTGTTTAAGTGAGGCCTTGATCAGTAATGAAATCCATCAAGCTAGAAGTAATATGGCTTTCGATAGAAACACAGGATGTAAATTGAGGTTGGATTACCTACTCAGAATAATTAAGAGATAATGAAGTCTGCATCAGGCACTAGTTAAGAGAACTGGGCACGATCCAGGCCCAGGTGGAGGGAAGGTTTTTTTTTTTTTTTTTTTTTCAGGGTACTTGTATGGTTTCATTTATTTTTTTTTTTATTATACTTTAGGTTTTAGGGTACATGTGCACAGTGTGCAGGTTTGTTACATATGTATCCATGTGCCATGTTGATTTCCTGCACCCATTAACTCATCATTTAGCATTAGGTGTATCTCCCAATGCTGTCCCTCCCCCCTCCCCCAACCCTGCAACAGTCCCCGGAGTGTGATGTTCCCCTTCCTGTGTCCATGAGTTCTCATTTTTCAATTCCCACCTATGAATGAGAACACACAGTGTTTGGTTTTTTATCCTTGCGATAGTTTACTGAGAATGATGTTTTCCAGTTTCATCATGTCCCTACAAAGGACATGAACTCATCATTTTTTATGGCTGCATAGTATTCCATGGTGTATATGTGCCACATTTTCTTAATCCAGTCTATCGTTGTTGGACATTTGGGTTGGTTCCAACTCTTTGCTATTGTGAATAGTGCTGCAATAAACATACGTGTGCATGTGTCTTTATAGCAGCATGATTTATAGTCCTTTGGGTATATACCCAGTAATGGGATGGCTGGGTCAAATGGTATTTCTAGTTCTAGATCCCTGAGGAATCGCCACACTGACTTCCACAATGGTTGAACTAGTTTACAGTCCCACCAACAGTGTCAAAGTGTTCCTATTTCTCCACATCCTCTCCAGCACCTGTTGTTTCCTGACTTTTTAATGATGGCCATTCTAACTGGTGTGAGATGGTATCTCACTGTGGTTTTGATTTGCAATTCTCTGATGGCCAGTGATGATGAGCATTTCTTCATGTGTTTTTTGGCTGCATAAATGTCTTCTTTTGAGAAGTGTCTGTTCATGTCCTTTGCCCACTTTTTGATGGGGTTGTTTGTTTTTTTCTTGTAAATTTGTTTGAATTCATTGTAGATTCTGAATATTAGCCCTTTGTCAGATGAGTAGGTTGCAAAAATTTTCTCCCATTCTGTAGGTTGCCTGTTCACTCTGTTGGTAGTTTCTTTTGCTGTGCAGAAGCTCTTTAGTTTAATGAGATCCCATTTGTCAATTTTGGCTTTTGTTGCCATTGCTTTTGGTGTTTTAGACATGAAGTCCTTGCCCACGCCTATGTCCTGAATGGTATTGCCTAGGTTTTCTTGTAGGGTTTTAATGGTTTTAGGTCTAACATTTAAGTCTTTAATCCATCTTGAATTAATTTTTGTATAAGGTGTAAGGGAGGGATCCAGTTTCAGCTTTCTACATATGGCTAGCCAGTTTTCCCAGCACCATTTATTAAATAGGGAATCCTTTCCCCATTTCTTGTTTTTGTCAGGTTTGTCAAAGATCAGATAGTTGTAGATATACGGCATTATTTCTGAGGGCTCTGTTCTGTTCCATTGATCTATGTCTCTGTTGTGGTACCAGTACCATGCTGTTTTGGTTACTGTAGCCTTGTAGTATAGTTTGAAGTCAGGTAGCGTGATGCCTCCAGCTTTGTTCTTTTGGCTTAGGATTGACTTGGCGATGCGGGCTCTTTTTTGGTTCCATATGAACTTTAAAGTAGTTTTTTCCAATTCTGTGAAGAAAGTCATTGGTAGCTTGATGCGGATGGCATTGAATCTATAAATTACCTTGGGCAGTATGGCCATTTTCACGATATTGATTCTTCCAACCCATGAGCATGGAATGTTCTTCCATTTGTTTGTATCCTCTTTTATTTCATTGAGCAGTGGTTTGTAGTTCTCCTTGAAGAGGTCCTTCACATCCGTTGTAAGTTGGATTCCTAGGTATTTTATTCTCTTTGAAGCAATTGTGAATGGGAGTTCACTCATGATTTGGCTCTCGGTTTGTCTGTGATTTGTGTACAAGAATGCTTGTGATTTTTGTACATTGAGTTTGTATCCTGAGACTTTGCTGAAGTTGCTAATCAGCTTAAGGAGATGTTGGGCTGAGACAATGGGGTTTTCTAGATATACAATCATGTCATCTGTAAACAGGGACAATTTGACTTCCTCTTTTCCTAATTGAATACCCTTTATTTCCTTCCCCTGCCTGATTTCTCTGGCCAGAACTTCCAGCACTATGTTGAATAGGAGTGGTGAGAGAGGGCATCCCTGTCTTGTGCCAGTTTTCAGGGGGAATGCTTCCAGTTTTTGCCCATTCAGTATGATATTGGCTGTGGGTTTGTCATAGATAGCTCTTATTATTTTGAGATACGTCCCATCAATACCTAATTTATTGAGAGTTTTTAGCATGAAGGGTTGTTGAATTTTGTCAAAGGCCTTTTCTGCATCTACTGAGATAATCATGTGGTTTTTGTCTTTGGTTCTGTTTATATGCTGGATTACATTTATTGATTTGCGTATGTTGAACCAGCCTTGCATCCCAGGGATGAAGACCACTTGATTATGGTGGATAAGCTTTTTGATGTGCTGCTGGATTCGGTTTGCCAGTACTTTATTGAGGATTTTTGCATCAATGTTCATCAAGGATATTGGTCTGAAATTCTCTTTTTTGGTTATGTCTCTGCCAGGCTTTGGTATCAGGACGATGCTGGCTTCATAAAATGTGTTAGGGAGGATTCCCTCTTTTTCTATTGATTGGAATAGTTTCAGAAGGAATGGTACCAGTTCCTCCTTGTACCTCTGGTAGAATTCAGCTGTGAATCCATCAGGTCCTGGACTCTTTTTGGTTGGTAAGCTATTGATTATTGGCACAATTTCTGACCCTGTTATTGGTCTATTCAGAGATTCAACTTCTTCCTGATTTAGTCTTGGGAGGGTGTATTTGCCGAGGAATTTATCCATTTCTTCTAGATTTTCTAGTTTATTTGCATAGAAGTGTTTGTAGTATTCTCTGATGGTAGATTGTATTTCTGTGGGATCGGTGGTGATATCCCCTTTTTCATTTTTTATTGCATCTATTTGATTCTTCTCTCTTTTCTTCTTTATTAGTCTTGCTAGCGGTCTATCAATTTTGTTGATCTTTTCAGAAAACCAGCTCCTGGATTCATTAATTTTTTGAAGGGTTTTTTGTGTCTCTATTTCCTTCAGTTCTGCTCTGATTTTAGTTATTTCTAGCCTTCTGCTAGCTTTTGAATGTGTTGCTCTTGCTTTTCTAGTTCTTTTAATTGTGATGTTAGGGTGTCAGTTTTGGATCTTTCCTGCTTTCTCTTGTGGGCATTTAGTGCTATAAATTTCCCGCTACACACTGCTTTGAACGTGTCCCAGAGATTCTGGTATGTTGTGTCTTTGTTCTCGTTGGTTTCAAAGAACATCTTTATTTCTGCCTTCATTTCATTATGTGCCCAATAGTCATTCAGGAGCAGGTTGTTCAGTTTCCATGTAGTTGAGCGGTTTTGAGTGAGTTTCTTAATCCTGAATTCTAGTTTGATTGCACTGTGGTCTGAGAGACAGTTTGTTATAATTTCTGTTCTTTTACATTTGCTGAGGAGAGCTTTACTTCCAACTATGTGGTCAATTTTGGAATAGGTGTGGTGTGGTGCTGAAAAAAATGTATATTCTGTTGATTTGGGGTGGAGAGTTCTGTAGATGTCTATTAGGTCCACTTTGTATAGAGCTGAGTTCAATTCCTGGATATCCTTGTTAACTTCCTGTCTCGTTGATCTGTCTAATGTTGACAGTGGGGTGTTAAAATCTCCCATTATTATTGTGTGGGAGTTTAAGTCCCTTTGTAGGTCACTGAGGACTTGCTTTATGAATCTGGGTGCTCCTGTGTTGGGTGCATATATATTTAGGATAGTTAGCTCTTCTTGTTGAATTGATCCCTTTACCATTATGTAATGGCCTTCTTTGTCTCTTTTGATCTTTGTTGGTTTAAAGTCTATTTTATCAGAGACTAGGATTGCAACCCCTGCCTTTTTTTGTTTTCCATTTGCTTGATAGATCTTCCTCCATCCCTTTATTTTGAGTCTATGTGTGTCTCTGCACGTGAGATGGGTTTCCTGAATACAGCACACTGATGGGTCCTGACTCCTTATCCAGTTTGCCAGTCTGTGTCTTTTAATTGGAGCATTTAGCCCATTTACATTTAACATTAATATTGTTATGTGTGAATCTGATCCTGTCATTATGATGTTAGTTGGTTATTTTGCTCGTTAGTTGATGCAGTTTCTTCCTAGCCTCGATGGTCTTTACAATTTGGCATGTTTTTGCAGTGGCTGGTACCGGTTGTTCCTTTCCATGTTTAGTGCTTCGTTCAGGAGCTCTTTTAGGGCAGGCCTGGTGGTGACAAAATGACTCAGCGTTTGCTTATCTGTAAAGTATTTTATTTCTCCTTCACTTATGAAGCTTAGTTTGGCTGGATATGAAATTCTGGGTTGAAAATTCTTTTCTTTAAGAATGTTGAATATTGGCCCCCACTCTCTTCTGGCTTGTAGAGTTTCTGCCGAGAGATCAGCTGTTAGTCTGATGGGCTTCCCTTTGTGGGTAACCTGACCTTTCTCTCTGGCTGCCCTTAACATTTTTTCCTTCATTTCAACTTTGGTGAATCTGACAATTATGTGTCTTGGAGTTGCCCTTCTCGAGGAGTATCTTTGTGGCGTTCTCTGTATTTCCTGAATCTGAATGTTGGCCTGCCTTGCTAGATTGGGTAAGTTCTCCTGGATAATATCTTGCAGAGTGTTTTCTAACTTGGTTCCATTCTCCCCGTCATTTTCAGGTACACCAATCAGACGTAGGTTTGGTCTTTTCACATAGTCCCAAATTTCTTGGAGGATTTGTTCATTTCTTTTTATTCTTTTTTCTCTAAACTTCCCTTCTCGCTTCATTTCATTCATTTCATCTTCCATCAGTGATACCCTTTCTTCCAGTTGATCGCATCTGCTACGGAGGCTTCTGCAATCTTTGCGTAGTTCTCGAAACTTGGCTTTCAGCTCCGTCAGCTCCTTTAAGCCCTTCTCTCCATTGGTTATTCTAGTTATCCATTCTTCTAATTTTTTTTCAAAGTTTTTAACTTCTTTGCTATTGTTTTGAATTTCCTCCCATAGCTCAGAGTAGTTTGATCATCTGAAGCCTTCTTCTCTCAACTCATCAAAGTCATCCTCCATCCAGCTTTTTTCCGTTGCTGGTGAGGAACTGCGTTCCTTTGGAGGAGGAGAGGTGCTCTGCTTTTTAGAGTTTCCAGTTTTTCTGCTCTGTTTTTTCCCCATCTTTGTGGTTTTATCTACTTTTGGTCTTTGATGATGGTGATGTACAGATGGGTTTTTGGTGTGGATGTCCTTTCTGTTTGTTAGTTTTCCTTCTACCAGACAGGACCCTCAGCTCCAGGTCTGTTGGAGTTTACTAGAGGTCCACTCCAGACCTTGTTTGGCTGGGTGTCAGCAGCAGTGGCTGCAGAATAGCGGATTTTCGTGAGACCACAAATTCAGCTGTCTGATAGTTCCTCTGGAAGTTTTGTCTCAGAGGAGTACCCAGTTGAATGAGGTGTCAGTCTGTCCCTACTGGGGGGGGTGCCTCCCAGTTAGGCTGCTCAGGGGTGAGGGACCCACTTTAGGAGGCAGTCTGTCAGTTCTCAGATCTCCAGCTGCGTGCTGGGAGAACCACTACTCTCTTCAAAGCTGTCAGTCAGACAGGGACATTTAAGTCTGTGGAGGTTCCTGCTGACTTTTTGTTTGTCTGTGCCCTGCCCCCAGAGATGGAGCCTTCAGAGGCAGGCAGGCCTCCTTGAGCTGTGGTGGGCTCCACCCAGTTCGAGCTTCCTGGCTGCTTTGTTTACCTAAGCAAGCCTGGGCAATGGCGGGCGCCCCTCCCCCAGCCTCGCTGCTGCCTTGCAGCTTGATCTCAGACTGCTGTGCTAGCAATCAGTGAGACTCCATGGGCATAAGACCCTCCGAGCCAGGTGCGGGACACAATCTCCTAGTGTGCCGTTTTCCAGGTCCGGTGGAAAAGCGCAGTATTAGGGTGGGACTGACCCGATATTCCAGGTGCTGTCTGTTACCCCTTTCTTTGACTAGGAAAGGGAACTCCCTGACCCCTTGCGCTTCCAGAGTGAGGCATGCCTCGCCCTGCTTCGGCTCACGCACAGTGTGCTTCACCGACTGTCCTGCACCCACTGTTTGGCACTCCCTAGTGAGATGAAACCGGTACCTCAAACAGAAATGCAGAAATCACCCGTCTTCTGTGTCGCTCAGGCTGGGAGCTGGAGACTGGAGCTGTTCCTATTCGGCCATCTTTGGAGGGAAGGTTTTAAGGCAAACAGGTCAGCGTAAGTTACAGCATTTAACCAGAGCTGGCACCACCCAGTGGTAGACCCTATGGGATTTGTAAGGTTAGGAGAGCAAGAGAAGGTCAAGCAGTCTGTCTTTGTCAGGAAAACATAACAATGAAAATTTCAAGTAGACAATTGTTTAAACTGGTATTGGAGGGCAGGAAAGGTAGCAGGAAGATACAAAAGTTAACACAGAGATAGTAACAGGAGGGGGCACATACTTCCCTAGGGATTAGGGGTAGGGGGCAGAGGGAAGAGCTGGGGGCACCAACAGCACTCCAGGTGGGTTGATGTACTGCCAGCCCTCAGATCTATACTCTCAGGTTCCCAGTGCTGATTAGCTCGAAACCTACTCTTCTATATTGTGCTTTGTGATATTGGGACTAAGACCATGCAAATTTCACCTCTCATTTCCAAGCTGTTTCTCTGCTAAGTTCTGCTAATAGGGGACACTAACGTGATACTATAAAACTGGGGGGTGGAGAAGGAACTTGCTCTGACATGTTTTACATGACTTCCTATGTCCAGCACCCTAGCAATGACCCTTCACCTTGAGTATTGGAAACTGGCTAGAGTTTCTATCTTTCCCCCTGTATTCCTAGAACCAGCATTGTTACTTTCACTTAGAATCATCAGCACTACGTGGAGAGCATTTCTTTCTCAGAGGGGACCCAGCTTTATACAATTCACCCTCCAAACTTCTAAATCTGGTTCCCTCAACTTCTTCTCTCTGTTTCCCCATCCATAGGGAGTTAGCTTCTCCCTGAAGTTACTATGTCTGTGTTACCTCCATGTATTTTTGCTAAAAGTCCAGTTCTCCAGTGCCCAGGTAACCAATTCCCTATCGAAATGCTGTTTCTGTTTTTCTGACCTGACTCTGACTGACATATACTCCCATGCCCTTAGGATATCTTTGGATTTCCACACAAAAATTAGATGGTGCGAGCTCTCTTTCACGCAAACCAGACATCTAGAGAGTCAGAGAATGTAAGAGGGAGTTTGGGAGTGTTATGTTCATAGTAGTATCTCAGATGAAAAGCTTCCTGAGCTTCTCATTCCTAACACCCACCATTACTCTTATTCCTTGTGCACTGCCAATCTTTTTTTGTATGCTGTACACTCTGGGAGATATAGTTCCCATGGCAGCATCTAGACTGGCACTTATTAAATGTCCACTGATAAATCAAGTAATTAAATAGGGCATGAAAATGTCTTTGTATATTTGTGTGAAAATGATGACAATTACCTATATCTAATATCCAATAATATAATCATTAATAGAACTCTGTGCCTGCAATGCAGTACTCTTCCATGACTCCTTAAAAAAGTCACACAATAGTTTTATTTTTTGACTAGAAAGATATTTAAATGACAAATATGACATGATACATATCTTGTGGCATTTCCTAGGTATTAAGGGAAATAAATGGACCTTGCGAACTTTCTATAGCCAGATTAACAATGACAAATTTGGAAGCAAGTATATAACCCATTCCTTATATTTTCTGTTAACTTCAAATGTATTCAATAGAAAATTCACATATAGATGGAAAATCATTACCTATTTTACAAAGAATGCAATCCACATCAAGCACATTTTGAAAAATTTAAAATAATATTATTTTAAAACAATCATTTAGGAAGTGAGTTTTACTGGCAACTTTTTAAGTTTGCAGTTCATGACTAGAGGAATTTGTTAAAATTTTAGCACCCTATTTTGAAGATAAGTATGTCATTATAATAGAGGCAAGAGACAGCCAAATGCCTAGGCAAATAGGGAAGGGTCCTCAGGGAACCTCTGACCTGCCCAGGTCATTGCGCACAGAGGGCTTGCCTAAACATGCCCACAGTGAACAATTCCATCCCTTAACACATGCACAGTAAGCTGAAATAAATCAATGTGGGGTGGCTCAGACTAAGGGCTGCATGTGCACTGGGAGAATGTCGTGGAGCTACCAGGAATTTGTGCCTTATGGAGAGGAGGAGCCTGGCCCCTTCAACTCGTGTGTGGTGGCCCGGTATTTAATTTGTGAGGGGGAAACCTGCATGCAGGACCCCTCTTTTAGTTGAGAGCTTTCCTTTTGCTTTCAGTGTGTCCACATGCCTAATTTTTCCTGGTCGTGAGACAAAAACTGGATTTAGCTGAGCTATGGAGCAAAAAATCCTGCCTCAACTATATGGAT